>NC_141469.1:7718321-8125934 GCF_009769465.1 Tauraco erythrolophus | reverse complement strand
ATAAAAATTTTGGGATAAAGCTGGCCTGCAATGGCAGCTACTTCAGCATGGATGCAATTGGAGGATAAAGCAAAAAGCTAGGAAAAAGTCAGATTAGGAAGATTTTCAACATACATTACCATAATCTGTATGTTTTCAGGAGCTGTCTCCACCAGTCCTGATACTAAGACACTGCTGGTCTGCAGAGATGAAAGCATCACCCAAAAGCAGATCCCACTTACCAGCATTCGGCAATACTCTGGACAGAGGCACTAAAGAAGAGTGAAAAGAAAAATAAAACAAGAAACCATGTAAACCATCCACTCACCCCACAAAATAGCACCCCCAAAAAGCCCTAAATCCCTACCCTAGCCACAAAAACAAACAAAACCACCTTAACAAACCCTAGATCTACCCTAGCCACAAAAACCACCCAAAAAGACCTAAACATCTACCCCAGCCACCAAAGCCATCCCAACAAATCCCAAACCTACAAAACCGACAAAACCACCCAAAAAGAGCCTAAACCTCTACTCTAGCCATTAAAGCCACCCCAAGAGAGTCTAATCCTGTGAAAGCCCACCAAAACCCCACCACCCACCTTAACAGAGCCTAAATTTCTACGCCATCCCTTAAAGCCACCCCAAGAGAGTCTATTCCCCCAAAAACCACCCCAAAAACCACCCCTAAACTTCTACTGTAGACCTTAAAGGCACCCCAAGAGAGTCTATTCCCACAAAAAAACCCAAAAAACCACAAAAAACCCCAAAACACCCTCCCCTCAAAAAACCAAAAAAACCCAAAACCCCAAAACACCCCCCCAAAAAACAAAAAAAAAACAAAACACCCCCCAAAAAACCCCCAAAAAAACCCCAAACCACAAAACACCCCCCAAAAAAACAAAAAAACCCCAAAACCACAAAACACCCCCCCAAAAACCCCAAAAAAACCCCAAAACCCACAAAACACCCCCCAAAAAAAACCAACCCCCCTTAAACCCCCAAAACAAAAAAAAAGACCCCCTGAAAACAAACAAAAAAAAACAAACAAACAAAAACCCCAAAACAAACAAAAAAGAGACCCTCCCCAAAAACAAAAAAAAAAACCACCCCCCCCAAAAACAACCCCCATGCCTAAACTACTCTAGACCTTAAAGGCACCAAAAACCCCCCAAAAAACCCCGCCTAAACTTCTACTCTAGACCTTAAAGGCACCACAAAACCCACAAAACCCAAACCTAAACTATTCTAGCTCTTAAAGGCACCGCACCAACCACACCTAAACGTCTACTCTTGACCTTAAAGGCACCCCAAGTGAGTCTATTCCCACAAAAAAGCCCCCCACAAAAAAGCCGCCCACAAAAAGCCGCCCACAAAAAGCCGCCCACAAAAAGCCCCCCACAAAAAAGCCCCCACAAAAAAGCCCCCACAAAAAAGCCCCCCACAAAAAAGCCCCCCACAAAAAGCCGCCCACAAAAAGCCGCCCACAAAAAGCCGCCCACAAACCCCGCGTAAACGTCTACTCTCGACCTTAAAGGCACCCCAAGAGCATCTATTACCACAAACACACCACAAACACACCACAAACACACCACAAACACACCACAAACACACCACACACACACCACAAACACACCACAAACACACCACAAACACACCACAAACACACCACAAACACACCACAAACACACCACAAACACACCACAAACACACCACAAACACACCACAAACACACCACAAACACACCACAAACACACCACAAACACACCACAAACACACCACAAACACACCACAAACACACCACAAACACACCACAAACACACCACAAACACACCACAAACACACCACAAACACACCACAAACACACCACAAACACACCACAAACACACCACAAACACACCACGCCTAAACGTCTACTCTCGACCTTAAAGGCACCCCAAGAGAGTCCCACAAAAACCACAAAAACCACAAAAACCACAAAAACCACAAAAACCACAAAAACCACAAAAACCACAAAAACCACAAAAACCACAAAAACCACAAAAACCACAAAAACCACAAAACCACAAAAACCACAAAAACCACAAAAACCACAAAACCACAAAAACCACAAAAAACCACGCCTACACGTCTACTCTCGACTTTCAAGGCACCCCAAGAGAGTCTATTCCCACAAAAACCACAAAAACCACAAAAACCACAAAAACCACAAAAACCACAAAAACCACAAAAACCACAAAAACCACAAAAACCACAAAAACCACAAAAACCACAAAAACCAAAAAAACCACAAAAACCACAAAAACCACAAAAACCACAAAAACCACAAAAACCACAAAAACCACAAAAACCACAAAAACCACAAAAACCACAAAAACCACAAAAACCACGCCTAAACGTCTACTCTCGACCTTAAAGGCACCCCAAGAGCGTCTACTCCCACAAAAACCACAAAAACCACAAAAACCACAAAAACCACAAAAACCACAAAAACCACAAAAACCACAAAAACCACAAAAACCACAAAAACCACAAAAACCACAAAAACCACAAAAACCACAAAAACCACAAAAACCACAAAAACCACAAAAACCACAAAAACCACAAAAACCACAAAAACCACGCCTAAACGTCTACTCTCGACCTTAAAGGCACCCCAAGAGCGTCTACTCCCACAAAAACCACAAAAAACCACAAAAACCACAAAAACCACAAAAACCACAAAAACCACAAAAACCACAAAAACCACAAAAACCACAAAAACCACAAAAACCACAAAAACCACAAAAACCACAAAAACCACAAAAACCACAAAAACCACAAAAACCACAAAAACCACAAAAACCACAAAAACCACAAAAACCACAAAAACCACAAAAACCACGCCTACACGTCTACTCTCGACTTTCAAGGCACCCCAAGAGAGTCTATTCCCACAAAAACCACAAAAACCACAAAAACCACAAAAACCACAAAAACCACAAAAACCACAAAAACCACAAAAACCACAAAAACCACAAAAACCACAAAAACCACAAAAACCACAAAAACCACAAAAACCACAAAAACCACAAAAACCACAAAAAACCACGCCTACACGTCTACTCTCGACTTTCAAGGCACCCCAAGAGAGTCTACTCCCACAAAAACCACAAAAACCACAAAAACCACGCCTAAACGTCTACTCTCGACCTTAAAGGCACCCCAAGAGCGTCTACTCCCACAAAAAACCACAAAAACCACAAAAACCACAAAAACCACAAAACCTCAAAAACCACTAAAAACACAAAAACCACAAACTACACAAAAACCACAAAAAACACAAAAAAACCACAAAAACCACAAAAACCACAAAAACCACAAAAACCACAAAAACCACAAAAACCACAAAAACCACAAAAACCACCCTAAACGTCTACTCTCGACCTTAAAGGCACCCCAAGAGCATCTACTCCCACAAAAAACCACAAAAAACCACAAAACCACAAAACCACAAAAACCACAAAACCACAAAAACCACAAAAACCACAAAAACCACAAAAACCACAAAAACCACAAAAACCACAAAAAACCACAAAAACCACAAAAACCACAAAACCACCAAAACCCAAAAACCACAAAAAACCACAAAAACCACAAAAACCACAAAAACCACACCTAAACGTCTACTCTCGACCTTAAAGGCACCCCAAGATCGTCTACTCCCACAAAAACCACAAAAACCACAAAAACCACAAAACCACAAAAACCCACAAAAACCACAAAAAACCACAAAACCAAAACCACAAAAACCACAAAAACCACAAAAACCACAAAAACCACAAAAACCCAAGAACCACAAAAACCACAAAAACCACAAAAACCACAAAAACCACAAAAACCACAAAAACCACAAAAACCACAAAACCACAAAACCACAAAAACCACAAAAAACCACAAAAACCACAAAAACCACAAAACCACAAAACCACAAAAACCACAAAAACCACAAAAACCAAAAAAACCACAAAAACCAAAAAACCACAAAAACCACAAAAACCACAAAACCACGCCTAAACGTCTACTCTCGACCTTAAAGGCACCCCAAGAGCGTCTACTCCCACAAAAACCACAAAAACCACAAAAACCACAAAAACCACAAAAACCACAAAAACCACAAAAACCACAAAAACCACAAAAACCACAAAAACCACAAAAACCACAAAAAACCACAAAAACCACAAAAACCACAAAAACCACAAAAACCACAAAAACCACAAAAAACCCAAAAAACCACGCCTAAACGTCTACTCTCGACCTTAAAGGCACCCCAAGAGCGTCTACTCCCACAAAAACCACAAAAACCACAAAAAACCACAAAAACCACAAAAACCAAAAAACCACAAAAACACAAAAACCACAAAAACCACAAAACCACAAAAACCCAAAAACCACAAAAACCACAAAAAACCAAAAACCACAAAAACCACAAAAACCACAAAAACCACAAAAACCACAAAAACCACAAAAACCACAAAAACCACAAAACCACAAAAACCACAAAACCACAAAAACCACAAAAACCACAAAAACCACAAAAACCACAAAAACCACAAAAACCACAAAACCACAAAAACCACGCCTAAACATCTACTCTCAACCTTAAAGGCACCCCAAGAGCGTCTCTTCCCACAAAAACCACAAAAACCACAAAACCACAAAAACCACAAAAACCACAAAAACCACAAAAACCACAAAAACCACAAAAAACCACAAAAACAAAAAAAACAACCAAAACAACAAAAACCACAAAATCCACAAAAACCACAAAAACCACAAAAACCACAAAAACCACAAACCCCAAACGGGCACACCACACACAAACCACAAACGCACAAAAACCACAAAAACCACAAAAACCACAAAAACCACAAAAACCACAAAAACCACACCTAAACATCTACTCTCGACCTTAAAGGCACCCCAAGAGCGTCTCTTCCCACAAAAACCACACCTAAACATCTACTCTCGACCTTAAAGGCACCACAAAAACCACAAAAACCACAAAAACCACAAAAACCACAAAAACCACAAAAACCACAAAAACCACAAAAACCACAAAAAACCACAAAAACCACGCCTAAAACGTCTACTCTCGACCTTAAAGGCACCCCAAGAGCATCTACTCCCACAAAAACCACAAAAAACCACAAAAACCACAAAACCACAAAAACCACAAAAACCACAAAAACCACAAAAACCACAAAAAACCACAAAAACCACAAAAACCACAAAACCACAAAAACCACAAAACCACAAAAACCACAAAAACCACAAAAACCACAAAAACCACAAAAACCACGCCTACACGTCTACTCTCGACTTTCAAGGCACCCCAAGAGAGTCTATTCCCACAAAACCCACAAAACCCACAAAACCCACAAAACCCACAAAACCCACAAAACCCACAAAACCCACAAAACCCACAAAACCCACAAAACCCACAAAACCCACAAAAACCACAAAAACCACGCCTACACGTCTACTCTCGACCTTAAAGGCACTCCAAGAGAGTCTATTCCCACAAAAACCACAAAAACCACAAAAACCACAAAAACCACAAAAACCACAAAAACCACAAAAACCACAAAAACCACAAAAACCACAAAACCACAAAAACCACAAAAACCACAAAACCACAAAAACCACAAAAACCACACCTAAACTTCTACTCTCGACCTTAAAGGCACCGTAGGAGAATCTATTCACACACACACACACACAAACACACACACACACAAACACACACACACACAAACACACACACACACAAACACACACACACACAAACACACACACACACAAACACACACACACACAAACACACACACACACAAACACACACACACACACACACACACACACACACACACACACACACACACACACAAACACACACACACACAAACACACACACACACAAACACAAACACACACAAACAACCACACACACACACAAACACACACACTAACACACACACACAAACACACACACACACACAAACAAACACACACACACAAACACACACACAAACAAACACACACACACTTCTACTCTCGACCTTAAAGGCACCAGAAGAGAGTCTATTACCACAGAAACCCCCACAGAAACCCCTCCTAAGCTTCTACTCTAGCCCTTAAAGCCACCCCAAGTGAGTCCATTCCCACAAAACCCCCAGAAAATACAGAAACCACAAAACCCACTGAACAGAGCCTGAGCCTCTTCTCTAGCCGTTAGAACCATCCCAAGGGAGTCTATTCAAGCAAGAAACGCAAAAACCACAGAAGCCATTCCAACAGAGCCTAAACATCTACTCTAACCATTAAAGCCACCCCAACAGAATTTAATCTTGTAAAAACCGCAAAACCCACAAAACTTTAAAAATTCACAAAAACCACCTCAACAGAGCCCAAATCTCTACTCTAGCCACTAAAGCCACCCCAACAGTCTAATCCTACAAAAACCACAAAACCCCACAAAAATGACCCAAACAAAGCCTAAACCTCTACTCTATACACTAAAGCCACCTCAACAGAGTCTAATCCTGTAAAATGCACAAAAACGGCCCCAAGAATGCCCAAACCTCTACCCTAGCCACCAAAGCTGTGGATATTAAAAAAGCTGGAAGCAGAGAAATTCTCCAGCTCCTGCAGCATCCTGTGAAAGTTCTTTCCCCATGCAGGCTGGCTGAAAAACACCTGTAGCTTGTTTTCCTGGGAAAGTTGTTTTGAAACAGGTGTCGTAGCATTCAGCCAATCCCTCTGGGAGGTGGATGGTCAAGTGACCAATAGCCTTGACCCATCTGGCCAACCACGTGATTTGTAATTAATTAAGGTGGGGCATTTCCTCCTAGAATGTGGGGTGTTCCCTCTTAAAAGCAGGGCATTTTCCTCCTGAGTCCTGGAGATGCATCAGCCTGCTTTGGAGCTGCAGCCTGAAGCCTTCTTGTTGCGACACAAAGCCACCTGAACAAAGTGGAAACCCATAAAAAACACACAAACCAAAAAACCACCCCAACAAAACCTAAATGTCTAGCCAAACCACAAAACCCACCTTAACAGAGCCTAAGCTTCTACTCTAGCCCTTAAAGGCACACCAAGAGAGTCTATTCAAGCAAGAAATGCAGAAACCACAAAAACTGCAAAACCAAAACCCACAAAAACCACCGAACAGAGCCTAAGCCTCTTCTCTAGCCATTAAAGCCACCCTAAGTGAGTCTATTCCTGCAAAAAATTGAAAAAAACACAGAAACCACAGAAACCACAAAAACCATTCCAACAGAGCCTAAACCTCTACCTTAGCCACTAAAGCCACCCCAACAGAGTCCAATCCTACAAAAACCACAAAACTCACAAAACTGCGCAAAAACGACCCCAAAGCCTAAACCTCTACTCTAGCCACTAAAGCCATTCCAACAGAGTGTAATCCTGCAAAACCTACAAAAACGGCCCCAAGAGTACCTAAACCTCTACCCTAGCCACCAAAGCCACCCCAACAAACTGTAAACCCATAAAACCCACACAAACCATACAAACCACACAAACCACCCCAATAAACCCTAAACATCTACCCAAACCACAACACCCACAGAAACCACCTTAACAAACCGCAAACCCCTACCCCAGCCACAAAAGCCACCAAAGCCTCAACCTCTACCTTAGTCACAAAAGCCACTGAAGTCATCCCCAACAAACCCTAAACCTCTATCCTACACCCCCCCACACACACACCCGCACAAAAACCCCAAACCCCTAAACCTCTTCCCTCGCTATTCTCACAGGACTTCGTGAGCTGTTTGACTTCACAGCTGCCTGTAAACTCAAACAAATGAGCTCGTGTTTCGCGGCTGATACAGTGAGAGCTGAGGGGGCTCAGCCCCTGCTGATGGTCTCCTCAGACTCACGGCTGGGACACTTTGTTACTCTCTGCCCAACCCAAGTTGCTAATAGGTAAAAATCTGTCAGAAACAGCAGGGACTAAATCTGAGTAAGAGGCGGCAGTATCTGCGTAACACTCAGAAACGTGTGCTCTCTATAGGGGGCAGGGGGGAAACCTCACCTCCCTCAGTTTTTTGAAAAAATACCTTGGAAAAACTGTGAAGCGTTCGAGTGCAAACAACCTCCAGGCTCTGCACTGAGCTGCGTGAGATGTAAGCGGTGCGCAGGCCTTCTCCTACATCACCTTGAAGCAAATTACTGTAGCTCACACTCGATAAAAAAATAAATCGGGCTCTGCATAACACGGAACAAAACTTTTATGTCTTTACTTTTAGTATCACATGGTGATGTACTGTGAAGGCTTTTTGACAGTAAAAGGAAAAACCTTGGAGTCTTTAGGCTGTACCGAAGGTGAAATACATCATGTTCTATGTTCATTAAACATTTCATCTTTCACTGTTTAAGTAACTGAGGTAGAATTTTATTTTTACCAAAAATGACAGTAATATTATAATTCTAACGTACTCCTCATACGACATTGCTCGGCAAAACACCTAGCAAAGGTTCTTTCTCTCCTAAAAGTTACAAAACGCCCGTCTTTATTTCTGTGTCTTTTATGTCACAGCCAGGCTCCAGCATGACCAAGCTACTCCACGTGGAGAAAGTGCGTGTTCTCGCAGAGCTGTCAAATGCGGCCAGAAGTCAAACCCTTTCCCTCGAAGCACTCCCTGGACAGAGAGCACAGCCCATCCGATGATGTTCTTCGCCGTGACAGGTTTCCGGTTGTTAGAGAAGCTCTGGTACATGGAACTGCACGTGGATGTACATACGTGTATGTCTGTCTCTGCTGAGGAATGAAGCAGCAAGAAGAAGAGAAAACCAGAAAAGGGAGAATGAGGGCAGCAAGTATTTCTTGTACGCCCCATCGTTACCTGAAATGCTCTTGGGGTGGTAATTACTAAAATTTCTGCCTTGATTTTCCTTAGGGAATACTTTATTTACAGACTGCAGTATACACTCTTTGTGTTATTTCAGAATAAATGCCGTCTTGAAGCTTTTGCTGTAGCACAGGATCACCTGTATTAGCAAGGGTGGGTTTTTTGTTTATCTGTATGCAAACTCTATTCAAGGCTGGGCCGCTTTGCTTTCTTGAGAAATCACTATCCATATGGAAGAGCCGCTGTCCATTACATTTATCCATCTATCCTCTGTTTTGCAGTGGGCTGCTTCCATGTGATTTTGCAGTAATAAGAATGAAAATCCCCAATTAAAAATGTTTCTGTTGACGTTTCTGTTATCATTATTTTTCCCATTACTCCCCGTTCTACTTCCTGAATACGTCGGGCTCAGGAGTCGGTAGGAACCGTAGCACAAAATTCGCGCTGAAGGCAAAGTCAGAGAGCAAAGAGCGAAGCCGCTTCCATGCCTGTGAAGCCCCAGCAGAAGCCAATAAAAGCTGGCATTGCAACACCGATGGATGGCCTGTGCGTGGCACTCAGAGCCCTACAGGCACGTTTTCGCTTTCACTTGGCCTCTCTGAGCTTGGACTTCAGTGAAGGAACCAAAAGGACTGGCTTCCTTTCAAAGCAAACCTACCAGGACCCCCTTTCTAACACTCCCACCACTCCAAAGCTCGTGTTTGATTTAAGAGTCACCATTTCAAGACATGGTAGGAAAGAGGCACAAGACATTTTGGTCCCTTCATGAAAAACAGAATTAATTCCTTTGTACACAATGCACCTGAAAGCAGAGGCTCCCTTGGCCAGTGGAGTAGGCTCCCAGAGCAGGGACAGCGTGTGCTTAACGGTGGGAAGGCATTGCGGGTATCCAACTTCTGACTATTTCTGCTTTGGTGGGAATGTTCTTTCATCTCGTGATCGTTTACTGGACGAACGCTCATAATTACACGTTCTATAAATCTTGTTATGAAGTAAACCTGGTGTGCAAGCTTAATTAAACAATTATTTGCTCTTGAAGTATTTGTCTTTATAATCGAGTGACAGTTCAAAACAAGTATTTAAATACACACTAAATACTAGGAAAGCTTGCATTTTCACACTGAAATAAACATTTTCACCCCTGTGGTTCTGGTGCCTCTTGAAACCATCACTGTTCATGTCACAGTGTCATTGCACACCAGGCTGGATTTGAGGGATATGTTTATATACGAAGCGTAATCGCGCTTTCAGAAAGGAAGGCTTGTCTCCGTGTTTATAAGCCAACCTTTCTTCCTACTGGGCTTCCGTTCTCTCTGGGGGTGCTCCTGCCAGCACAGATCAGGTTTGCAGCCAACAAGGTTGGTAGCCAGCAGGACCCCAGCATATACGTTGTGCAGGTGACAGCGCAGGCTACACGCCGGACATACCCAAACAGTAATTACCTTATCTTCTACCTTCAGATTTACTTTATGACTTCCTTGGTGGAGCATGGACCTTAAAACAGGTGGCAAAGCCTGGCCAGGATGCAGAAGACCTGTGAAGCCTTTGGTTAGGCACAGCTTCCTCGCCCTTGCGGAACGTAGCTGAGGAGGAGCCTGGTGTGGTGTGGACCCGGTGGCCTTGCTGCGGCAGTCGCCCAGCCCCTGGCCAGGGACCAGCATGGCTCTTGCCTAGCTTCTGCCCCCGGATTTCTGTAGCATGTTTCTGGCCTTGCAGGGTCAATCAGTGTGGAAAGTCTCCTCCCGGAGTGCAGGAGGCAAACCGTTCTCGCTCCCAATCCGAGCAATCGGAGTTTCTCAGGCTGTTACAAACCTGAAGCCGTATGTAGAGAATTGTACTGGGTTCGACAATTTAGAAACAGTGTGAAGCTCATGTCCTGATCTTGTGCTGTTAGTATAGGGCTTTCTTTTTTTTTAAAAAAAAAAAAAGATGGTGTCATAAGGATGTCATAAGCAGCAATGCCTGCATCTTGCCCTGTGTCTATGCCGAGAGGTTAAACCTCGACAGATCGGATTTTGTTAAGGCATCCTCTCTAGGATAGGTAATGTCACATGCTGTCATCTCCAATCAAAGTCAGTACCTACTTCCCACAGCGTATTTTTTCTTAGTGCTACCTCTAGATATCAAAGTGAACCAAAGTGCTGACAAAATCGCTGTGTGAGAAGACCCAACCTGCTCTTTGGGGTTCCCTTGGGCAGCACAAGGGAGGGGGCAGGATGGGCGCAGGGGAGGTGGACCCCAGCTGAACCACCTGTTTGCTGGGAAACTCAAAATCTTTGGTGGGCATTTCCCCGAATGCACTGTGCTTTGATAAACGTATGAACCGCTGTTTCTACAGAACAGTATGTGCACTGGGAAGCACAAAGAGTGATTAAGGCTGAGAGCTGTTAACACACAGCCCTGGGTCAGAATAATTTCAACAGAAGCATTTTTTCAGCAGAAAGTGCCATTAAAATGGTATCTGCAATCCTGTCTTTTTCGCTCATCTTCCTTTTGCAGAACCCTTCATTTCAGTTTCCTCTCTCACTGCTCACCTTATGTTTAGATTTTAACCCCTTCAGAGCGGGGACTGAACTCACTCCACATTTAATCCACCCATTCCAGAGTGGCATCCTTCCTTGTCTGGAGTCCCTTTCTTAACTACAATCCCAGGTATAAACTTGAATTAGAGAAAATATCTTGCAGAAACATTCTGCATCACTTGCCCAACCCTAGCTAAATGACAGGAAAAGATAAGGCAAACAAAAGACACTTAAAGAAGAAACCCAGAAGACGATATAATGAGCTTTGGGTGTCGTATCATCGCAAATCAAGTTTTGATAAATCATTTCCTGTGAAATCTGAAGACTAAAATTCAAGGACCTGTTCAGCTGCTTATTCTGCCGTTTTAGATCTGGCTTCCTACCAAAGGGGGTTCACAACAAAGACCTTAGTGCTGCATTTCAGATCCAAGTGCCAATATCAGTAAGCATTTTTCAGAAAATAGAACTTCATTGTTAACCAAATTTATTTAAAAACAAATCAGCGGGACTTCTTTGTAATTATGTATGTGCCTAGCTGTTTGCAAAAGCTTTTCTTTATCTGTAATCCTTCAGAGGATGTAGTAGAAAAGGGCCAGTTCCTCTGAGTTTCCCCCCTCCCTGCTCCGGGTCTAAAAGGCTTTAATTGTCCGCACAGATGTCGGTCTCAGCAGGGTACAGTCGCTCTCTTGTTATTTTTTTTTTTAAAGGCGGAAAAAAAAAAAGTTTAAAGATTTCGCGAAAACTAATACCCTTGCTATTTTCTCGGAGCATTTATGTAAACCCCTTTCTAGCCGTCGCTGCCTGGATCCGACCATATGAAAAGGCGGACTATATTCCCAAACGGCGCTGGACACAAAACCATCTTCCTGCGTGCGACCCGATACCCCCCCCCCCCCCCCACTCCATTCGCCAGCGGAGGGGCCGGGGTCGGAGCCGGGGCCCCGGCGGCTCCGTGCGGCCGCTCCCCGGGCACCGCGCTGGGGGCCGCCCTTGTCCGCCCGGTGCCCGGGGAAGCCCGAAACCAGCGCTGCGATGCGTTTACCTTTGGTGCAGGTTTAGTCTCGCTTTTCTAGTTGGAGGCTGGATTTGTGCATATTTGCATGGTATTTGCGTAAGTTTACTCGACTTTCTTTTTAAATTTTTTTTTTTTTTTAAAAAGGCAATAAAAGCTTTCCCGAATCACGCACATCATTTTTTAAAAAGCAAATTGTACTGGAAGAAAACATCTTATTTCTGTTACACATATAGGAAGGAACCTTAAACAAAGTGAGAATGACCGCCTCTCAAATAAGAAAGAGGGAAATCTGTTATTAAATGATGAAATAAATTTGACAGTAGCCTTTCTCAGTCTAACATAGCATTTACATTTAAAAAAAAAAAAAATTTCACTTTCTTGATTTCTCTTCAATTTAATACATAATGTGACTGGAAGTCATCTGCTAATGCGTTTTGATAGTATCCTCAAAAATGAATGATAGCTTCATGTTTCTTTGTTAATATTTCACATAATTCTCCACTAATTTCATGCTAGCATTTGTTAGTTCTACCACAGTTATCTGAACCTCAATTACCACCATCTACCTGTTTTTCAAAATAATCATATCCCGGGAAAGCTATTAATTACATTTAAAAGCACTACCATTAGCCAAGGCCTTAATTATGCAAACATATGCAGTGTCTCCATGATATTTGGATGATCAAGGTGGTACTGTCTAAACAGCAGCCCTGTGATTAAGTCTTTCTGACCTCAGCTGAACAATTTTCCCTGCACCTGTTGTGCCCCACAAAAATAATGGAATGTCTTATAAAATAACAAAAAAATCCCAGCCCCAAACAATGACTGACTCCAGTTCACTTCCTGAAATAATATTCGATTTTCTCCATCAGCAAAGGACATGGTCCAAGATATCTACAGATTATTAGTGGGCTTTTTACTGGCAGAATTAGGATGAAAGCTCTCCTTGCCTAGTGTGTTTTCTTTGAAATGTCTGTTTATAGATCAATTGTTTAAAGAAAAATAATCATAAAAAGGTCCTCCAGTTATGTGGATCAATATCCAGCTAACCATTGACAGAAGGGAATCCCCATAAGGCACAATTAAACTCTGCAGCAAGCAAAACCCACGTCCACCAGCTTTCTCACCACTGTCAAACAGGATATTCAGGAGGACATGTAATGTAAATGGAATGACGACAACGTGTAGAAAAAGAATGATGTGTAACTGATTTTTAGAACAATAGTTTACAATCCCTGATTAGGATCCTCCCATTATCTTTGGATTATAATAGTTTGCTCTGGAACAAACTGACTCCTTTCTTACTAGGAAGTGCTGCTTTAGTCCATGTGCATTGTTTCATTGTAAAATAAATCTGTGGCATAAACGTGCGATGCTGCGGATTGAAAGGGGATTTTGCTCAGCCATGGCCGCTGCAGGGGGATTTGCGGATGCTGGGTGGATGTGTCACCTGCCATGCGGAAGCAGGTGCCTGTGCCTGTTGTTTTGGGAAGATTGCCGAGGCTTTCCCCCTCCCCAGCACCCGCGGGAGGTACTGCAGGTAGCCCGCGCAGCCTGGGCCCGCATCCATTTGTTCCCCACAAGGAAGTCTCAGGGTAAAAAATGGACACAGATCTTTGCTCTGTTAGCAACGTCGATTTGAAAATGTGTTCCTGCTACTGAGCAAGTGCCATACGAATCACTTCCACTGAGGTTCCTCCTGTCTGTCATCTGCCCACGCTATTCACTCATTTCCTACAACGTTTGTAGGGGCAGTGCTCGGTACCCTCAATATATCTGGATCCCTTTCTGTTTTCCAAGTGGGTGTATTTCCTTAGAGCCTCGCTCATAGCATCTGATAAAGACATGGAGGATCATCACGTGCCCCGTGGGCTCTCTGCGTTGGGTGCGTCAGACCTGCAGAGCAGCACCCCGCTCCTACGCCCTGTTCTTCCTGCCAGCACTTTGGTGCCAGCCGTTCTTCTGTCCTTTTCCAGAGCTCTCTCCCCTTCCTGCCTGGTAGTTGGACATTTGCGTTTTCCTTTCCCATTTGAAGTTAATCCTGCTGTGTCAAGTTTTGTCATGGACTCTGGTATTCTTCAGAATGCTGCATCACAGGAACGAAAAGCCCTGTTGTATCCACTGCTGGGTCCACGTTAAGCAGTATTTTAGAGCAGAGCTTTCTCATCATTCCTCTTACAGCCTGAAATCGTGTCTGGAAGCTCATGCTACTATACGTGTGCCTCAGATCACAAATCTTGCTCACCGGAGTCTGCAGAGCACCTCTCTGTCCTTGTTCAATGGGGGCCTGGCAAAATTGGTTTTCTTTCTGTCCTCCAAAGAACATAATTTTGTGATTCTTATTATGAAACATGTGATTCAGATGATGAGAGAAAGGTCTTGCCATTATTAATATTGATGACCTTTTCTCCCTTCTTGGGCAAACCTGGTTTTCCTAATTAGCAAAATGTCATCAATGTTGCATAGGGACACAGGAATACATGAAATAGTTTATAGAATTGGCTGTTACAGTTATGTATATCAAATGCTTTCCAAGATAATAGCATCCGGCATCAGAATCTGAAACACAAATTACATTTGGTAATAAAGGCTGTAGGGATAACATGGCATCAATGTCACTGTAAACAGAGGAATGGGAGTATTGCATTTTTTAAATGTAGTAGAATACCAGAAATCATTTGAGTACAAATTTCACTGGCATATTTACTATCATTTCGTAAGTGAAGAAAATTTGAAACAACACTGACCTTATGCAAACTCATCTATTTCCAAGCATAAGAGATGCATAAGAAGGTAAATGTTCATCTTCTTGCTACTGAATTGAGGTCAATCTTGGCTTTATTTAAATTACTAGAAAAATTTCCAGCATTTCACCTTGTGAGTGTATCCAGTAGGCTCTTGTAATTACCAAAATACATTTGTAAGCCAGTAAACCAGTCAGTATTAAATTTCCATGCTAGTTAGTAAGCAAGCAGGATGCTTTACTCTGTTAGATGCAAACACCGGACAAAACTTGCAGTATCTTAGCTCATATGCCATATGTAGAAGACAGGTGTAGCCTGGAGTATCTATTGCTCCACTTCTTGAGCAGGGGGGCTGAAAGAAAGAATTATCTTTGGATGGGATCGAGTGCTTGTAATTAGAGTTGCCCTGATCCTTTGAGCTGTTCATATCATCTGACACCTTCAGTCATGGTTGTTCTGTGGCGATTTTCCCACTGTCCATGGCGAGTTAGAGATAGATAATGATAAAATTAGGTCCGTTTTATCGGGCTTGCAGACAGAGAGGAAGGCACGATTATCTGTATTTTGTTTTGTTCTCTTGTTCGTTTCCCTTCACGGGTAGCCCTGTTGGGTAGCCCGCTATATCTACATGCCCTTTTTCCTTCACAGGTTGAGATGTGGCGGTTTCGTTCTGCGGCTGGCACTTAGGTACGTTGGTTTCTCCAGTGCCGAAGCATCGACTGGCTGTTCAAAAGCCGAACAAAACATAGTGATGATGTTCAATCATTGAGCCACGCTTTGGGGCTGAAGAGCGGACTATCTAAAGTTTAGAGAGCTTCTCCTATCATCTCCATCTATCTGTCCCAGGTCCTGTAGGAGTTCCATGAATCCATATCCTCACCTTGTTTCTTCTGACTAAAAGGTGATTTAAGAAATTCTCTGCTCTCGTTTAAGAGTGCACAAGAGTAACATCAAGTTTAGATTTATTGATAGCCAGCAAAAATAGGTAAAAGTCATTGTTAAAAATGGGAAACCATGCATGGGTTACCCTTCTGAATGCCAGATAAAAGCCTCTTGTGGTCTTCAGGGTGCATTGTCCGTGACTACAGCAGTGATGGTAAAGGCACTTCCTTTGGATTCAGGCAGGAGTCGGAAATGGAAATGAAAGGATTTGGTTGCTGTCACAGTAGTTTCAGCTTGGTAATGTCTCTAGTACAGCCAGAGACTGCAGTAGCCTGTGTTTACCCGGGGAACTCTTCAATAATGTATGGTCGGCTGAGAGTGTGTTATAAATCCAGCAGGATTGAAACAGCAGGAGATAGGGGCTGCTTTAATATTCAGATTGGCTCTGAAACTTATGCTGTGAGGGTTTCCCAGCGTGGTGTTACCATCACAGCAATCCTTCCCTTTTGTACCCATTAACACTCCCCAAGAAGGAATAAAAGAAGATAAAATCTGAATTTTCATAAAAGGGAGCATAATTTATCTATGATAGTCCATAAAACTCCATAATTAATAGAATGGAAGCAGAAAGAATGCAAAAAATGCGCTTTTCCCGGGCATAGACCTAGCTATCCCTGAATACAGTTTGACTGTTGTGGCTCATTTTGGGAGGTGGTGACGTGGCATATGATCTGTAACTGTGGAGGAAAATGTCACCCCTGGGCAGCACGGGCAGCGCAACTCTCCAACCAAGATGGGTATCGACCCAGGGTGTGACACAAAAGGGCACAGATTTAGTATTCCACCACAAACGCCCTGATTCATCCAGTCTGTAAGAATGTAGGACATGCTGTAACAGGTTTTGTCTGTCACACATTCAGCCAATAAAGTTTCTAATAACCAAATATAAATCATTCTCTGCCTTCCACATAATGAAGAATCTAAAATACTGGGTGGCATAAAAGTCAACAAAGACCAACTACACTAGACGTTAAGCCCAAAGAAAGTGGTTGCAGTCTCCATCATAGCATTGAAAAGAATAATTATTGATAAAAGGGACAGATCTGAGATATTTTTTGCTTGACTTGCAGATTTTTCAGACTCTGCTTTTTAAAGTTATAATAAAGAGCAACAGAGTAAGAATTACCTATCTGTGCATTAAACACTTTCTGTTAAGTTCTAGGTATATCTTCTTTTAGAAAATAGCTTCATTTTGTGCCTGTAAAATTTGAAGAATTTGAGAGACATATGATGATTAGGAGATTTCAAAGAAATGTTTCCATTTAAACCTACACATAAATATTTTAAAGTACAAAGACACCATAGTATTCTGCGTTACGGTATTCTGCATTATGGCCATTGCTAAAAAATATTTATGCTGCTCTGGCCTTACATGACTTGTGACATCTGGCAAGACAGCCTAGTCACGCATCTACTGGAGGAGGAGAAAATACCTCAAAGTAAATCTGTGGCGTTCGTATTAACACCTTCAGAAACATAACCCTGTTTTATCTACAGACGTAGGTAGCTTTGCTGAATCTCTGTCGACTTTCTTTGGAGCTGAAGGATAACAGATTCCTGACACTTTTTTCTTAGACTGTAACACTGAGTTAAATAGATTTTTGTTTGTAGATGTCAATGGCTTCTAAACAATGCCACCGTTGTGCAGGTCTGCCCTCGACACTGCAGCTGCCTAGAGAGGCTTTCCTCTCGAGGAAATTGCTCCCAATTATCTTTCCCCTTAATGAGCATTCCTTATTTCTGAGAAGTTGTAAGCCAGAGGCTGAGGTTGCATTGTTATGACAGCACAACTGTGTATTGATGTCAAGCTTGTAGGTCCCTTATCAGTTGTCTGCCCCGGCGTATTCAGTGTAGGACAAACATTGTTGAGTTGACTTCATTTACCAAAGTCCCTGTAGTGCTCAGAAATCCCAGATGATATCAGAGAGTATCAGTAGACAGAGGTATAACATAACGAGCTGAAACCTCATAGCCCCCATGCGCTTTTGTAACACCGAGACCTGAATTTTCCTCTGCGCAGCACTGTGGGACCTGCCAGTAATGGGGGATCTTTCACCAGCACGCAATGTTCTCCAGCTTGCTCTTCAGCAGTGCTGGTGGCTGGTGTGGGCTTTCTCACAGCACATTGAGAAAGTTTTTTACACTTGGTAAAGCATCCCCATCCTTCTTGATGTGCTCCTAACTAAATTAACTCTTTTCACAGAATTAATTTCCAACTTTAAACTGTGGTTGGTGAAGCTGAGTGCTTTGGGGCTGGAACTAAATGATCTTTAAGGTCCTTTCCAGCCCAAACCGTTATTTGATGCAATGGCCAAGGTCCATTGACCAAGATCGTGTTGGTAAGTATTCTGTATCTAGCACATAGATGCAACTCTACAAATATGACCATGACAAATACCACTCTAAAAGTCCATTTCTGTATTTCTCCAGAATATTTTTTCATTACCAGTGAGAAAAACAGGCTAAAGTCTCCAAGTATTTTGTGAAATAAAATTGCAAAATTTTATTTGGCCAGTCACTTTTTCTTAATTTTGATTTAAAGTGTTTTATAGTACTGCATAAAAATACATTTCAAAATGAAAAGTGACTTTGAAAGAGAATGTCAGAATCTTACCACTTGAAAAGATGCAGAAATTAATTATGACATCTGGAAAAGAAGGTATTTCTATTTTTTATCCTAATTATAAGACTGTTGTAGCTCATAGATTCAGAAAGAAAAAACCTTGACTCTGAATGACATAGAGGTATCCTCTGTTCCTGACAGAGAAATAAAGATTTTTTTCCTAACTGCCTTTAGGTGCATGAATTTACATACATCATACGCCACACTATGCTGGGTTTATAAGGCTGATAAAAATGATGTATGAGGGTCACATTACATTTTGAAAAGACCATGTGAGGGGAAAAAAGCACTGAGAAGGAGAAAGAGACAAAAAGGAAGTCATTATCTGTGAAAACAGGCCCAGATTTGGCAAACAAAGCTCAGCCCAGAAAAAACATGTACTTCTGCCTATACAGAAGCATGCAGCTTAATGGGGCTCATGTGGGCATTAGGTTGGCTTGGCAAGGAACCCCACCAGAAGATTGAAACTGGAGGAAAACAGGAGGCAGATATAAATCAACTTCAAAAACGGAATTGAAAGAAATACTAAAGAAAGAGGTGTTTGTTATATACAGAATTAAAAACGAGCACAGGGGAAGTATTCCCTTTTATCGTTGGTACATGTCACTCGACACTCAGAAGCATTTCAGGGGGCTCGAAAACCCGCAGAATCACGTGTAAAAATCAAATATTCCATTCCAAGTGAGATACAAAAAAAGTAGCAACTTAGCTCCGTGGCTCAATTCCATTCAGCTATTACACAGGTTTTCTTCACGGTCACTGCTGAGCTCGAATGTGCCAGCTGGAGCACCTAAAGGCACATCCCTTGGGGACATCCACTGCTCGCCACCCCTCTAAGAGCCTGCGTGGTCCCCGGGATGTCGCTGAGGGACAGTCTGAAGTCAGCGGTGCTTTTGGATGCCCCTCTCGGCATTTGTCAGCAGGACTCCTGCGATGTGAATGCGTGCTCACCTGGGTGGGAGAGGGAAGCCGCGTGGTTTCCGATGCTGTAAGGCGGCGACACCATCCAGCGCTCCCCCGGGTGATTTTTGGGCCATGAACAATAATGCTTTATGCCTGCGGGTGCAGACGGACAACGCTGGGAGAGGGAGCCAGCAAGGACAGCAGCTGTGGCTCCCGTCGCGCAGCCCTATCCTCCCTGCTCCCCTCCTCTGTGGCTGAGTCCCCCAATTCCTTGCCATCAAAAGGATCCCCCAAGTCCACCCCCTGAGCTGGGTGGGTTTTGCTTGTGCCCCTCACTGGTGGCATGTTAAGCTGGCAGGATGGGGCCGCGTGTCCGCTCCCGTCCATCGGCGTTCGTTGCCACCTATTTTCTTCCTGCCACCTTGTGCTGTTCAGCAAGTGGCGGAGCGACCACGTAACAGCATGAAAGTACAAGCGCCCTACAGTGTTTTAGTACCATGTCCTACTGCCTTCGCCTTACCGGCTATAACCAGAGAGTGACAGCTGCATTTAAATGTAAATCAATAGGGCTTTTCTTTAGAGAGAGTCACAGCTGGCATATTTTTCTCCTCCAGGCTTTTCACTATAAAGAAATCGTGGCACTACCTGAGAACTAGCCAGTGCCTGCAATCTGGCCTTCTAGGAGAAAGAGGATGTGTGCTAAAAGGACACATCCCAGCAAAACCCTCCACAAGGTCTCGTTTGCCTTCCAGACACACAACTGCGGTGCAAGCCTCATGCTAAACGTGAAGATCCAGCTTCTCTCATTTTCTACCGTCTGCATGTTTCAGCTCCTCGGTAAACTCTAGAAACTGTAATCAAAGGCGTTGCAAAATCCACCTGTACTTCCCCTCTTCATCGGGAGCTTGCAAGAAGGAACACGACCGCCTGCCCTCATGGTTGGGGCTCTTGCCTGGCAGGTGCAGACTTGTGGCCCCATCTCCGCCTGACGAGCTCTGCGCAGCTCAGTCTCTAGACCGAGGCATTTTCTATTCTCTTTCGAGAAGCTTAACAGCTGCCACAGGAGTTTTGAAAAGCAGCTTGCACGGAAAGACGCTGATGACTCTCTTGTCGGGAGTATTATCTACCCTGCTTTTTGCAGCCCTCAGCATCGCTGGAGCTTACTCCTCTGGCCACGCTTACCGGTGGCCCGTCCCAGGCTGCGGTGGCTGAACTCGCTGCTGTGGGGCAGGGTTGAACCTGCCTCTCTAGTACAAAACAAGGAATGACAGGGCGAGGTATAGGAGACACGGTGAGCTCAGGCATAGATGGCAAAGAATATATAAACAGGGAGGTGTGAAATCTTAGTCTGAAAAAATATCCCCAAGAGTAGCTCTCGTAAATGTGCATTATTCCCTCTTTACTGTAAATGTTTACTCAGGTGCCACTTCACTGTCACCGTTTCCCTCCTTCTTACACAGAATCTTTCTTCTTTCTTTTTATTTTTTTTTTCTCCATACGTATCTGGCATATCAGCAGCTCCCAGCCGCAATTCCCTGACATCGGTGGTGGCTGCCAGGGGCTGGGGGCAGGTCTCAGGATGGAGGGAATTGAGCACCACTGATTCAATTAGCCTCCTGTGACTCACGGCTCAGAGAAGTGCCAGGAATTGATGGGCTTGAGAAAGTACTTATTTTTTTTATCTAATCAGGAAAGAGCAAATCCCAGGAAACCCAACAGAGCCTATGAACATCAAAGAGTCCAAGAAAGCCAGGCTGGCCAAATCCCAGGACTGTGGAGGCAAGCCCAAGCAGCCTAGCAGGACACAGAGGAACCCAGTAAACCTCATGATATTTTCAACATCTGCATAATCCAGTAAGACAATAAATTATTTGTCATCTAGTTGCAGAGAGCTGATTTTAAAGTTGAAGGTCTGGGAAGTTGTTGGCAAGCTTATAGCTTTCCAGTTTACTTATTTATTTATTTTTTAAAAAGTACACGGCTCCAAATATTAAAAGAACACGAGAACCAAAAGTATCTGAATAAATATAATTCTCGTTTTAATACAATTGCTTTGTTTCACAAATCACAGACAAAACATCGATTATGTGTCTGTCATCAGTGTAATATTTTGTTGAACTGGTAGTAGATTATATTATTTCCAAGCTAAGGATATTCTTTGTTTGCTTATCGACAAACATATCTCTTTCTGTAGCAGACGCTATGGATCTTGTATTCATGCTGCAGAAGACAAGATAATGAAGAAGTTGTTATCAGAAATTGTCTTTGCAGCTACAGCTGTTCTGTCATAATTCATGTCACCAACTTCTGTAATTCCTCTAGAAAAGGAAAATCAACTGTCCTGGATGTGAGAAAGAATTCCTTCTAGACTCATATATAGGTGAAGAAGGAAAAAAAAAAAGAAATAAGAAGTCTGGTGTCTAAAGATGAGTAGCACAGAAAAATAAATACCAATAGAGTATATTAGAGAGTCAGAAGTTTTGATGTGGTGATGACGAATTTCCTTCTTCCTAGGTGTTTTAACTGAGGTCAAGGACAGAACAGATGATATAAAGTCAGCACAAAACCGTGAGTTCCCAAGTGGTCTACCCCACTCTTGACTTCTACATATGCTTTAGTTGATTTAGAAGGAGACAGCTATAGAGAAGTCAGAATCTATGACTATTTGCATCAGCCAAAAGATTGGTTCACCACCATTAAACATTATAATCCTTGTATTTTTATTACTTCAACTCAAATTATGGATAGATAAACAAAGATTTGTATGCGTGGTTTGCTTTATCTAACCCCTCTCCCCTTCAAAACCCCAAATAGCAAAGACAACGCTAGCAACGATTTCACCAGAAGCACTGTAATTTCAGAGCATTTATTTTCCCAAGGTATTCTGATAGATTGTTCTGACATCATCAAGAGGTAAATCTGAGGTTACCCATGATAATGAATGAATCTGAAGAAAAAAGTAAATATAATAAACCCAACAGACTGGAACAGTAAAGCTGTCTCACTGACAAAGAGGGCAGCAGCTGTGAAGAAAAAAGTGTTCATTTCCCTTTGGTTTGAATTGATTTTTTTCTGGTTAATAAGTAGAATATACTCCCTTTTTCTGTGTTTTCACCAAGATTCAAGAAGAATTAGGACTGTGGAAAGAAGACCTATTAATCTTGAGAGAATTTCTGTCTTCAAATAACTACAGTATGAAATTGCAGAGCACACAAAATTATGATCCTCACCCAGAACCAAGGTGGGAGCAGTTCTGTTCAGCTTGGTACTGTTCAATAACACTGGTGTTAAAATGACATTCAGGAAGAGCCAGGCAGAGGTTTCGTTCTTATCTTCCCTCCTCATCAGGCTCAGATTTAGAAATATCCACCCACATTCCTGTTTTTGTAACTGGCTATTACCCCAATAAACACACATCTTGTCATAGTCTGTTGCTAGTGGGCCTCACTCACTGATATTGCCATTGACATCACTGCAAACCTAGGCCAAATATCTATAAGTCCAAAGACAGCCTTAAAGTTGATTCTTGTAGTAGTTATGTTTAGGGGAAACAGTTATTCAGTTACTCTTATGTACTTTACAAAGGTTAGCAGTATGTCTTAGTGTCTGCAGCTGTATTTTTAACCATCGTGAAGATCAGCGGGTTTATGAACAGAAAACGTGTTGATGCTGGTGCTCATGCAATTTTCTGTGTTGGCTGATTTGTTGCACGCTCAGTTACACACTCAAGTTCAAGTCCTTGGATGACTCCAAATGCAGCAGCTTGTGTTTGACATATTTCCGTACGTCAAACGTGCCATAAATAGATGATACACGTACATCTTCACGGATGAAGAACCGCTACAGTGATAATCATGCTGAAGGGAGGTGGAGAGATCAGTGTAGGGTTTTATTTTTGTACTATGTGCCCTGCAGGATCCTCCATCGGCCACCACATCTGCACTGCAAAGGGGACATGCACCACAGGCTTTGATGGGCTTCCAGCAACCAAGCGGGTCATTCTCCATCCAACAGAAGTTAGAGTCAGCATCTTCCACGAGCCTGGTGTTGTATCAGATTCTGATTATTTATTATGTGAAACAAACAGAAGTCAGGAGTGTAAACAGAGAGAGTGGGGTAAGGAGGAGACGTGAGTGGAAGCAAATACTCTTCAAAAGGCTCTTAGATGTTGCCAGATTTATTAACGTATTCCCTAAGTTTTCCTGCCAAAATAATGTTTCTCAAAAGAGGATTGTTCTTTAAAAGGTCACTGAATGAGCACAACATGGCAGCATCAGTTTTGAAAAGACTTTTGAAGAGCAGCCCACTACTTTTTCAGTTGTGTTGCCATGGCTTTCTTGTTTATTTTCTGCCGCCAGGCTGGATTTCATCTGTTTGCTTTGGGTCGCTCAGTGTATGACATAATAATTAATATTGTTTGCTAGCAAAACACATTAACAGTGTCCCTGCCCATTGCAGGGGTTTGGAACTAGATGATCTTTAGGGTCCCTTCCAACTCAAACCATTCTATGATTCTATGATCAAGAGGAAGTGTGATCAAAAGGTTGGTACAAAATTAGGTGCCTGGAGAATGGCATCTTCTTCTTTGCAGAGACAATGATAAAGCCTGATCACACCTCTTCTTTTTACAGCAGTTCTTTCATCTGATTTGTTTGCTTAACTTTTCACAGAAGACATGTCGGAGATGGTGAACAACACCTACAACGTGTCCCAGGTTCAGATGAAGTTTCTGAGTGTTATTGTTACTTCTCTTAATGCAATCCCGACAGCATCCTTGTCCCAGTTTTAAAGGTGGACGGCAGAGTCACAGCTTAGGTGTCACTCAAAAAGTCAGTCAGGGGAGGCCAGCGGGGTGACTGAGGGGCTGTTCTCCCTCCCTCACGTCCCACCAGGCATCCGTTTCCCTCACTTCCTGTGGCCATCCAGATTTTCCCATCAATTCTACAGCAGCAGAGCACAGGCAGAGTTTAACAGCTTGGACCTCTCCCTGTTTGCTACAGTGACTATACATGGATGACAGGAGCTAGTTTTATACCCTCTGGGCATAATACAATGACATATTATTCCCCTTGTAGATAACATCTGGGGCTAAGGTAAAATCTGTTAATTGTCGTAGAATCACGTGCTAGCAAGGTGATTTGGTTGCTTCACTCCTAGAGACTGCTGCCTAGTCCAAGACCGCTGCTGCTGCTGTCTCAAAACACCTCCTCTGCCTGCTTAATCATATCCTTTTTTCCCCTCCTTTTGGAAAGGAGTTGCTTCGTTGTGGCACTTTGGCCTCACAGGGAAACATCTCTTCAGCAATGAGCAAGTCCCAACATAAAAAGCATGGAGAGTTTTTATTTACCTGCTGTTAATTGTAGCAGATATGCAAATCTCAACACAAAAAGAACATTTAGCATTTTTCAATGCAACAATGTTTTTTGTAGACAAGTTCTTCAGACATGAAAAGCTAGAGAATAAAAGCCTGGTAACAGTAACTTTCTGTTACAGATTTCCCTAATGGAAGGCTGTATCTACCTATACCTATATTTATCTTTATACATCTCTGTATTTCTGTGCTTTAGGGCTTGACCCCAACTGTGGAGTGCTGCCTGCAAGGTGCTGTGTTCTTGGGTGGAAGCTGAGGTTGTGGCTACTAGTCTGATGTGAAAAGAAGTTGTAAATCAGAAACAAACCCATATAATATTAATCGATACATACGTCCCTCAACTGAATGAAGACAATTTTTTTAATTTGAAAAGCGTTCCTTCTTAAAATTGATGCTTTAGAGGCTAGAAATTCAAACACTGCTTTTGCTGTCCAGAGTTCGGGTTAGGTGATGAGCACCAGAGAGTTTTCATTGACAGCCTCCCTGAAAAGTTTCATGCTGTTTGAATATTTGTGATAGTTATTCCAAGTTTCTTCAGAGACTTCACGGCATATAAACAACAAGCCGCTAAGTAAAGAAAGGCTCTCGAAGTAGTGTGAAGTTTGCCTAGTGTTCTCTCCAGAAAGCAAGTATTTCTGCACACAAAGGGAGTAAAATAAACAGGCAACTTCCAGGCAGTTGGAATTGTTTTGTGGAGCCTAAAAAAGCTTGCTTGAGGGAAGCACCGTCTGTTACAGACAAAAGAGTTAATTCACCAAAGCAATGCTAAGAACCCTCTTCCCCAAAGAAAAGGTCTAATGACCCCTATAAAGAGAGCCGTATTGTGATGCTGTAACCTGATTAGATGGAAAGAGGGTCTTTGTGTCTTTTAGTCTTTGCACTAACAGGAAAACAAGGTGTTCTGCAATAAATAGGAAACATTTTTCTAAAGCTTTATGGTCTTCTGAGCTCTTCTACGAAATACTCTATACCTTACCTCAAAAAGCCACAATTAAAGTGAAGTGATGATTCTTCTTTTTTTGAAACATCAGGCTTGCTGGGACAGCAGGGTTAGAAATGAGAAAGCCAAGAAGCTGCTCCTTTGGAGCAAGCAAATGTGATACTCTTATTTTAAAGCGATTGCTATATGTTTGGGGCACGAGGAGATGGGAATGTATCTTGCAGCAGGATGAGGGTCTTCAAGTCAGCCTGCAAACTGCCCTTGTGTGGGTGGGCAGGGTTCCAGGGACAGCTGCCATGAGCGACTGAGGACATCAGCCTCCTTATTTTAGAGAGGAGATGACTAAAAGAAAACATGCAACTAAGCAGAATAAAGAGGGAAATAAAGGAAGCAAGTTAGCCTTGCCCGTTCTTATAAACACAAAAATAACAGCAAGGGGCATTCAGTGGACAAGGGTTTTACATTTGCCATGTTTTAAAGGAGATACGTGTTCACACAGTGACTGGCGGAACTTGTCTCCAGACTTTTGGAGAAGTTCAGCATGATTTAAAAAATAGCATTTATTTTTATCAAAATAAACTTTTTTTTAAAAGACATCCCGCTGCCCACAAAAAAACAAACAAACAGGCATGGAAGGGAACTGTTGCATTTCAGAGTGTAAACCTAGGAAAAAATTTTCCTTTGGGAGAGCTGTTCAAGCAAATAGCCGTGTGATGCAGGATTTTTAACTCCGTCCTCTAATGCAGTTCATACCAACCACTTTTAAAGAAAATTAGTGTTGATGGATCATCGTGTTTAGTCCCTGTGACTCCTAGGAGCCAATTTGTGTTATACTGTGGAAGATTTTTCACAATTACAGACAGTGGTAATGCCATACCTGGTAGCTGCCTGTTGTTTAAATGGAGACGAGATCTATTACAGACCTGGTTTGATTTCATAGAGGTGATATATTTGACTGAAAGAAAAAAAATCCCTATATTCTGCCTCTTTCAATTGCTCTTAGGATGAAAAGGGAAAATAAGACGCTATAAGGAAAGAGCTGAAAACCCAGGAGGGTGTGGGGCTAAGCGACGGTTTGCAGAGACTCACACAGCAGCAGCAACAAGTCTCCTTGTCGGTGGCTTTTCTATATAAGCTTTCGGGGACCACCTTTGGACTAAGCAAGTGGCTTGGAGGAGTGGGGACAGAAAGAGCAGGAGTCAAGGCGAAGTTTTGGAGGAATCTCTCTGCTTCCCCTTCGTAGGGGGCTTAAGAGCGAGTACACTCAGGTCAGGGAGCGCCGGGACAAGAAAGGCTGACGTGCAATTCCTCATGAGGGATTTATGTTACCTCACTTCAGATTTGGCAGAAGAAGAATGTCCTTTAGGTCAATTAGGATGTCCCTTAGTGCGTTTCTGCCTGGTTCATCGCTAAGTTCTTTTTACTGGCAAAGTTCTTGCTCTCTAGCAGTAAAGCGGTCATTCAGAGGACAGGCTTGTCTGGTGGGGGGGTGAATGTCTGTCTATTGCTATCACCGTCCATCCCTGTCTGTGCCTGCGGAGATGGACATTTTTCCACCACCTAGACATCAAAGCTAGAGATTCCCCCATTTCCAGATGGCAAGAGGAGAGTGAAAAGAATAATGCTTGGGAGAGGGATAAGTTTTGTTGTCTTCTGAATTCCTGAATCAGTGTAATACCTGCCCGATGCCTGAGGGTGTGAAAAGGGGCTCAGCAGAAGGAGACATCTCCCATGAATGTTTGTCTGTGGTCATCCTATCTAACAGACCCCACTTCCTCCTTTGTTTTTAGAGAGCAGTCTGAAAAGCTGAATTTAGTGTGTTCTTTTACCATGAGAATCAAAGATTTTTGGGAAAAAAATGTATGCAGTGCATCATCCTCAGCCTTGACTTGCAACCAAAACTTTATTTCCCTCTGGAATTAAATAAGGAAAGTGGTCTGGATCAACACACTGCCCTCGCATGTCACCTTCTGAAGGTGACAACCATTGCGTGTTCTGTAGGGTAGCATCAACGGGGCAGGGTACACCAGGACCCAAAGAGTTACAGAGTACCACTAAGAAACTTTATATCTAGGTAGGGCTAAACCAGATAGCTAGTTTAAAGCATTTCTTTTGCTTTGCCATCACTGATACTACAGAAGAATAGATAGATATATGCTAAGCCTCTAGGTATGACCATAAACACAAATATTAGTTATGTATTATTTATTTGCGCTGAATGAGATTTGCAAAGTATTCAGGCATGTTCTTAGAAACAATAAAAAAAGCAAGCCCTCAAACTTATGCCATCCTCATTCAGTCATTCCAAAGCACGATAAAGTGAAGGAGATAGCAAGCAGTAGGGGAATTTGTGGTATCATCAGAAGGTATTAGCTTGAAGAAAACAAGGGCATTTGACAGTACTTCTAGTATAACGGATGCTGATTGTTTTGTGAGTGTTTTCCACAGATAATGAACAGAGAAATTTTGACACCAAGTTAATTACAAAAAATAGGACTGCACTCTAATGGCTAATTACCACCCATGTAAGCTGACAAATGGCAAAGCCTCCTAGTTACACTATTAATAAGCTGCATCCAAGAGCTTGAATTAAGATGCAGTCTAGAGAATGAAAGACATGCAAATATCTCTGCGCTTGTAGAAGCCCTCTCGGCACCCAGGCTTAGCTGGGTGATTTTGCTCTTGTGCCTAATCCACCCACAGGATCCCCACGTCAACAGGCAGCTCATTAATCAAATCTCCCACTTTGTTTTCTTCTCAGTTAATATCAGAGCAGGGCATTTCTCTCAGTGAAATAGTCTGAGCAAACAAGAATATACCCTGGGCTGGAAATCTCTGCCCCTGGAACGAGCTTCGGGCAAGCACGTCAGATGAAAAAACAAATCTAGAAGGGAGGATAGGAATGGATGAGCGTGACACCTCCTCCTCATGTGCAAGTGCCCTCACTTGGGAATGGGGAGCAAATTTCAAAACGCTCATTAAAAAAACCCACAAATATTTATTCCAGAGCTGAGGTAAGGAGCCATCACCTCCCTGAAATACATAATTAGGGCTATGAATGCAAAACTAATAAAGCAAGTGCTCTCAAGGAAAGATGTTTACTATTTTAGGCTCTGAGTCTCTTCTCAGCGGTGAAAGGGATAAGAAGATCAGCTGCCTTTGCTGTTGTGTTGCCTTAAGATACTATCCCTGACAACATTATAAAGAGATGAAATACAGCAAAAAAGCACAAATTGCTGCCAGTACCACAGGGATCATCTTCTTTCCTCTGTTTCTTATGCTTGCCAGACACAAGCAACAAATATATGTTGCCATGCACAGCGAGACTGAGAAGAGAGGATGAAGTGCAAGACCTAAAAATACCCATATTAATTCATTATGTTTCAGTCACACCAGCACCTCAGCCACAGGCGTCCTCCAAGAAGTTAAAAACCCTCCCAACCAGTTGATTGAAGATCATTGCTCCATCCTTTGCCAGCCAAAACTTCCCACCGGTGTGCCAGCTACTTGATAACCTCTGGAAACCGTCAAAAGGCAGTCAGCTAAAAAGGCAGCTCCTATCAGGCATCTCCGACATGCAGCAGCAGCAATCCTAATCTAATGTTCACAGCCATGTTTTTGGATTAAATTGTGAGAAACAGCAGCTTTCCCGCTGCTCAGGCAACGCAGGTGGGATTAATGGCTCTTAAAGCTCTGCAAACGAGCGTTGCAGTTCTCGATGGTATAAATTGTTTTCTCTCCAGTTTTGGGATTCCTCATGTCCAGTATAGCTTTTAGACTGAGGGGGATTTTTTTCTCTGAGCAGCATTAACTGCTTTAAATCCTGCTTTTGCTCTGGCTTGCAAAAAAATTGATTTTGTTTAATAGGGGGGAAATGCTGGGGAATGAAAGGAGGAAAAAGAAAAAGACTGCACTAATAATTTCTGGGTAATTAAACTGACATGACCAAGCACTGGAGAACAAGGCAGATGAGGGCTAATTCTGACTCTAAACCATTACCAAAACCTGTTTTCCACAGTGGCAGGAAGTCAATGATGTAAGTGGAATTTCCTACAACGTAAGAAACAGGATAATGGAGGTTGACATGTGAGTATCTGGAATTGCCTTAACAGCCACCAAGAATTTTCTTGGGTTTAGCCATGGGTTTATAAGTAGGATTCTTTTCCTTTTTTTGATTATTTTTTGTTTTTAAAATATAGTTATTACGAATATAGTTATGTTATCTTGGAAGCAATAAAACCTTTTGCATCACATTTTGGGTTATATTAACGATTAATGTTGCTATTTGATCTGTTTGGAACTCAAATTGTTCATTGTGTAGAGACTTTTGTGAACTAAAAGATTGAAGCGGCAAGGCAGAAAGAAGTTGTCACAACATTTCTAGTTATTTACATATAACACATTCTATGTCTATTTTAGTGTCTAACCATGGCCTGTCCATCTACTATCAGAGTAGCCTGACAGACTGAATTTTTTTACCTTATATTTCCTTCTTTCATAATGAGAGCAATAAGGACAGTGAGGAGACGGGTGAATACACTGGGCAGAGGTATTACTCTTTTAGTCCCCACCAGTAAGCACATCAAATAGCAGACCTGTGTCAGCATACCATAGCACAAACTAACTGCAGAGTCAGCACAGTTTGGCAAGGAAATTAGATGAGGATTTGGCCTCTGCTGCTGGTGTACAAAAATAATGTTTGCACCTTGGGTTTCTGGCAAAACCACAGCTGATGTATGCATTTCAAAACATCATCAGTTTTGCACGGTGACAGAGGGCATTGAATCCTATAGTATTGAAATGTGTCACAGCTCAAACGTTTCATGTTCATGTTTTAATACTATCAGACTTCTTTCCTCAGGAATGGCTATGACATATGGAGACAAATTAATTTTTGGTGGTAGTAGTAAAAGTTTTGGAAAGAAAAATGTGTTAAAAACAGGAGGGTGGGCTTTTTTTGGAACACTGAGGTTTAAAACCTCTTCTCCAGTCACATTAAAAAAAAAAAGTAGTGGCAAACTTAATTGCCATGGCTCTGTTCTTACACAGTCTGCATTTATATATAAGAGTTGTGATTGCTGCCTGCTGATTGATTAATCTTTTAAGCAGCTCAAGCACTGCTTTTGCTTTTTTTTTTTTTTTCCAATCATGCAGCTGCATTTGCAAGTGCTTCTCATCCTGACCTGCGTCACTCTGTGCTCATAGCACATAACCCCATGAAACCCTGGCACTGGGTGAAGTCTCCGCAATAGGAAGCAAACAAATCCCCTGTTCCACAGCGGTTTTATACCTTAAGGTTTTCTTCACTAGAGCTTTCTGGACTTGCAGCCCGGAGGAACTGATGACCTCCAAAGGCTGGAAGAGAATTGGTCATTTGCAGTTGAAGCAATTTCAAAAACATCCCCTGACCTTCAAGTGCCAAGAAGAAAGATGAGTGTTGAGCGAGATGATGGCTGCTCTATAACCACCGGGGATATGGTACAGCTGATCTTCATCACAGGGAGGTGGTGATGTAGTGGAGGGAAAATACAGGATAATGCGTAGTCCAACAGGAGATACTCTATCAAATTCAGCGTGCACTTCGGGGAGAGGGGGAGTACTGAGAACATGACCCTGTTATATTTTATGTAACAGTGGGAAATAAGTGTGAAATCACTGTTTACCTGACTTTGTCATTTAGTATTTTCCAGTAGTACAGCTGTTCTTTCAGATAGGGAAAAAATATTTGGCTTGTAACTACCTTTATTTCTCTTGCTGTCAGTATCCCTCTTCCACAACCGACTAGGACCTCTTGCTGTTTCCCACATCTGTATATTATAGATACCACCAACGGGGAGAAGATATTAGACTCCCTATGCAAGTGACAGTGTTTTTCCCAACTATTTATTATCTGTCTCTCGATACACACAACATGCTAGGACGGACTCCCAAACAGAGCCATCAGACGCGTCTTGAAACAGTTGAGCAAAAAGACCTTTTAGGTGCATCTAACTAAAATAATTACTCACACAAGGAAGAACCTACCTGCATTCAGAAGCGCAGTTTGTGCATGTGCATGTAAATACCTCGAGAAAACGATGCAAGAACTAAGGTTTGAAACTCCAGCTTGCTGTATAAAATGTAGGGTTAGCAAGAGCACGTGGTTACACACTAGCTGCATTCTGCAAGTTAGTCTCAGTCAATTCACCCTATTTCATTAAAGATCAACAAGAAGCAGTGGCCGTAGCCCACATTTCGTACGTTATGACATATCATTAGAAGACAACATTGCACTAACACACTTCAAAGACCTAACTCAAGTGTAAAAGAAATTATTGCAGAAATACAATTGTCTCCAAGCTGCATTTTAAGGAACGAAACTTCTGGTGTACGGTGTCACAGAATGACAGAAAAAAGACATGAGCAATGTATCACCATTTTGCATCTCCTCCAAAGCATGACACCTCTAGAAACATCATTCTCTTTAGCATCATGCTGGGGCATTGGTTTAAGATTAACAGAGAAAGGAAAGTGCCACCTCTTAAATTGCTAACACCACTTAATGTAACACTTAGGTTTTCTTTGGAAGTTTCCCAAAGGCAGGCCAACCCTGAAAGCTGCATTGCTTTAAAATGTGGCAAGATCACAGTTTGAGACACTGCAACATACATTACCATCTGTAGCCATCACCACTGGTTAGATTACATACACAGTATAGAATGCGGGGGTGTAGAGGGTCATTTTTTCTGTATGTCTTTCCTCTTAGTTCAGCCAGATTTAAAACAAAAAACTGATCTTTGACTACAGACTCCTTTCATGATTTGAATACCATGAAGTAACTTCCGATAGCAACTTGTTTCCTACGATGCTTTTTTTTTTTTTGTAGAGCTGATGTAGGAAACACTGCATTAGCTAACTTTAAAGCAAGGAAGGCTACAAGGAATTAAATTTTACAAGTTCTAGTCAAACCTAGATCTTAACAGGGTTAATCCTCAGTGCTTGACTGGCTTTCAGGCGACTTTTAAATTAAAGTGAGCAAAAAAATCAAAGTTCCAAGTGTGAGACAGGAAACAGAGAAGGGAAGTGTAAATAGAGAAGTTCTTGCTCAGAACAAAACAGAACAGGCTGGGATAATTTTTTTTCTGCGAGATAAAGTACAAACATGGCAGCAATGTCATCGTAATGCAAAACAAAGCTCTGGAAGTTTATTGCACCGAAAAAAAGCAGCAAGCCCAGTGTGCTTTATTTCATAGTCTCAAGTATCTTCCTCCTCCAGCAATCAAATCCACATCTGGTATAAAATATCATTTCATTATTGCAACTGAGCTGCACAAATTTACTGAAATTTTGCATCTGTCCTTTTATGCTCAGAAATGTTTTTGGGATACATGCTACCCAGTATCTCATATGGTCTTCACTGGCACCCCTACTTGGATCACCAGAAGGTGTATAAGTGCAGAGCAGCAGAGCATAAAACAATCATTTTCTGCATCTTCCAGTGTTCGGCCTTTTTAAGAGACTTTCATAGCACAATTACTATATTTTGGGTTTGGCAGGAAAAAAGCTTTGGGCAGGTGTAAAGGAAGCTTGGACTGGGTCAGGAGAAATATGGCCAAGAACGGAAATGAGTTCAGTCTGGAAAAGAAATTAGGACAAGGACATAGGGATCAGTAGGCCCAGAAGTGGGGCTGGAGCAGAAAACAAATGGAAGGGGAAACCCAGAAAGGATGCAGCAGAGAGATGGTGGGGGAGTGAAGAGGAAACACACAGGGAGTAATTAGGTGACCGTGGTAATGAAAAGGAAACAGAGAAAATCCAAAACAACATGGGAAAGATTTAAAATATGGTTGATTTCCCCCCTCCCCCCTCGACATGAGCTGAGAGCTCTTCTTGCAAAGAAAAAGAGCAAACTACATCTGTGCCAGACTATTTGAAACTTCTAGCGCACATGAAATTTAAGAGAGAGTTCATTTGCTGCCTCAGGTCTGAGACACTTCGTCTTTAATGACACAGATGTTAGAATCATATGGGATTTAGGCTTATAATCTACTCTTAATAAGCACCTCTAAAACACTAAATAGATGCTATTCTTCCATATAAAGAATTGAAACATTACTCCCCGAACACCTAGGAAAAGGGTCAGCTTTAATTTGAAAATAAGCGTCTTCACTGGAGTATACTTTTTGCTTCTGACTAGTATGTTTGACGCTGAAATATCTTCTTTCCAGAATCATTATGGTATACTAAAAGTTACCACCTTACAAGCTTTTCGTTCACAAAAAGAGGAGGAGGTGGGGGAAAATAACCATTTGAAAAAGAAGAGGCTGGGGTTTAAATTAAATTCAGAGTTTTATAAAACAACTCTCCCTAGTTTGCTAATAACATGGGGATTATCTCGAATTTCCACTTCCAGCTCAAAATGAACTTCAAGATAAAGTTAATACAATCACTCACCTGGTTTTGAACAATCATACTCTCTCTCTGATGGGAGGCGTAAGTGCAGGAAAACCTACAACACACAATTACGAAACGCCTGCAAGGCAGCCTCTGATTTAGGGGGAGTTCCTGAAGCAAAATACTCATGTCTTTTTGAAACTCTTCTTTTTGGAGTTTTTTTCAGTCCTTACTATGGTTGCACTGTTAAAATTTTGCATAGGGAAGAAGGATGAAAAACTAGTCTAAGGTTGAAATGGAGAAAGTCAGGTTTGAAGCTGTGCCTTATGGCAAGGACTCATTTCCAATCTCCAATTCTTATGCGCCCTGTTGCCTTGCCTCTCTTTGCTGAAACAACAGAAGAGAAACAATCTGAATGGAAATGAAGTCCTTCTATTTATCGCACTATATATGAAAAGTAATAGTATAATACTATTTATGTTATGTCAAAAGAAAAAAGTTTGCCATGACAAGAAACTGCTGTGACAGAGATCACTCCTTCCTTAAATACAAATGCTCTGCCTCAAAACAGGAACAGTTAGTATTTTTGTGTTGTGTGTGTTTGTTTTTTTTTTCTTTGAGAGGATTGCCAGAATCATTTAATAAGGTAAAACACCTTATTTTCTCCTGCTCAGAATTACCAAACTGTTTCCATTGGAGTAAGTAGTAAATAAAACCACCAGAAAGCTGACCTCCAACAGGGAAAATTTCAGCTCAGTATTTAGGTTTGATATTCTTAGAATGAAAACCATAAGCACAGAGGCACTTGGCCAAACGTTAAGAAGAGGTGGTCCAGCCATCCATCGTCTTTTCGTTCCCTGCCTAAAGCTGCCTCTCAAGACACAATTTCAAATTGGGCCAGTTCATAGCCTCATCTGGTAAAAGGAGACATAGCCGTGCTGGAGGCAAGGGGTCTACATCAGTTTTTACGTACAAGAGCTGGATGTTCATCTAATTTTTGTGATACTGGTATGCAAGTACTTGTTTGTGGGGAGGAGTTCTGCAGCAAGAGCTACGGCTCATTTCTAATACCTAGATTGTTTCATCAGAATATCTTCCTGATAATTACCTGCCTCAAATGTGCTGTTTTATCGAGGTATTTTCTGCAAACAAGGCCGCCATTATTCTCAGCAAGCACTCATCAGAAGCCTGCAGATGATTATCTTGTACACAGAAGTATTTTGACATTTTATCAGATTAACTGGATATGTCTGCTTGAGATTTTTTTAAATTACAGCTCTGAGACACAATCCTAAATAGGGTAACTTGAGGAGTCCATGGCTCATTCCAAGATGAAGAGGCTGGCCTTGGTAGCTAGGACCTCGTACTCAAGTGGGGCAGTGACCTTCGGTGGTTCTCTTCAGCCAGAGCCCTGGGAGCAGGCGCTGGGTATAGCTGGGTCTGGGGAGCACCAAAGCAGTGGTCAACACAGCCAGGGTCAGTGATGCCTCCCCTGTGCTTCCTGGCCCCGAAGCCCAAAATGGCATAGACATGATGTGGAGGGCTGTGTGCTCCCAGGGTCTGGCCTTTGGCATTTCCATACTTGCCATAGCATTGGTTTCTTGGGCGAATTCTTCGTCCTCAGATAAGTTGTAGATGCCTCATCCCTGGAGGTGTTAAAGGCCAGGTTGGATGAGGCTTTGAGAAACCTGGTCTAGTGGAAGGTATCCCTGGTCATGACAGCAGGGGCTGGAACTAGATGACCTTTAAGATCTCTTCCAATCCAAACCATTCTATTAATCAACATCATTTCCTTTCCCGAGTTTCAAGTCTGATAAGGTACAACTTGAAAACAACCTCCGTTTACGGAGCCCAATGATGAACTCTGATAATTAAACACACTACATGGACATACAAATAATAATTTTGTAGTTATCCAGCTCTGTCTTCCCCAAAGCAAGTGCAGTATCAGCTGCAGAGTACCTGAGTAATGGTGACATTCAACCTGCTCCATCCTGATGAAGCAGCTGACCTGAGTCAGGAGCACCGCACAGCACCTTTAGGAACAGCAGAAACATAGCCACCCATTTACAGGGATGGAGACAGTTTTACACATGTGTGGGTAGATGTGAGCTCTCAAGCTTGGAAATGTTTAGCACATTTTGACCAACTACTTCCTGCTCAGCAGAGAAATAGAATGAAATTCTGTATTAAGGGTTGAAACGACAGCCCAGAAGCCAAAATTTGTCTTGTGAGGCAAAACTCAATGACTTGCCAAATAGATCATGAGAAGGAGGCCCCAGGACCAGTGAAATCACTGGAAATGTTCTGCACAGGAACCACAGGGAAGCAAATCCACAAAGCCTGGAGTGATATGGGGTCTGATCAGAGAGACATGAACTTCAGAATTCAGTGTATTGATTACCAAGAGGTGGCAATGTGGTCAATGCTGTACAGCTGGTGGAAAAATCAAAACTGCAGCTCTGTTGAAAACATCAGTATTTCAATATTTGCCCTAACAAGAATAAGGTACTTAAATACCATTTTCTGTCTGCTTGGCCTTTTTTGGAATGAAGAGCTCAGAAAAGAATGCAATGGTTCTTTCATTTTTGCCTTGGTGATGAGAACAGCCCTACCCAGGAGACCATCACAGAGCTGTCCCCCAGGGAACTCCACCAAAGCTGGAAAGAGAGGCACAGGCAAATAGCATCACTCAGAAAGAGCACCTGGTTAACCTGACTGCACCGATGGTCGAGGCAGCAGCACAGACCACAGCATAACCCTTGGGTTGCCTCAGACGAGACAGATCCTTTTACATGGCAGAACCACAGGTTCAAGAGAACATTACAGTCACTTAAAAATAACTTGATGCCTACTATCTCAGCAAGCAGGCATAGCACCAGGCAGATTAAATCCTAATTGAGTTTTCTTTTATATGTGCGTAAGAGAGGAATGGATAGAGTCTTATTGTACATAAACATATGCAAGGCATAAATAGAAGGCTTGGCTCATAATACTGTTAAGCACAAATATAAAACAGCCTTTGGAAGAGCACCTTTTCAGACATGACTACATCCACAGGTATTTCTGAAACTGTGCACCTAGAAGCTGTCACAGCAGAGCAGGCTGCAAGACTTCACCTGAAGCTGGGCAGATATTTGGGGAAAGGTTGTCAGACAGATAAAAATCCAGATGTTCGCTGTTGCATCCAGACCTACCTACCATCAAGCTATTTTGCTGAAGCTGGCAGAATTACACACACAAAAATCATCACAGCCAAGCTGCCTGACCAGATTTACCCCACGCAGAGAACAGACTCAAGGTGGTCAGGCTGTAAAAAAAAAAATCTGCAGCAGAGCTGAAAGGGTACCCACATAAAAGCCTTGCTCAGTGGAGAAGTAGGCTTCTCGTCAGCTTTTAAAAGGCTGCCTTGGAGGAGATGTTTAGGGGAAAAGACCCTTTGTGTTGATGTAAAACAATTAGCCGGGAAAGGCTTCTTCGGAGCTGCAGAAGGTAACAGCTGCTGTGCCAGCCCAGGGGCTGGAGGAGCAGGCACAAAGCGGCCACACTGCCTGCCTGCAGCTTGCCTTAGGGCTTTTGAGAAGGGTTTTGTCTCTTCTGTGCTATATACCAAACATTGATGTAAAGCCAGTTATTAGTCGAGTTCTTTTGTCAGTTTTCCTGTGTTCTTTCAGGGGGGAAAAAAAGAAAAAGATCCAATTATTAAAACTGTACCATTTTCTCCAGCTGAAAAGCTTTACCTAGCACAGACCGAACAGTTTTCTTTTCACTTCCCTTGTGTGGCTTTCCTCATTAGAGAAACCAATTGGAAATCATTAGCGGAAATATTAGTAGGAAAGGCTAATGGCTTTAGTCATCCATATGCATCAGTCACCGGATATTTAGGAAGCTGCTGCTACCTGGAGCACCGTTAATTTGATTTGCAATACTTTATGTTGTCAGACCCCTCCGATTTGCATGATATGGTGAACAGCAGCAGCTCCAACCACACCGGCTTGCAAGGGCTGAGCCTTCAGCTTCCTCTCTCCTGCCGGACCTGCCTTCCTCCTCTCCAACAAAGCACCATCAAAAGAAGGATGAGGATAATCACATCCATAGGAGAATGAAAGCCTCACTTTGAGCTCACTCATGGATAGTACTATTTCCAAAGCAAGTCATCCATCAAAACTAATCAGTGTGCAAGCAGAACAGCAGCTGACCAACAATCTCAAAGTCAATGCTTTCTCCAGGAGCACTTAGAGACCCATCCACTGGAGCAGCATCCTCCCTCCAAGGTTTGGGGACCTTGTCACCATTAGTACTAACTTAAACCATGCTGAGATGCAAAGGATCCCCATGCAGAAGTGCAAATCCTATGCTGGAATAAACAGTCATGGCTGCCATCACAGAGAGGTCAGCTGTCCCTTCCTTCTATCTACATGACTGTCGCTGAAAAACAATGCTCTCACTACACGTACAGATGTTCAAAGAAAGTCTTCATCATTTCCATATTGTGATAGGCTTTCTTAACATGTTCTTATTCCCATGATGAATCTAATCAGATTTTGATGAAAGCAAGGAGGATTTCAAATGCGTACACTCAATGCTTCGTTGCTGTTTCCCAGGACTGGGAAAGAACATGTGTGTGAGGCAGTTTACTTACTACTGGTTCTGTTTCAATCTTCTGGGAATTACACCTGGATCTTGCCTCTAATGAGATGTTCACAGGATAATAAATGGCTTTGCCAGAAATAAAAATAAACAAATATGCCATATCACATTTTTCCTAGATGTAATTTTCAAGACGTTTAAAAGTTAATCCTGAGCAATCGGCTCAAGAGCTTTAATCCCCTTCCCCAGTACACTACCTGCCCAGAGGAGTTGAAGAGCCTGGTTCCTTCTGACACCAAGGGTTATTTTCTTTGAAATGATAGTGACTGGCCTGCTTTCATGCATATTATTTAATCTAAAGCTCCACCACATGAGACTTAAAGTGCAATTTATTGCTATGAGATACAAAACCCATGTGGTAGATGTAATTGTTTGCTTTCTTACTATTGTGCTTTAGAGTGCCACATGCATATAAAGAAAATATAATGTATTTTTCTATACGTCACTAGAGGCTTCCATATGCATTCCAGTCTGTATTGATCAGCACAATTAAAATTCATGTAGAAGTGCAGAAAAACATTTTTTTCAGGGAAACATACATATGAAACATGCTTTTCAAAGAATACTTTTCCTGTTTTATCCTGTGTACTCTGCGTAATCTATATTCAAGATGTAGAATAATTTTCTGTGCCTTGGAATGCATTTGAAGTATTTTTAAATAATAATGCATTATTATGGAATAGGAAACAGCAGTTTCCTCTTTTGGAGCTGTCTGGAATTCTCAACTGAAACATTACAGTATCTTTAAGTCGCTCCTAGTCTGATCTGAAAGCTCATCTGTTTCCCTCGATAGTATAGGCTCAAATACTACCCCAACAATGTGCTTTCTTTTTTCCTAAAGTCATCACTGCTGCTATTTTTTCCTTCAATTCATCTTCACAGAGTTAAGTGGGTAGGTCACTGCCTGCAGCAGCTTATTTCTGATATGTTAAAGGCAAAATTCAGTCCCTGATGCACAAACTATTGAAGGACATCACTGTCACCTGACAGCAAAAATTTTTTGGAGTGGAGCATTACACAATGCATTCTGCAGGGTGAGTGAAGAAATATCCTCTCTCATAGCAAGACCCACACTCACCATGTGTGCTTCAGCTGGGCAGAATTTAAGATGTTATAGTCCCAGATAAGTGAGAGCCAGCTTCCCCATTAGCTTGTCTGATTCAGAAGGCAGGTGAAGAAACGGGGATACATTTCCAGCATCATTTTGGGACTGCAGCCTGCACTATCTCTGTGTGACAGTGCAGACAGGAAGGTTTCTTTACTGGGTAAGCATTTGAAACCCAGACTGTTACTCCAATTACAAGCATTTTTAAAAATCCATGGACTTCTCGTACACAATTTCATGGGGTGGGAGGGAAGGAAAAAAAAAAAATCAAGCTAATAAAATAGATGAATTGTGACTATTTCACCAAGCATTACTAATTAATCCACTCAACAGCCCCATGGGATAGATCACTGTGATATTCAGTGGGTAATTTGCCAGTACTTCTATGCATTTCTCCAATTGTCTGCCCAATTCACAGAAACAATTTGACTTGAGCTTGAACATGCTGCTTCCCCAAAGTGATTATGGATATTTCACTCATACCTATAGAATTGTAATGGCAAAGAGGCCAAAGAGTTCCACTTTAGGAACATCTTTATTCCTTCAAGTTCACAACCCTAAAATCCTTTCCCTCCTTATAGCAAGGAGAGAAATGGCCTTGAAATTCTGTACTTGAAAGATGCTTTTTAGTTAAAAGTGCAGGAAGACAGATGTCTTGTGCAATAAGAAATTATTCAGATGCAAGAACAGGATCGAACTTTAAAAATACTGATGTTAGAAGTCTGTGTTTCACTAGATTAATCTTCCTGACTTCATTGAGATTTCTTTCATGAGTAGAAGTTTGCAGGAGTGAGTCCAAAATGTGCCTGAGTTGTAATCTGAAATCACTGCTTGCTACAGTTCCCATAGCAAACCTGCCTTGTGGATCACAAACCATGTATGACATCAAAGAGGAGTATTGCAGCTCATGTAAATATAGTTGCACCAAATTTGCTAAGTCAGACAACACTATTTTGGCACAGACCAGCAACGTGAGATTTTACCTAGTTCTTTTAAGTGAGACCTTTGTCTGTATGAAACTCATTGCTATTTGGCAGACACTGATAACTGTCCCAGGTAGTTCCCTGTTTGCTTAAGCAAATGAGCTACAGTTAAATTAAAAAGTAAGCTTTTTAATTTACCATGTATTGATGCAAAACCAATATTCCCACTCTAATTTGATTGAGACTGGGAATCAGAGTAACCTCAGCGCTATGCAGCATCAAGCTACTTCTGACTTCTGAGCACAGAGAGGAGCCTGGTTTGTGTCTCCTAGGTTGACAGCACCTTCCCGACATGGCTGTCTCCAGCAGGAGCCTGGTTTTGCAAGAACCACCACTTCATTGTGGTGCTTCTAGCCTGGTATCCAGTAGATTCCAGCTGGCAGATTTCAGTTTTGTTGAAATATCCTCTTACAATGCATATTTGTAGGGCTAGCTTGAAGACCTCAGTATACCAAGAGGGAGAGACTGGGTTATACATCAACATCTTTTGGTACTGCTCTCTCCAGCAGTTGCATAAGTAATGAATGATCAATCACTTTGTGCAGACACTATAAAAGGCCAAAAACATATCACATCAAAACCTTGCTGTGGGGAAGGACCAATGCAGTAGCTGGAAAGCAGTTTACATTTAAGTATGACCTTCCAACCTTTTGCTGTGCTGGCTACATCAAAGAAAGATGCAGTATCTATGGTGATTTACACAAATAATCAAATCCCTAAATTTACTGAGGGTTTTTTCCTCCCTTTCATGTATTGCCTTTGATGTCACAGCCTCCCTGTGCAGGTGCAATAACAGCCTTGGTCAAAAAAAAAATGGTAAGAGAGCACTGCATTATAACTGAATGTTCCAGCTCTGATTGGGCTCTACAGGAAGACATGACATGAACATACATATGAAAACCTACCCAAGATATGGAAAATGCTTTTAGACCTGCCCAGGACATCAGGTATTTTCTGCTCCTTGTGGTTGTTGGAAGTTCGTATCCCAAAGATGAAAAACAAGAGCTTGCAAATGGAATACAGTTCGTAAGACTGTCTCATGCCAGTTCTCTTCCCCTTCTCTCCATTTTTATTTTTATTAAACTGATGACATCATTACATGATTTTAATATAATGCTGAATATTAAATGTAGCAAAATCAGACTGTGCTAATTTTGAAAGATGGTTTCTGTCAAGCAAAGCTACAGTGCAGTGCTACTTTAGCTCAGAGAACTATTGAAAGACACAATCTGAACAATAGGAAGAAGTACAGCATGTAGGGACCTGGTTCACATACCTCAAAGTCTAAAGTGGTAAGTTATTAAGACCTATTTGTACATATATGCTATGTTAAATTTCTATCTACCAGCAGTCCTTTGGGAGTTCATCTTTATTCTGGGGCTTTCATTAGAGACTAGTTGGAATATGCATTATTTATTAGACATGCAAATCATGCATGATAATATCAATGAGCTATGGAAAGTATAATTGTTCCAGACAGACAATAAATTTGATTAAAAGTTAAGGTCTAGCATCTCCATATTTCACACTGAAAACAGACATTAAGTTTTCTTATTCTTCATGTAAAATAGGAAGAAGGATTTAAAACAGCCATTTCAATGTTCAGGTTTGTTTTTTTTTTTTAAAAAGTTTTTTTTTCCTCAAGTTAAGGATAAGTAGCCTGTGACCTATGTTTAAGAATCTATGAAACACAGATTTAGACTTGTTGTAGTAAAAGAAACAACATTAACGGCACTTACTCCACACTCCTAGTCCTAGGAAATAATATTCATTCAGTCAAAATAGGATCATTTAGGTGTAAGGATATTGTCACTTAGCAAATATTTCTAAATGTATATAAAAGAACAAAACACCAGATACAATTAACTACTAAAAATAAACTATCAAACCCATACACTCTCATGCCAGCATACTACTCTACAGGAATTAGGAAGCAATAACTATTATAATCCTTTTAACAACTTATGCCTCTCTATAATTTGTTGTTCTGATTATAGAAACAAAGTTATCTATCTGGGATTTTCAATACAACTGTATTTTAGACTTTCTCTGTAAGGCACATGTTTTATAAATCCAGTCCAGAAGTACTTTTCATGAACATCCTCAGCTTGAGGAGCACCACAACTATCTGGCCACATAGGATCACAGTCCCCAGCTAATACAGATAACAGGAATCCTTGCAGAGCAAACAATGCTGAGTTGCCAATTATCCATAACGAGCAGCAGGAACCAGACTAGAAACACATCGCTGTTAGTGGATTTTGTAGACCTGCAGTATCTTACAGCAATTTTCTTGCTTTAGTGAGATTCCACTCATGACTAATTTTACTCAGCGTACTCAAAACTTACTGGAAGAAAGTCAGATAGTGTATCATTTATCTTTTGCATAGGTTTTGAATTCGAATAAAGTTTTGATCCAGATACAGTCTCCACAGCTGAGAGAATCAGCCATTTAGGACTGCTGTCATAGCTTTAGTGTTAAATTACTCGATTCATCAAGACTTCCCTGTAACATTATTGCATAACATATAGGGATAGCTGATGCAGCATCAATTCTGCACCAACTTCCAATGCTTTAGGTTTTGTTCTGTGGGGTTTTTTAAAAATATTAACCCTCTTTGTTTACAGTTTTACATAGAGCTTGTCTATAAAAGCTCTTTCTTTTCTCCCTTTTGAGAAGAGTCAGGACATGCCTGTTGGACATGGCAGTAGGGATCTCTCCAGAATAGTTTTGGTGTCTTTTGGATGGGAGTGACTAGAAAAGATTGCACATTCCTACAGCATGTTTCAAATTTGTCTTGCATCTGTAAGGAAACTCAGGACTGAAAAAGTTTACAAAAATCACTAAACAAAATGAGACAAATTCTCACTCCAGTGCAAGCCTGGTTGACTTTCCTTTCCTGTTGTGCTTTGCTGTGAAATGTTCGAGTCCTGAGCCTTAATTATCTTTTTTTTTTTAAAATTAGGTGGCATCAAATACCCAAACGAAGCCAACTCTTCACTCTTGCTTTTTTCTTTTCCTTGCAAAATCTTTTTTTCTTTATGAAAACCATTGAAAACTATCTCTCCTTTCTCCCTCCTCGCAGCTATTAATCCTTCTCCTTGTTTAAGTCTACAAGAGCATCGGATGGCAAATCCAGTCCTAAACATGCTCAGATTTTCAGGAATCTAAGAGTTAAAATAGACAAATGTTACAGTCCAGGAAGCAATATAATCTCACCAAAATACATATGATACAAAACAATTAAGACTTTTCCTCCCTTTACCTTGGTCAGTAAAGAAGCAAAGTCTTCCTATGGTCATTGTTAAAGGGAAAATATATGAAAGAAAGTGTTGTGGGTTAGGCCGCTCCAGCAACCAAACCACCCCCCCCACAGTCGTTGACTCACCCTCCCCCAGCCCCAGGGATGAGGGAGAGAATTAAAGGATAAATGGGATACCCGTGGATTGAGCTAAGAACAATTTAATACAGATGATTTAATACACAGTGTAGATGCTCACCACCCCCTCGTATGAGAAGGCTGTCTCGTCCCAAAACTGCAATCCTGGACGAACGTGAGGCCCCGAAATAGGGGGGGGGGGGAGGGAGAGAGATAGTACTCTGAGAGTGGGAGTACTGGGAGAGAGAGGGAAAAAAAAAAGGCAATAGAGCAAAAGCACAGCAAGCACAAAAGAGCAAAAGCTACAAAAGAGCCAAAGCGCAAAAGCCCTTCTTTCTGGCTGACCCTCACTTTTATACTGGGCATGACGCTGCATGATATGGAATACTAATTGGCCAGTTTGGCCCTCAATCTTAAGTTCCACCACAAATCACAAGGGGAATCGTGGCCCCTTTGTCCCGGCTATGCTCCTGCACTCCAGCACACTGAAAAGTCCTTGGAGTTTCACGTCCAACCACAAACATCAGCTGCTATCAACATTCTTCTCAGAGCAAGCCTCTGAGTAAAACCAAAACATGGAGCTCTTCTAGCTGCTAAAAAGAAGAGCTAACTGTCCCAGCTAAAACCAGGACAGAAAGATATTACATTGAACTGTCTTACAAAGTAACAATTTAGTTTGCACTTCTGATTTAAAAAGATGTCCACTTGTATATCCCAGTCTGCTTAACAAATTACTACTTCTTCTTTCTCAGAATATTGAAAAGACATTTCTCACCACTTATTCATCATTCCCTTCAGAGAGTGCTCCCATTTAATTTCTTCTCTCTCTCTGCCAGTGCCCCTAATGGTCCTTTTGTTTGCCTCCCCTCTACTTCCACATCATCAAATTAACCTGAAATCTCACTGAAAGCCATCAGCTGTGGAAATTGCAGCAGGAGACTACCATATAGCATTGCCTGGCAACAATCTGCTGGACCCCCATGACATCATATTTCAGTCCTTTATCCTGGCACCCAAGTAAAACTGGGAAGGGAAGCATGCCATTAGCCAACAAAGCAGCAAATCAAAGAAAGGTCCTTCACCTGATACTGAAGGTTTGCAGTCCATCAGTGAGAGCTGAAGGTGAGCAGGTCCTCAGTGCCACCCGCTTCCTTGCAGAAGTGCTCAATGCAGGTGTGGAAGGGCTGGGGCCAAAGGGCTCAGGCTTATACACAGTGAGAGGATGCAGTCTTTCCTGGTCACTCCTGGAAAGCAGACTCTGAAAGGAAGGGAGTCTCCAGCACACACACAATAACCTCCAAACATCTGCTCACAATCCCGATGATCTTCACGAGGGTTTCAGTCTTGAAGCCAGGGGCAACAGAAGTGTTTCTGTATATTGCTTTTAATAAAGAATTGCATTAAAACAAACCAGTGCTTTCCAGTAGGTGAAAAATACTTATTGACTTAGTAGGTCAGCTGTCTTTTCCTAGGACTTTCTCTCAAGGTCAGACAACCATCACAAGTCAAAGTATCAGAGACAAACTCGTGTCTTCTGAGTTCTAAATTAAGTTCAGCTGTTACCCTTTCATATATTTACTACTAACTTAAAAACAACAACCCAGAAAGAACTTTTATTTTGAATACTCTCCAGTCTGTTTTAATTTCTTCACTTGAAGCTCTCTCCATGAAGTTCACCTAACTCTCTCCATGTCTTTCCTATTCCCTTTATTTTGACTATGAATTTAGAGAAGGGATACACAAGATAAAACACATTAGATTCAGCTTTGACAAGGTCTTTGAAGCCATTATGGAGCCATAGAAGTGTAAAACTCAGTGATAAGTTCAACAAAGCCAAGGGGAATGCTCCACTAATAGCAAATATTGAAAGGTCTAGAAAATAGGCAGAGCTTCAGTAGATTTTATTTTACTACATAATGCTAAATTTATCATCAATATTCCCAATATAGCACTGTGATTCACATTGCAGTGCAGATGGTTCACATATTTTAAATGTTAATTTAATTACACTGTTCATGATCATACCATGTTTGAACTCCACTGAATTTCTATCATGTTTATGCAAATATTTTATTGCAGAAATATGGCTTTAATAGCTTAGTCCCTTTCTCATAATCGTCTTTTTATACCTCTTTTGGATCAGAAGAAAAATACCATTTATGCATAGAACATAAGCCTCAGATATTTACATTTACAATAGGGACTTTGTTGCATTTCTTTAAGTTTATATCCTGGTTTATAAAAACTGTTTCATAGCGGCATACCATAAGATCAAGAGATGTTACAATCAGTAGCAAGGCAATAAAGAAGCAGTACACCCTTCCCTGTATCAATGAAATACTCTGTTTAATATTTTTTACATTTTGGCTGTAACCTTAAAAGTTATCGCAGAGACAACGAATCATTATGATAAGTTAAGCAAATATTGAATGAATCAGCAGGACATAGTCTTCTACCAGGCCATCCTTACCTCTTAGAACAAATCTATAAGAAAACCTGGAGAACTGCATGAATTACTCTTCTCACTCTTCTACTACTACTATTCCTTTTCCCCTCTTTCTTTTTGCTCAAAAGCAGTCACAAGAGGCATCCCTCAATATATAAAACAGCCTTCAGTCTCCCTAAACACTTGTTGCTATATTGCATCAAAAAATATAAAATCTCTCTTCCAGAATTTTCTCCAAGAAAAAAATAGCTTAAAAAAACCTTACATATTCTCCATTTTCTCCTACTTTTTCACGACAGCAAAATAAACTCACCTACTGCATTTCATCCAGTCTCAAGTCCATCACTATATATAAGAACTTCACTACTAACAGCTCACCCCAGAAATAAATGCTCTTTTCCAGCTTGCCCCAGGTGCACTATTTATAGATCACACCACCCACCCTGCGATTCCAGAATTTATGCCCTTCACCTGGGATGGTGATGGGAGCCCAGGGGAGTTCAAACCCTTAAAAGAAAAGTTCAAGACAGAAAGAGCTTCTATTTTTTTTTGTCTTCTTAGTGGCTTTTAATAGAGTTTGGGGTACTTTAAAAAAAATAGATCTGGCATAGAGGGCTTTGCTTTGACTTTCTGGTTCCAGCTATGCATTTTCTGTTTTAGCTACAGCCAGGCTCTGAGGCGGGGCGTACCTGCAGGAAAGGGTATTCAGGACCTAAAAGCAGTCCCTGGTACCTTCAGTCAGATGCTGTGGATAGAGCATTCTTCATTAGAAACTTCGATTCAAGTCTCTCTCACATTTAGAGCAGGCTCTAAATTTTCTCTACACTTCTAGGCTGATAGGAAGAAGCAGGGCTATGGGAGAAAGCACTGAAGGCTTAAAAAATGTCAGAGTGCTCCTCCTCTTGTCAAAGCAGCTCTAATAAAGCTAAGAAAACCCTAGCAGCAACAACAGCCCCTTGCCTTGCTCTGTCCCCTGGACTTCTTTGTCTAGAAAGGAAACAAATAGAAAGATGATTTTGTATGTTAGCACCTAGGTCCTAGCCCTTAGAGAGGGGAAATCTGTTCTTTGTAACATTTTTTTCACCCACATTCCAAGAAATAATCACTAAATAAAACATCTGAAAGCTTGTGGAGGAGGGACTGGAAGCCTCATTTTCAATATCCTAAGAGAGTACCCTATCATAAGCTATGGTCACGCTGATTCTGTTCAATAGATATCTGAAAGTAGCACTCATTTTCTAGGTGCCAGTAGGCTCATTGACCTATCCTTACAACCTTTCCAGAATTTTAATTCAGGCTTCTATGTTATTCAGCTTTAATCTGTTAGTTCAGGTTTACTTTAAAAGAATGTTGCTTATCAAAGCATGTCAGGTTTTAAAGTTTTCCTGAGTAAAACAGTCTTTTAAAAACAATGCTACCCGTAATTGACATGTTACTGGATTAAAGGAAGGTCAAAATATAAAATACTGGGTTTAATTGGTTTGTTTTGGTTTTCCTTTCCTATGCCCTCATTCGTGCTGTCGTTTTAACACCGCCTCCAGACATGTGAGTCTTCCCGGATTCTCTCATCTCGGGAGTGGGTTAGTTGCTTTGCAGGATTGACTTCTCTGTGTCCACAAACTTGTTTTTTATTTTTACTCTTCCTTCACGCTTACCACTGTTTATACTTTCATAGGCTGGTGATGATTCAGTCCTCAAGGAGTTAAAAACCCGTTTCCTTTTTCCTGCAGTAGTGCACAGCAAAGGGGTCCAGGATTATGGCATACAAGCGACAGCGGAGTTGGTATTTGTTTTGTGACAGTTACATAGCAAGTAGGAAACCAAAGGTTAAAAGTTAATGAAGGAGCCATAAAGAAGCTGATTATGCTTCTGACTGCAATCACTGTATGAAACGTACAGTGAAACTCTGAACAGAATTATAGATCACTGCAGAGAGGAATAACTATGCTAACGGAGTAATTGTATATGCCATGAAACGAAAACAATTACATACTTATTACACAAAAGGGCTATATACATTGGAAAGGTGTAAATACTTCTGCTCTCTCGGTTCTTGATATAATATGCCCTTGTGCAGGTAGAACAAGGAACACGTGTGGAGTCTCAAAGATAAACGTGCTTGTCTTGGATGCTGAGTCTCTTGGACATCGTTTCTTTACTCCCAGCACTCCTGAGGTGTATCAAACACACCTCTACAATGCATGCTCCTTTGTTTATCCTAATTTCTGTTATCTGCCCATTACTGAATGTTTTAATGCAGTGACTACAAAATGTCAATACTGTTTTCTGCTACATACTTCCATCTTCCCTACCTGCAAGCCATGGAGAACACTGCTACAAGTAAAGACTCCTGTTGATTTAAATAGTTCTGGACTGTGAGTTTCTAGAGAGCCTAAGGACACTGGCAATGACATTAATTAAAACTACCTGAAATGCTTTATTTCTGTAAATAATCCCTTGAAAATCATTACAATTTAAAACGATTCTTTAAGTCAATAAGTGAATTGAACCCCTTGTCCTTGTAACAGAGTCCTGTCCCAAGTGCAGTCGGTGGTGCTGTGCCCGTTGATTTCGACAGGAGTGGGGTTTTATCCTGTTCCTAGGGCCCATTTCTGTGAGTACTTTGCCTATTTTAGTTTTTTCTTTTCTATTAAAAGGCACACTGCTCTGCATCTCTGAGGCTAGAAAAAGCCCATGCTCCATATCATCTGGTCTGGTCTCCTGAAGCATTTTCCTGAGAACGAAGAATTCTCTCTTCCCGAGCAGCTGAGCCTGTTTCCTTACTCTTGAAACATGTATAGAAACTACTGGGAGTGTAGACAGCAGGAGGGTTTGGAGGCATCTGTGTGAGGAGCCTTAGCTGGCATGGTACAAATCCCTCCAAAAGTCTCTGGCTGTTGCTGAAACCTTCATCTGTGGTTTTCGAAGTCCAGCCCTGAGTCCATACACACAACAACTTGTTTTTCCCATTCCTGCGTGCCTCTCTCTTGTTCCGCATACTTCACTCCTACTTTTGCATTTGCTATATGAGACAAACTCGTGACTTTTGTCCTATAGTTCACTTTTGCATTGGATGATTACTCAGTAATACGTTTTAGAGGTTGCTTTATCTGGAAGGTGGCAGCTTTTAGACTGAAAATCCAATGCAGTAGATCAGAGATGATTACTAGGCAAGCAGCGCGCTCGCTGAACTGAAATTCAGCTCGCGATCCCCTTTTTTGTCATATCAAATACATCAGTGGCCTCTCCCAGGTTTATCTTTTCCCTCTCATGTTACATGTTTACTTTGCTGCCCTGTTTGTTCTTTGGGGATGGCAGGGGAGAGGTTTCCATGGGTGGCACAGTAGCCAAACAGAGCACGTAAACAAAACATAAACCAAATAAACAGTTCAAATACACGCAGTGCTAAGGGTTGTCTAAAGACAGACAGCTACGGTCAGGCGTTTGCGAGGCTTTTCAAATACTTGGGATCTATGAACTAGCTGTCCTGAGCAAACCTCTGCTCAGTCCACAATAATTGACATTATTAACTCCTCGTATTCATTCACTTCAGTGGTTTTACCGCAACGTAGATACCTAAGCCCAAACCTGCACACGTGTGTATCTGACTTTATTGCTGTGAGTACAGTAAAGCCAACTGCTTTTGTTCTCCTCACAGGTTTTTCCTTTGCTTTCATCTGTTGCATCCCACATCGACCTGCTAGCTTTGATCTCTGCACCTTATTATAACTGGCAAAAGTACTAGTAAACGCAGAGTAAATAACATCTACAATAAAGAAGAGCTACTGCTTGAAAGCCTAATGCAATGATTCTTTGAATTGCTACATTAATATTTTTTTTAGTATGCTTTCTTTCCTTATATGGTAGATAATGCTAGAAACCCCAGTTTGCTGCTATTTTTCTGTATTTTCCAAAGATGCACTGCCTTTTTGTAAGGAGCCATGGACTGCTGATTGCTCTTCTCCACTGCCTGGGCTAATGAACTTTTCATTATTTTTTCATTTCTTTGAACCCGTTTATCAACCTCAAACTGAATCAAAAAATAAACACAGATTATGCAAAACTGCAAACAAATTTATTCTCAGGGATCCAAAATCATGGCTGCAGTTTGACAGAGGAGTATAGTAATTGGTTTTGAGTAATGACTTTGTTTTGTAAGACAGTATGGCTGGGTTTGTAAGACAGCATTACTTGGGTTTTCTGGAGCTGGGAGAAGGGCAGAATGACATTTCCTCAGTTTACAGTGTTTAAGATTCTTTTTTGGCAGTGGCTCGTATATTCTATAACCTCATTCAAGATCATCGAAGCCGAGACTGAGAAACCCAGATGAGTTTAAAAATGGTTTTTTATATGCTTTTTTACTAAATTTAGTAAACTTTATTCTTTTCAGCCTTTTTGAATTATGATGTAGGGAACAAAAAAAAAGAAATAAGAAATAAAACACAGGAACAAAATTTAAAATTTTCATATTGTTTTCGTAATTGATTGTCCAATAAAATAGCTAGATGAATAATTTTCCCAGTTTGTGTTCTAATGCACACTTCTGGTTTCTTGTTACTCATGAGCACTATTTAGCTATTCGACTATCATCTCTAATTTCTTCCATTTAAAAAAAAATAATCTTCTGGAAACTAAAGAGTGATCGCTTGGCACTCAATCATATAAGCAACAAAGAAAATTTTCTGATAAGTAGCACACTGTAGATTAAAATTTGTGGCAGTAGATTTTGTGAATAAGTTAGTCTTTGATAAAGCTACATTTTAATTAAGTTGAAAAGGTCAGAAAGCGTGTTAGTGCATGAGCTAAATAAATCTTCATCAAATACACAGGCTGTGTCCTATACCTCTGGGATATAACAGGTGTTTTTAAATTTGCAATGAAAATATAACATTAGTGTTACCTTTACTGATTGCAGATTCGGGTATGGTGGTATAGCGATGTGCAAAAATAGCTCTTCCCTTCCAAGAGAGTGCTCTGAAGTGTCATTTGCTATCCTCAGCTCATCAGTATTTCTTTCCTATTATCTCTAGATCTCAAATCAAGACCTCAGAGTCTCCTTAGCACAGCTCTGCATGATGAATTCTTCATCACTGAACACTTTTCAAGTGTTATTTCATCCTCTGCTATATACATAAAGTTAATGCTGACTGCCAAACCAGCCAGCAGCCTGGAAGAAGGAGATATTTAGTTCCTCTGGCTGCAGCCATGCAGAAGGATAAATTCAGACTATAACAGTCATTCATCTTCGCCCTAGAGAAGGACGCACACATGAGGCTACCTCATAGCATCTCTTCTCCTGCCTCAGGCATTATGTTCCACATGATGGGGACAACTATTTCCATATGATATCATAGAAAAAGAAAGTAAATCCCACCTGTGGAGCAATCACTAGCTTTGTGTGTTACCGCTGATAACTTCCCCTTGCTCTCATGAATTTGTATCTGCTATTGACAGTTAATTTCATGTTTAATTTACAAGATGACTTATCTGCGAAGTTACATGTATGTCTTGTACACAGACCTTACTAGGGAATTTTGTGGGATTATTTCTACACAGAAGAGTGGCTGCCCTCTTTCTTCGGTGCTGATATCTGTGCTGGATTTAACCTCATCGTACTGTTGGTACTCTGTTTCTCTTGCTGTGTATTACAGAATTCTTTTCATTTCATGTGTAGATGGCTCTAGAAAGCAGAGACAAAGTTTCAAGTCTTTTTTTAATCTGTACAATATAATTAAGACACATTTTTCGTCTTAGCATCCCCTTAGGGCTTAACATATTGTGAGAAACACATCCTAATGTGAAATGAGCTTCGAGACCAGTTGTCCTGACTTTAGTTTGAAAGTCACCTCTGGAAAGAACGCATTTATTTTCTTATTCACACCATTTTTTTCTTTTATAAAATTCTGACACATTAAGATAAAACTGCTACATCAAAACCTACTCTTTAAATACAAAATTTTACACTTTTATACAAGTATAAGAACTCCTTCAGGGCTGGTTTCCTTTAGGCTTTTGCAGTCACAGAAGGCTCCCATCCTTCAGCGAGGAGGTCCTAAGCCCTTCCACCTTGCATGTTGTAGGCAGAGCTGTGGTCCTTTGGAGCAACGTCAAATTTTTCTCCCCAGCTTTGTATTCCTCTCTTGGTACATGCCTGAAGGTGGATATAGAGCTCTTATGGTCTCATCCAGGTTTCCCAGAAATCACGGCTGATGGTGGGCAGGTCAGGTTTGCCTTTTCTGAGCAAGCTTGCCCAAGGAGCGGCTCAAATAATTTGTCATTTCCATGCTGCCTGGCATCACTGCATTTATAGAGAAATAGGGTATCAGGAAATGAAACGCAATTAATAATCAGAAATCTCTTCAACACTCTAAAATATGACTGAAAGACACAGACGGACTTTCTGACACATGGCTGTACTTCATATGACAAGCGTTTTCCCTGGCTTATTATTTAGTCTGTCAAGTGTTATTTCATGTAAGCAAAAACATTGCCACTGAGCCCTGAGAAAGAAATGTATGTTTTCCCAAGACAGGAAAGACAAGATGTTTCCATACAAAATGTTACAGCTACTTAATGAAGCAGCAAATTGTCCCATAGAAGGCTGTTTTTATTTGTTTTATGTTCTCACATCTCCAAGAAATACAGGTTCAAAACAAGGTGCCATTAGCTCTTATAGCATGGAATAGGGCCATTCTTCCCAATAAACTCAGGAAAGGCCTACAGTACATCTTTCAATAAGTTAAACAAGATTGTATTAAAGAAAATCTCTCTCTCTCACTCTTTCTGACCAAGCACTCCTATACTTCTGTTTATAAATTCCCCCAGCCAAATTCTGTCATCAGATATGTACATATGAGCCCCAGTCATGGCACACTTACATTCATGGAAATGCATCAAGCTCCCCAGTTCCCAAATGGCCTTATAAGACTTTCGTACAGTTATGAGTACGAAAATTACTCTAATGTGAAATCTACTTAAACTTAATTGTCTCATTTAATTGGACTGTTTAAATTGCTAATCATTGTGTAAGTATTACTTTCTAAGTTGTTTTTAGCATGTAGTTTGCCCTTCTTGTTGTTGCTGGAGGAATTCAGTAATAATTAACTGACCTAGGGTGTAATTATACTGCTGAAAATAAGCTATGAGACATTTAATAAAAGGAGACTATTAACAGGATTTGAATTTATAACCTTCAAAATATGAAGCAAACACTTTATCCATGAGGTCACACAAGCTTTCACTACGGTCTGAGAATTTATGATCATTAGATAAACCACAGAAAGACTTTGCTCTTGTTCTTTCAATGTGTAGGGAATGCACTGAGAAACAGATTAAAATAATACCAGAAGAAATATTGCAGTGAAAAAATGCTTGAGAGAGCTTGTTCCTCTCAAACATCCAGATCCGTACATGTGCCAGAGGCTGTGGAAGTCAAACCTGATATGTATTTTGAGTTTAGTAAAAAGGATGCTCGCTCCATACCTCTATGTCTTTATATGAACATACAGGGTTTAATTTTTCAGTATTTTTATTACTGGTGGCTCAAGTAGCAAAACATCACAGTCGTGGGCATCCTGCCATGCCTTGGAGGAGGCCAGACCATATGGGTAACATGTCAGTGGTTGGGGTATGCATGACTTGGTGAAAGTTTGCCGTCATATATTTGCAGATATTCTTTCATGTTTTGGGAGCTTGCCTGCTCTGCCCCCGTGACTGGTCCAAGGGAGATGGACATTTGTGAACATTGACACCCATAGCAAAGCCAAAGACTTTGGGAATTGCTGCACATGGTAAGGTAGCAGATGTGACAGCAGGCACAAAGTTTTGCGGCCTAAGAATTTCCCCCTTGGGTTCCCCATGAAGCACCAGCCTGTAACGCCCTTTCCTCAGCTACAATAAATGGTGGTGGCATTTTAAGCTGTAAACTCTGTTGATATCTGAGCCTTTTTTATGCCAAATCTATGGGATGCGGTTTGAGATAAGAATATAATTGCTAAACACCTCGGCTCTCAGACAGCCAGGCAATTTGAACCATGTTTTCTTTAGCCTTTAAGACACAATATATTTTACAGAATCTCTCAAACACAGTTACAACAGCTTTGTCCCAATTCCTGTGGAATATTTGACTATGGGTGAATATTCACCAGTGTTGGTGATGTTTAGGTAGACAGCTCAGAAAGCAAAGGTGAATGGGAATACATTGCAACTGGTCATAATAAATTTCAGTGCTTCTCAAGTTTGTTCTCATTCTTTATCCTGTGTATCTAAGCACAGTAAAACTAAATGTGCCGAAACATAAAATGAGAAATTTAGACCGGAGGAATACTTGAATTATTTCTTCCCTATAGCCCAAACAGTGTCGTTGAGATGAATAAAATGGAGAGATATGTCATCTAAACTCTTTGAATCATCCTTGATGAGCATGGCACAGTGGCATGACTGTAAGCTGCCAAAGTTGGGTTTGTCTGTCCTTTGTGGGCATATGGCTCAGAGTGCTGTGATCAGCATTAATTTGCAGAAACAATTTAGAGCGGTGGGCTGGGACAGAGGGACAAAGAATAAGTATTCACTAACTAGCTTTAATTAAAAAAAATGAAGAACATGTAATTAGATTTTGATAATATATGTGAGTAATAACAGTTCTTGATTGCTTGCTGATTTAGAGGGCAGAAAAGCCTGTGTGCAAACAGATTTGCAGGCTCTGAATTCTAGAACAAGCAAAACCACTTTTCAGCTGTAAGACAGAGGAATGATCTGCATTATCAAATATGGGTCCAGTTTGGGCAAGGTTGATGACCTCAGTCAAATATTTATTAAAGGGGAAAGAAGTATTTGTAGCGGCTTGTTTATTCTAGCTCTTGCTCACACTGATAGGATTTCCTCCTCTGGGTTATCACACTGAAACCTTCCTGGTGACTAACTTTGTCTTTTGCAAATGTTTCCAGTCCACATCCGACTTTTCCTGCTTTTCAGCAGAGAAAAACAAGCAGCTTGTTTCACTGGTGGGTTACGTGGCTTTCACAGCCCCCACAGTGTGAGGGGGTGGACGTGGTGGGGCAGCTCAGAACAAAACGAGGATGACATCTCCAGGCAAGGGGCACTGCACTGGCAGCTCGTGGCCGATCTGCAATCCCAGAGGACGGTTGCAAATAAAGTTTAGTAATGTTTGAACCGTCATGCATGCTGAAAATGAAACAGCGAAATACTGTTATCGGTCTCATTTGTCTCCTGAGCTATACTGTGGAACTAATTACAAAATTACATCGAATAATAATAATAATAATAATAAAAAAGTTGTGTTTCAGCTTTATTATAGATACATTATTGCCTATGTAATACGAAAAAGATGCAATAAAAATTACATTTGGGTTTGGCAACAATTTCTCCATGCAAGATTTGAAGTAATTTTTAATATACTTGCCACCAGTAAGATAACGCTTAATGCTTTTATGGTACTTTCACCTCTAGATCTAAAAGTACTGTGCAAAGGAGGGCAAGTACAATTATTTCTGCAATTATAAGAAGAGATTAACAGGCAGACAACCTGTAAAACATGCCCAGTATGATGATATAAATCAGTGACAAGCTTGGTAGAGACGTTCGCCTTTACTGGCTTTTCAATGCTGCAGAAGATCAGCTACTTCTGACAGTAACAATGATAAATGGAAATGAAAGTGTTTTAAAAAGATGCTATCTATATAAATTCAGCATCACTTTCATTAAAAGAAATGGCTTTTGGCTTTTACAGAACAGAATTCCTTGCACACTGGTGTAATCCAAGAAGAATTAATCCCTTTTTAACATAATTTATAAATAACTTAAGCTTTCTGTGAGTAGTATGTTCTTCACAGGTACTGAAATATCATCACAGATTGCATTAACCTCGTGTTCTTTTGAGTGCAGCACTCTCAACACAGTGCTGTCCTGACGAGAGTTTTCTGTTTCTTCTGGCTGGTGTTCATTGCAGAGCAACAGCAGATGCAGTTCCCTGTTCAACCAGGGGAAAAAAAAGTTATTGGGCTCTATATACAGTTTATATATAGCATGTTTTGCTCAGCCTGGAGAAGAGAAGCCTCCAGGGAGACCTTCTAGCAGCCTCACAGTATTTAAAGGGGACCTACAAGAAAGCTGGAGAGGGGCTTTTTTTGACAAGGGCATGTAGTGATAAAACAAGGGGCAATGGATTTAAACTGAAAGAGGGCAGATTTAGATTAGATATTCTGAAGAAACTCTTCACTCTGGGAGTGATGAAACACTGGAACAGGTTGCCCAGAGAAGTTGTGGATGCCCCATCCCTGGAAGTGTTCAAGGCCAGGTTGGATGAGGCTTTGGGCAACGTGGTCTAGTGGAAGGTGTCCTTGCCCATGGCAGGGGATTTGGAACTAGATGATTTTTAAGGTCCTTTCCAACCCAAACCGTTCTGTGATTCTGTGATTCTATGATTCTATGTTTTCACATGCTTCATATTATTTTAGTTAGAATGTTTTAACAATTGAAAAGTTATCCAATATAAGGTAATGCACATAATCTCATGTTTACCAGAACTGGTTCCGAAGATATTAAAATACATTTATAGCCAATCTTCATTTCAAATAAAATTATAATTTTCTTCTTCATGGAGTTCTTCCTCCTAACCCGAGTTCAGAGAATACTTCATCATCATTTTCTTGATAAACATCGTTTTCCTTTCTGTTCACTACCAGCAATCCAATTTATTTATTATTTATTTATTTTAATTGCATAAAAAACAATTTAATGAAAGTATGCTAGCAGGTCATTGTGCATGACCTGTGTTCTATCAGGGAATTATTTAAACTAGGTTATTTTCTTCCTGTTACTGACAAGGGAGAAAATTTTGATCCTCACCTTGTGTGAAGGCAGTGCCTGCTCACACACTGTTTCAGCACCAGCAGCCACTGGGTTTGAGGGTAGGAGGTACTGGCTGGTAAACATGCCAGAGGGCATATAATCTGCTGTATATGCTTGTATATATTCATATGAGCACATATGTGTATGAGTGAGTCTATGTCAGTATTGATACCATGTTTCCATAACAACAATATTTTATTTTTTTTTCAGGAGATCTTGTTCTTCTGAGTTTAAGAATCTTTATTTAATGTATCAGATGGAGAATTAATGTTGCTCAATACTAAAAATTGTTATTTTTACCCATCTGAGTACTCACACGACCAGCCTCATTGACCTGTCGACCAAAAGGCCGGGAGGGACCGCTGTGATCATGGTGTCTGACCTCCTCAGTAACGCTGAGCTCAGGACTTCCCAGAGGGTTTACAAGATCAGGATCGGATCATGGAAAGTGTCTTTGATGATATGTAGAGCCTTAAAAGAGGATCGAGGTACACAGAGCAGTCCCTGATTCTTAGAGTCACACTTAAATCAAGAGCCAAGTCAACATAATGTTTTTGGCACCCACCGTGGTGCCTGGCCATTTGCTGGCATAACCCTTGTCAACAGAAACAATGCTGGCAGTGGTCCTTGCAATGTGACGGTAGGCTGTGGTGACACCCATCCCTCCACATGCAGCCTTCACCCATGCCTACACCTGGGAACTGTAATTGCAGTTCTAAGTCTCGATGGTAGCCATAATACACGTGCTCACGTCAGCAAACTCACCTACGCCTCGGGTGGGAAATGGTGGGGACCGGCTTCCTTAGGCTCCCTGGGGAGGGAGAAGGAGAGGGATGCCCAAGGTCAAAAACTTCCCTTGCTGTGTCCACTGCCTCGTAGTGAGCTGCATGGTGGGGGAATGTGGGCTGCCATTGCATCTCCCTGTCCAAACCAGTACAGACAGAAGGAGGACAAGGACACAAGTCCCCACAATGGTACTTATGCCCCCAGCTGGCACCAGGTCTGGGAAGACAGTGAGGTTTTCGTTTGCCCCCAATGTGGCATTTCTTTCATGTGTAGGGCAGGTTTTCCCCAGATGAGACAAGATAAGGCACACATATACCATGCCAGTCTGAGCGCTATGCACAGTCTTGACAACGGACATTTGCATAAATCCCTCTTTTTGTTAATTCAATCCAAGATACAGCAATTTTCTCTCAGTCTTATTCACACCCCTTCAGTCATTGCTTTCTGCAAGCATTCAATAACTCATTTTTACTGGGAAATTGGCTATGGAAAATTATGGAAACCAGGGAGCAGCCTGGAAAACTCTAGGATTAGGCAATCTAAGATCCTAGAGATCTCACAGAGGGTGTTTTATACCTGAGACGAGGCAGCAGCTTGGTCCGCACAATTACTCCTCACTGGAAGAAACAGCAATGGCAACAGGCAAGGAACAAACAGTGGCAATGTGGGGTCACTGCAATATTGTATTATATTGGAATATTGTATTATACTGTCATTTCCTTTCTAATATTAATCTGCAGTGTTGCCACTGTCTTCCAGGGAGATATCACTACTGGCATTTTCAAACCTGAGAGGGCAAGTAGATCCCGGATTATTAACCACTGCTCGTCCATCAAAGACAACCTCAGCTAGTCTCTCAAGTAACAGCACAGAAACAATCAGAATGTAATAAAGGGCTTTGTAAATAGCATTACTTTGAGTAACATTTTTTATCCAATCATGAAAATTGAGTTTACAAGCAGTCTAGCCAGATGGTCTGCTTCAGGTGAACAGTTGAGCTTTTAGTGGCAATAGAAATGAGTGCTCTGGTGCTAGTCAGGAGCTATAGGACAGAGGACCAAGGCTATTAAGCCTCAGGGACCCTCTGCCTAAACTGAAGTACATTCTGTACAGGCTATAACTTGCAATGAAAACTGAACTTTTTACATGCCATGTTATTTTAAAACGTGTATCAAAGACAATTAAATTATCCCAGTAAATAATAGGAAGATACCATGTTCTGGAGTAAATTTTCCCATACTCCTTCATTCTAGCCTTCACATGATTGCCTGTCCTCACCTGACCTATTAGAGGCAAAGCTTCTGCATGCCAAAGCATCCTGAATGCATCTTTGCTGTGCTCAAACAAGAGAAACAAAGCGTATGAGCAACCCTCCTGTTTAATGAGAATGAAGTGGACAATAATAGTTTAAATTTTGTAATTTGGAGATGCAGCACTCAGTTTTTAGATAAAGAAAGAGAAAATGAAGAAAGTTATTGAAGAGGTCGTATGGAGTCACCAACATTCAAGTGTTTTAAAGTGTTACTTCTAATAATGCTAGTTAGTGTGTTTTGAACAGATATCCTTTCCAGTAAAGCAGGTCTCCAGACCGTGGGAGCCTGGGCCAGGGCTAGTCTTGCTTCTTGGCAACCTCTTTCCACTGACATCAGCTTTAATCCTGAGGTATCTTTCCCATTTCAGCATTGTTTACAGCTGAGAGGGACAGGAGGATTCTGGAGCTGATTTAATCCAAACACAGAGTGCTCAAGGCTGTCCAGACCTATAAAAGGAAATAAATAAACTTCTTTGAAGACTGGAATTGTAACAAGAACGGTTTTGTTTGGTCTTTATTTAACTTCAAGGAAATGAAATTCACGTTGTAGGAGCTAGTCGTGCTCTGTGAGTGTTTGTTCTTAATTAACTAGAGAAACTTTGCATGTGCAATGCAGAAAAGAGAATCTTGGCACTACTAAAACTCTATTCTTTTGTAATTTGTTTTGGTTTATTTCTCAGTAGCATTTATAAGATTGTGTTCATGAAATGAAGTACCAGAACAACTTAAAAAATAATAATGAAAACAAAATGTATATGAAAATATAAATTCTTGTATGGTTATGTAAATATCCATGCAGCTATAGAAAGGATATGAAAAGAATGAAGTATGAGTCTGTGAAAAGTCTAATACAAGACAAGGAACAAGGCTGGAGACAAGCCTTTGAATTGAAGTCGTTGTATTCACTAGAAGGTGATAGTTCAGGAATGGAAATAAATATTTTTGGTTTCAGCGTTTAAGGAAAAAAAAATAACTGCCACCTTTCCTGTGATCAACTAAACTGTAGTAGTAACACTGTGCAGGGAATCCCCGGTGAGAAGGAATGAGGCAGATCCTCTTTTTGCTTACAGTTGTCATGCCTCCAAAGCAATCCTACCAGCTGTCTTCCTCACCGTGCAGACATAGTCAAAATAACGCCTAACTTGTCATATTTTTATTTTAGGGACTAATGACTTAGGAAGAAGCAGTGGAAAACACTAAATTTTGCTTTGGTAGCTCTGCTGGAACAGTGTACACAATTTTCCTCTATACTGAGTGTGCCCTGCAAGGCAGGTGACCCAAGCAGCTGGCCATTGCTACCAGCGATAGCTGGGAGTTTCTGTAGCAGCACAGGAATGACGTGAGGCACAGGAGACGTGAGGAATGCCACAGAGTCACAGGTCAAGCTTGCATGGCCAGGGGAGCCCAGAGTGGGATTCCTGCAATTCCTCCTTCGTGATGATTTGGTCTGATAAAAAGGCACAGAGTGGGCACGCTCACAGGGACGCTGGGCAACCCTTTGAAAAGTTTAAGCGTGAATATTGTAGACGGGGTTGCAAATCAAGGTGCGTTAATCGGGGAGAGAAAGATATGGTCAAATCAGAGCCACATCAAGGATCTGTAGAAAGCCTGGCATTATATACACATACAGTAACAAAAATAAATAAATATCCCCAAACTGTGGTTTTGTCTGAACCACATTACTAGTACAGTAATTTCATTATATAAACCCCACTGGTGTTAAAATATACATCATGTTGCAATCTCCCTTGAATAATAATAAATGACTGATCAGGATTTATTTAAATCATATTTCCAAGCCATTTTCTTTTGAAGTAGCAAGCTCAAATTTCAAAACAGAGCATTAAACACCAAAACACAGTCAGGTGGATAGATCAAAATACAAAGCCTGGGAACAGGTGCACCACAATATCCTAGTCCAAGGTGCTCCACACAAAACTTTATTACGAGCAAAAATGGTAACTACAGATTTATAACGAGTTAAGAACTGCTTGTTAGCCCGGTTAATGTTTTAACAATCTGACCAATTTAGTACTCATCTAGTTGAAATGCCAGGCCAGTACAACACAGTTGGCCTCTGAATAATACTGGCAAAACCTTATGATTTGGACTACAAATGCCAAGAGATATCCCTAGGAGATATGATTAACAGCTTTTAAACCTTTTTTTCTCTTTAAGAAAATCATATCTGTGATTAAAATATAAAAAAAGATATTTAGGGACTTAATATGTGAATCATGGCTAAGAAAACATTCTGCAAGCTTTGGAGTGACTGTATCCCCAGATCCCTGCACAACTGACAGATAAATAAGTAAATAAAATAAAAGGTGACATTGGATCTCTAGTTCCTAGCTTATTAGATAGTTGGGTACAGACAGATCTTATCGAAGAATTGGTGTCCTAAGAAAATAGCTCTGCTTTCTAGTATTGATCAAGCAGAGAGACTAAATTAAAAAGGACTTTCTCCATTTCACCACTTAATATGATGCCCTAACTTATAGTGGTTTGGAAGGTTAAAAACAAAACCAAAAGCAACTTAATATTTTACCCCAGGGATGCCATTCCCGATAAGCATATTTTCTTACTTAAGACTCTTGGGAAAATGTATCTAGTGATTTTGTGGGGCTTGGGGTGGTTATTTTATAATAAATGTTCTTCACGTTAAGTAATAAAGACATTTCTGATACTCACACTTGATTTTTACCAAGAGATCTAGGATTTTGCTTGATTATTCTCCTCTATGGAAAAGATACCTCAGAAGATAGTCTTCAGTACAACACTAAATATAATCCTGAGGAGTCTTTTGGATACTGAAGGAATCCTCAAGTGAGTTGTTATACCTCCTGTTGCTTGGACCCATGGATGGGTCCATGATGGATTGCCTGATGTGCGACAGTCATTGTGCATGGTCCTTCAGTATTGATGAAAACATGCTGAGGAGCACAGAGGGCACAGGTACGATGAGGAGTGTCCTTTAGAAAGCTGAAAGACTGCTTTTGTCTGCTATGAAGTTTTTATATCGCTATAAGCCTCCAGAAAATTTATTCCTCTTTATTATTTATGTATGTAAAAGCACAGACAGCCCTAAGTGGGAAGTTGTATTTTAAGATCAAACTTGTGCTGGAATAGATGGGCCGAGTATGGCATAGAGATTACTTTTATATGGCAACTGAAATGTTCATATTTCCCAGAAATACAATTCTAATGGCAAAATGCAGCCACTTTGTCTTGTTTTTCCAAGCTGCCAGTGGGAAAAATTGTGCTACGTAACAGATGGCAATACTTAATAAATTTTGGTTTATTTCAACAAAGTCATTTAAAATTCATAGCATGTAGTACATTGAGGTAGGTACTGTCAGCGACTCAGAAGTGACAAACTTCACGCATGACTCTAACCCATTTGACAGTATTCAATGGGATCAAAAGCAGCTGGGTGGAGAGAAAAGTGGTTTTTGTTGTTCTTTGTTTAAATATCTGTTTGGTAAAAGTCTTACTCATTTGAAATTGATGGTAGTTTTCAGTGGTTCTTAAGTCAATGCTTCAGTGACGGCCAAAAAACCCACAGACAAGAGCAGTCAAGCAGCGACAGAATTGCACTTTGAAGATATTTTCTTACGGACTCTATAGGGCTACGAACACTGCCAATGCCAGTGCAAACAAAAGCAGAAAAAAAGCACCCCCGTGATTCAGAGCCTGGTGGCTACCCGTCTCCCTGCTTATGTGGCCCTTAGATGCCCCTTTTATCTTTTACTAATGGCAACATTGAGATGCAAAGTACTAGACTAGCACCAAAAAGAACTGAAAAAAAACCCCAACCCAACAACTAAAAACCCCATACAGCAAATAAATGAGCAGAATGGATAATTTTTACAGCTCTCTGAAAAGCTTTAGAAATGTAAGTTTAATTTTATGGTCGGTTGTGTGGAAAGCTGATGAAATAGAAACAGTACATCAGTCAAGTACTAGATCAAATGCAGCTCCGCTTTCCCCAGCACCAACAGGACTGTGGATACCCGCCCCCCCACCCCGCCCCAAACAAACCGAAAACTAAGGACAACAATAAACAGAAGGAAACCGGGATTCAGTCCCAGAAAGAAAACACCTACATTTGAGAAAGGAAAAAAAAAAAATAATCGTACAGAGGGTTGTGACACAACCAACTTGGGATGTAAATTTGGCAGCAAGCATTAAGTGGAGCATAACATGCGGAGAATGAGACCGGCTCAGATGAAATCAAGCTAACTGCGGCAGCAAAAAAAAAAAAAAAAAAACAGAGCAAGAGCTTTGTCGGAACAACCCAATCATGTGTAGCTTTCAGGAGGAGAATAGGTTTTGCTAATACTACCACGCACATATTAAAGGCAAGGTTTAATCTCTCAATCAGTAGCTTGGTAAAATCAGTCCCTACGCTGCCTTGGATTCCAGCACTCAAATAAATATGTCTTGTAACCGAGACTTTTTTTGTCAAGTTGAACTGGAGAACCCTCCATCCCACCTGCCTTGGCTCTGCAGCTGCCTGCTTTTGAAGTGCTTGGGCTGTGAAAGGGTGGAAAAATCTGACCCCTGAAGTAGCATGTGAAATGATAACCTTCAATGCTAAAACCCGTGGTCCTTGCTCCCACCATCTCTGCTTCTGCACTCACGGCCCCTCACCGAACTGTTCGACAGAGAGCGAACCAAGGCTCTCCCAGGTCAAAAGAATGTGTATTTGAGCCTTGTGTTTTTCATCCGTGGTAGCTCAGATACATGTGTCAAGAGATACGGGAGCAAAGCCAGGGATTTAAATGGCATGTAGCAGTGGAACAGAGGAAAAAAAATATTGCGGCTCCTATCAACAACTTTCATCTTCTCCAACTGTTTGAGGAAATAGCTGGCTTCAAAACAAATTAGTGGAGGTTTCGAGGGCTGCATTTCAATTAATCTCAGGAGGAAATGGGAGGATGGGAGGAGGGGTCTCTTTCATTATACTTCAGACAAAAAAAAAAAAAAGCTGCGAACTTGCTATATTCTGAGGTTAGCAAAGGTGCAGAAGAAATGTAAAGGTTGAGCCCATTAAGATTTCAAATGCTATCTACTGTGAAGTGGGCTTCACGGAAGGTTTTGTTTGTGCTAAGAGGCTGCTGGCAGATGAGGAAAGAATTTTTTCCCTGCCACAAAAATTTATGGTGGAAGGAAGGGATAAGAGAGTTTGAAACACTCAATTAAAATTAAAAATAATACAAAAAAGAAAAAAAAATATTGAAGCTAATGTACAGAAAGATATGAAAAGTGAGCCACTATAGAAGAAAAAACTAGAATTAAATCATGGACATGATGGGTTTTTGTGCAGACCAAAAGTCATATACCTCAGAAATGCAAATGATGCTGCTTTAATTAGACAACTGAAATTAGGCACTGGAGGGGAAGTAAAGCTGTTTCTTTAAGATACGTTTTGAATCAATTGATCAAGTAAGGCAAACATTGCGCTTTTATTTTCAGAAAAGATTGAGGATCAGACTACCAAACAAATGAAAGGCTAACTCTACTATTCATTACCCCTGCTGGAGAATTTACAGCCAACATAGCAGCTTTTTACAGCAGTGCGAAAATGTTATTATCGACAGAATTTGTCACAATGGGAAACCCTTTTAAAGCAGTCTGTCTTTCCCCTTGTTTTTTAATTATAGGGTAGCGTATGAACTTTGCCATCCGATTAACTGAGCATCATCTTTTACTATACAGACAAGTGACATTATTTACAATTCAAAGTTCTGTTTGAAGGAGAAGAGTCTTCTTGGCTTGAAAAGAATGCATCCAGAGCATTTCCAAACTGCGGTTTGATATGAAATAATTCCCTCCAGCTATGCCGGGACCACTGGCACCGAGCAGCTGGCTGCCATGGGAAGATCAGCCCCAGGGGCAGAGACACTGGAAAACCCCCGAGACATTTTGCCTGTTAGAGGGAAGCCCTGGTTGGACCATGGGGGCAATTTTCACCCGGTGTCTCTCCACGGAGGTCAGCTGGCCAGGACGACCGAAGGTTTGTGGCCCTGGGACAAGCGAAGGCAGGGCGGTACCTGGGCAGGGGCCCCAGTCGATGCTCAAATGCACCCCCGCAGAACGTGCTGCATCCCCGGGTTTGAATAACCTGTCTGTGGCACAGGGGCAAATGACAGTAACTGCCTTTAGACGGGTTTAAAACAAAATCAGCCAAGAGATGATGCTGAAATCACCTGTTTAAAACAGAGCTAACACTGAACTAAACCTCCTCACCCCAATGAGTTGGGAGGACAGGCAGGTATGGTACCAGCAAGGATACAGGCAGGTATGGTACCAGCAAGGATACTGGGCTCTATAAAAAGGGCCTCAGCTCTCAACCAGATGGACTTTGGCTCTCAACCAGTGTTTCAGACCTGCTGCTCTTCAAAGACAGCTATAGCCATGCTAGGTCATCTTGTCAACCAGCTTTGACATGTTCAGAGGTCCCCTCTTCTTGCTGAAGACCAAGAGCATTGGTGGAGCTGCGTGAGAGACTCTCCACGCTGCTGCCTCTTCCACTTGGCAAGCAGAAGCCTTTAACTTCCTGGATGCTGAATTTTAACAGCCACTATGTTCTTTTGTATGGCAGGAAAAACATTCAGCGGATAACATTTTTGTCTGTTTAGGAAGCTCTCTTGTCTTTTAGCTTGTTTAGTGCTTTAAAACTTCACAGGATTATGTTCTTTAGTGTAAACCCATTCAAATCAGAAGAGCAGGAGTAACAATAATTAGGTTTCCTAGCAGAAGAAACGATATTGCTGAGAAGAGATATGTCTCACTAGGGGACTTCTAAGATGAAGAAGAAAGCTTAAACTTTCAGAGCTCATGAGCAATATCTTTCCAGCTGTCCCACTGCAGCTCTGCTCAGTATCACGCAGACATCGAAGGACACAGCAGCCTGTTGTACCTCCTGACCTCTTGGCATTGAAAACCTAGTTGTGACTCTTAACTGCTTTTCGGCAGAGGTTCTATTTATAACTCTAAAGGAGAGGGTTGTGTGAACCAGACAGCACTGAAGCCACTGGGAGAGAGCTGGTGAGATGGGAGCAGACCCATCTCTGCTTGGATATCTCTGCCCTGATCAGGTCTTGTCCCGCCCTCAGGACACAACACTGCTTGTGCAGCTCTGTAATAAAGGACATACCCTTGCATGCTGGCAGCCGTGGGCCCCTGCTCAGCACGTGACTTAGCATATCACAGGTGAGACATTGGGCTGTTTGATTTCCCTTTAATTCCAAATCAAGAGAAATGGAAAAAAAAAAAAAAACCAAAAAAGATCAACCTACAGACACTCACAGCTGTTATTTGAAGCCTCATCACCCTTTTACTTATACTTGTACTGTCAGAAGTAGCAGTAAAAGCAGCTGCTCCCTGTTATATTTCAGGAATAGGAAAACCTGAGAGGGTAGCGCGTACTGAGGAAGGACAAGGAGAGAGGAGGGAAAGGGTAAGACTAATGAACTGATGGAGGAAAAGGAAAAAAAAAAAGGCAGAGAAAATCCAAACTGAGAAGGAAAAAAGTGATATGTAAAAATCTGACTGTCCTGAAAATCAAGTGGAACGACTTTCTTGTCAGTATGTACTTGTTAAACTGATGAGATCTTCCGGAGGTAAATGAATCTACTCAAAGCTTTCACACGCATAGACCGCTCAAAAGCAAAGTATAGCTTTCTCATATATAAATCTGCATCAAATCACAAATCATCAAAACACCAACTAATCAGCTACACAAAAAAAGAGAAAAAGAATTAACGGAGACTTAGATTAGAAATGAAGTTTCTGCACTTTCATCTTTTTTCTCTGAGCCTTTAAGATCAGCTCTTTGGAGTAACAACCAACTCTGTGGTTCTGCGTGTATGTTCTGTAAGGAATTACATAGTGTTTCTGGCCCATGAATCAATACTTAAGTAATACAATAATACAAATAAATACTAATTTCATAGATGTAGGTGTTGCCTGATGTTTAGATAAAGAGCCAGAAAATTGGAGACTTTCCTCAGGTTAAAAGCTCCACCTTGCTCTGTGAGCAGTATTTTGATTGGGCAGCGATATTGCTTTGCTTTTTTTTTTTTTATCTCTTCTTGCTGGCCTAGACTTCTCACAAACATTACAAAAGTGAGCTAGAGTTTGAGATCAAGAGTTATGAACCTAGAAGACCATGTATTCAAATGCACCAGTATTGCTCAATACATCTATCCGAGAAAGCTTGTCCTTTTTTTTTTCTTCTTTTTTTCCCCCTAGCAACGAAGGTCTGGATCCCTTGAAGGGGCTTGAAGTGACTGTGCCCTGTTTGATGAAAGGCACTGTGAATTTAGAAAGTGGGGATCTCTCTCAATATAAGAGGTAACCAAAAGTTTGACACTGAGTAAGGAGGTCTGTGGAATGGATCCCCTGAAATAACTACTCTAAACTCAATGGACATTTGAGGTTTGTAAAATGCTTTTCCAAGCAGACTTTGTTACTTTTTCCTAATCCACATATGCCTTGTGACTTTGATAGAAGCATCTGTATGTAGAAAAGCCTTTGCAAAGTCTGTCCTGTTTGCCTGCATTGTCACATAGCCCTCCAACGGGAAGCAGTGGGGTCCCTAATTCAATTGGACTTAAGGAGAGGTGATTTCCACAGGCTTTAGGGCCTGGGAAATGGGAGTGTGGGATCTCCTCTATTGCGGAGAAGAAGGCAGGCAACGTGCCACCTCTGCCGCGTGCACTGGCAGCCCGTACCCCCAGCTGCCACATCTTGACTCGGCTCTGCCTTACAGTGGTGGGCATCGAGGCTGGGGTCACTGCAGCACCCAGAGCTTCAGATGGCAACAGAGCTGAAGATGGTGGCTCTTCTAAGTGAATTTCGAGACACTTCCTGCCTTGCGGGAATACAAACAGATGAACATATAATTTCCAAATGAATGCAAAAGTGCAATTTCTGTCTTTCTTGACGGTGCATCCCCAATTCCAATAACTACTTCACTGCCTGGCAGGGAAGCTGTGCTGACTAAAGACCTTCTGTATGACTGCAAAACCACTTCAAAGCTTGAGAAAGAAGAAAGACAGTGTGTCTAGCTGACAAAATTCCTGTAATGAAGGGTTTGCATTCTGTATATCCAGCCTGGGCTAGTGACTCAGACAGGGCAAGCTGTACCAACACACCGCAGCAGCTGAGAAAGGAATTGCCAGCAGCAACCGACCCACAAAGTGCTGCCATGGACATCAGCCCAGTTCTCTGCTAGGTGAATAATATTCCCCTGGATAAAGGTGCATGGGGTTTTCTTTGAGATAAAAAGGTCAGATTCACGCAGAAGAGAGCAAGGCAGAGTTGAAGAGTGGGTAGCGATGACAGCAAACCTGTATCCAGGTGGCATCATGAAGAGACGCCACAAGGATCTCAGGACTTCCTTTAGCAGCAATGGGCATGGAAGGAAAGGTCTGACCCAAGTGACCCAGTTCCCAGAGAGACATAGCAAGGTGCAAAAAAATTGTGCCTTTGCTTGGATCCCTCTTTCCCTCTTCCCCCTTCCTCAGCACGTCTGCTACACTGCAACAGGGCAACTGGTGTAGAAGTTTGCTGTAACAGAGCAACAGTGGCAGGAGCTCCAAATAGGAGCTTCTTCCTGTATTTGTAGCTTAATTACAGTGCGCACCAAAGGACAATAAATATATGGAGGTTCCCAAAGACCTTGTGAGATTTATATTAGCGATGGGCTGATTTGGACAGCCAGATGTAAACATCTCGAAACTATGCAGAAGCTGCATATCCTGGTTATTCTCTAGGAAACAAAATACAAGCTTTCCCAGGCAGTTATAAATCTGTATAGCGGCCTTTGCTGATAGCCCTCAAATTACCGTTGTGAGGGTAAGCATTATTACCCCTGTTTACATGGAGAAAGCAAGGCACACAGGGACAAAACAACTCTGTCGAGTCACACAGTGAGCTGTGGCCAGAAATGAGAATATAAGATAGTTCTTGTCATCCCAGAACCCTGCCTTCTGATTCTTGTCTCTCCAGATTAAGATCTGAGGTCAGGCATATCTTCATTAGGCCGATGTTTTTTTCCTCTTGCAAGGAAGCTCGCATCGGATTATGGATTTGGGTCAGGAGTTTAAATGCAGATGTAATTTCTGCCAATGTATGAAAGGCATCGTTGTGAAACACTCCACACGGCACAGCTACCTTTATGCTGTCCCCATAGCCCATGCTTGAAATGAGAACAGTTTCAAATGCAAAAGAAACAAGCAATGCCTTCAGAGAGATGGGGTGATGGCGATGAGGTTACGAAAAGCTGTGTCTTGTCTTTCTCAGACGAGGCAGTGTGTGTTTCTTTTCTGATTTTGGCTTGCTCTGGTTTGGCATGTGGGAGCTCCTGCTGCATTAAAAACATCATCATTTTTGAGGGGAAAGTGCAATTATTCAAAATGAAGAAATGATTTAATGACATTTCTGTACCTCACTTCAAGCCCTACTTACCAGCTGCCCACTTCAAACAGAGCCCTTGGCAGAACTTGGTTTTCCAGGAGAATCTCAGCCTTAACTTTCCCTCAAATTTTCTTCTTTGACGCACGACCTTCTCCTTGCCCTTGCTGCTTTCAGTAATTTGTAATTTGGATAGCAGTTTGCTATCCCTACTAGCACCTTGTAATTGAGCTTTTGCATGCTTATGTGTGTAAGTTTTTGCCTTTACCTGGAAAATCTTTGCTGTTCCACTTTCCAGCTGCCTCAGCCTCCTGATAATACTTGACAGCATCATAAGCAAATGAACTAATTTGTCACAATCAGCATAACTTGCTGCACTTGTCCACCTATACAGAACAAATTGCAGACTGAAAGTTTGAAGTTTAGGACTGGAGCAAGAGAAATGAGGACACCTGGAATATAAACTACACCATATTCTTGTAGACCCGGAACAGACACTTCAGTAGCTCTAGGAAAAAAATATTTGCTTTGTGCTTTTCAGGGTAATGTGTAATTCTGGCTAGCATTTTCCTCCAAGCTTTTACTAAGATCAGTGTTTGCAGTTCCATTTATGTGACATTTTCTAGGTCAGTTTTTGCTTCTGCCTCTCTGCACTGAAGTTTTCATCTGTTTACTTGAGTCTAAAAAACCTCAGCTCGTATAGTATTCTGAAAAAATCACCTAAGCCAAAGTACTACTAAAAGAACCTTCATTTTGTGACTGTCTTACTTAAAGTTATGCAGTTATAATTGGTTAATGCACTGAGATGAGAGAAAAATAGTTCCTTTTCAATGTGTGAGGTGCTTTCTCCAAAGGCAGGGATGGTTCTTCAGGTACTTTGTAATTCTCAGTGTTGGAGCTCTGCTAACATAGAATCTGATTAAAAAGTTTCTTGTATTTAGCTACATTATCACTTTGTACCTAATATCCCAGAGAAATACGATTTTTTTTGTGTCATATCAAGATTTATATTTTGACTTTTAAGGAGAGAAGAGACAAATTTGTTTACAGTCTATAGCTTTCTCTGAGAAATCATCCAACAGCAGATGTACAGCAATGTCTTTGAAAGTTTAAGGTTACAAAAACGCTGTGACACTGTGAATCTGGCAACGAAGGCTATCCAGAAAGTCAATCTATTCCAGAACAATGCGATGGAAGCAGAGACATCGCCAATACAGTGCAGAGAATGTGCCATAAGTTCTGCTAGAAAATGATAAGATTTTTTTTCGGGAAATCTCAATTCCATTAAAATTAATTTACAGCTTAATTTATCTACTGGACATATGCATGCTTCTTTTCTCTGCCAATAAAAAGAGTATCTCATGGGACTTTGTCTTCTCCTATATGTTGTTTTCTCAGTTGTAAAATCAAGGCTGCTCCAAATCGGAGAGTTATGATAAAATAGATGGTAATTATACAGCACTGGAGAATAATCAGTGAGCGAGCTTTCTTCTGGAGGGTATTTTGTTATTGTTTGATAGAAATCCCGTTTAGCATTCCACAGTATTTATTCAGACCTGACTTCCTTTAATCTCACAAACTATGTTTAAAGTGTATCACTAGAAGCTCGAGCTTTATCTTAAAATGAAAAGTTTCCATTTTGTTAAAAGTTAACTTTTTTTTTAAATCACAGACCAAGTTGCACTTCTCCCCCCCCCCCCCGAAGAAAAAGGGCTGCAGAAAGGAACAGAAACTACTGTCAGTTCTCTACTGTGGCAGACTCCCCAATGGTCCAGCAGTTCTGTATTTACCTTATTACGGAGTAGTTAGCAGGCTGTAAATCTCACTGATGAGCCAGCAACCTCTCTGTGGGCAACTCAGTTAGCTTCAGAAAATTCTCTAAAAAAAAGGCAGCCTTCAAGGATGGTTAGAAAAATACCATTCGTAACCGAGACATCCAGTTATAATAAGCTGGATATATGAACAGAGAGTAGGCTTATTACATTTACAGACTGCACTGAGCTGGGAAGGGCTGGAGGAGTTTTAGGCGATGGGATTCAAATTCAAAATGTTCTTCCCAAAGCGCAGGTGCTATTTCCAGCAAATCAGGGGATGTTTTACAGGGACAAGTGGTAGTTAACCCGCTTAAGAAAGCCAGTGGCCAATCATGCAAATGCAAGACAGGAATGCGCTGGTGGGCAGTATCTCTGCAGAAATGGTTCAGGCGTGATGGAGAACTAGAAGGTGAATGGCATGTTGTTTCACGAAGTGCAAACACTATCCTGGAATGCATAAATAGAGGCACAGTCTGTGGGACAGGTAGTCTTTCCGCTCCTCTGGTGAGATCTCAGCTAGAAACCACTTTGCATTCAGTGGCTGCTTTGAGATAGATGGGAACCAAGGGGGAATTTGGAGGGGAACAGGAGCTAGGAGAGATCCTGAAATGTGCCTGAGAGAAGAGGTGTTGCAAGTTAGAGGGACAGAAAACTGAGGGCGGGATAAGATGACAGTTTTTAAATATACAGAAGGGAAAGAGGAAAGGGTTTATTGTGAATAAGACATGGAGTAATGATCTCAACAAGGTTACAGCAAAGAAAATTTCACTTAGCCACTTGAAAAGCATCTAATAGTAGGAGATCATAATGCACTAAATCACATTTTTGGGAAAAGATGACAAGCTTTTATGAAAAAGCCCAAAGAGCACCGAGCAGGACTGACCCAGATATGGCTGATTTCTGCTTTGGGTCGGGGAAAAGGATGGCCCTTTGAGTCACTTTCCACTGCTGTGAGCCCATGCACCAAAATGGACTAGCTCATCTCTGGGTCACATCTCCAATTAGTCAGTACCTTTCAGACTCCATTACAATTGATTGTAACTCTGTTTTTTCTCCTTTTCAAAAAATTAAGTCCTTTGCTCCTGTTAGAAAACACCTGGTCAACATTTATGCTATCAAAAGTACTGGGAGGAAATAAACAATATTTTTATTTCCAAGATACTCATGCTATTCATGTCTCACAACTGTAATTCCAGAAAAGTAGAAAAGAATGTCGAGATCCTTGCTTTTTTTACTTTTTTTTTAAATTATTTTTAAAAATGAAATTGGAGCATTTCTCCCTTACAAACAGCTTATACAGAGTGTTTCCAGGTCTTTTCTGACATTGTTTGTTCAATTTGGGCTTGTTTTCTTATCACAGTGATGTATTAAAGTCTAAACGAAAACTATTTCCTTCACGTCCTTCTAACAGCTTGTCACGAAGCATCAGTGTGCAACAGTGTCATCTACAATTTTAATGATGACATCTCATTTCAGGAGGACGTGAGCTGAATCCCAATGAATAAATTCATGAAGTTTAACCTCTCCATGACCCCATTTCCACTGTGTTTTTTTCTCATCCTCCCCCAGCTCATTAGCTGTCCTGACAAAAGCAGCTGAGATGAGATGTGAGTCTTTATAGCTGTGCTTTAAACATAAAGAAACAGTGGGAGGAAGAAGAAAGGTGGAGAGAAGCATCATGCTTGGTCTGGAAATGATCTGCTATGCATTTGTAAGCAAGCTAATTTTTCCTCGGTATGACATTGTTCCCAACTGGAACCATGGATTCAGGACTAGAAACTACCCTGACATTATAATTACGTTCAACCCTAACTAATTTCTTTCTAATGTGCTGCGAGTGGCATCTAGCTCATTGAGATGCAGACTCTGTTCCAAGGATATCCTGTGGCTATCGAGAAAACCTCTGTCTTGCACTCGATTTTCCACAGTGTTTTCGCTGTCAACTGTCAACATTAACACAATGTTTAGGTTCCCTTTAAAATAGGTTCCCATTTTGTCACCCTCTTATTTCTCTGCAAACTGTTGATCCCAGTCTCAAACCACTTGAATGTGGTGCCTGTTTGGTGCCCAAGTTACTGTCGACGTTTGTCTTTGAGCATCTATTTTGTTTGTTCTTTTACCCCTTGGTAGGACTACTTAGAAACTAAAAAATGTTTTTCTGAAAGTATTTCTCTCAAAACAGCAGCTTATGAATCAAGACAGTATATATTTTAATCTGCATTGTGTAAATGCCTAGTGAGACTCATTGCCATGTCCCAACCTTATACAGCATGGTATCTGTTGGGTGAAGATTTCTTTTTTTTTGCTGATTTTATGGCTTCCTTATCATGTCATCCTTATACCTATTGTCAGCATTGAAAACTAACAGGTAGGAATTTCAGAACTTGTGAAACTGGAAATTCCCCTTTAATGTATTTTTCCTTTCTAACATAATGGCAGGGTCAATCTTTGGGACAATTATTTAAATAACCTGCTAAAAATTTGTATTATCTATACTCTATTAGCATACTTCAGTAAACATAGCTTCTATGAAATTGCTTTTTATCTCAGATAGCAAACTTCTAACAACCTATTTCTATTTCAGTTCCCTGGAATACCTATGAACTACTCTTACTGAATCCAATTGATTCCGATTGTAATTCCATTTACTACTTTACATTTATGATGAAAAAGAACGTAGTTGGTTTCCAGAGTACTATCATTATTGGTAGACAGTGGCTTTATCTTTAGTTAAATACTTCAATCTGGGGACAATTAGCAGCAATTTTCTCCTGTTGTTCTACACCAGGAAAAAGATGTTAGAGGAACATGAGGGAAAATAACAGTTTGTTGATGCTAGCTGAATTTATAGTGAATTGTTACTGGATGAAATCTGTTTAGAGCAAACATATCCTGTTTACTGCAGGATTTTATGGGAAGATCTCAAATTTGCATGTTGATTACATGAAATGTAGGAAGTCCCTCCCAGCCATACAATAGGAAAAGAGGATTGTTAAAATATGAAATTATCTTGAGCGCAGTGTGATTTACTCTCAGAGATGCAGCGAGGGACGCAGCTGTTTACAGTATGAGAGCAATCTTCAAGACTAGGAATAATACTGTCCAACCTACATAAAGTTCTCATTATATATATGAAATTTCCAAACCTATATTTCATATACACAGAGACATGTAAAGATTGCTTTTCTCTTAACTTCTGGGCTATTTGTACTCAAGCCAGCACAACCTGAGTGGGATCAATAAACACAATGGAGCGATAAAGCACATTTATCTTCTGTTCTTCCTATGGCAAGCATTTCACCCGAAACTCTACCTCTACCTTTGTCAGGCAGCCTAGCAGGAGAGTCAAATTCTCTATCAACCCACTAAAACCTGACGGGAAGCAGGACCCTTCGAGGAGCCACATATCCAGAGATTTTCCAACTAGACCACAGCAGACTCATAGACAGCAAAAGAAAACAGGGAAGCTTGGGATATTTTTTTTTTTTTACTAGTAGGCTTATGAGTTTCAGATCTAGACCTTAATGATCCACATAAACCAACCATTGACCTTTCACCTCTCGTGACTGAATCCCAGGAGGGACCTACAGGCTGGTGGAGCACAGAGAGCATCTGTAGTAGTGTGGGTCCTTGCTAGGGTTTCTTTCTCTTTGCTGGACATTAACTAGTTTTACTTCTATTGGTGCAAAACATAGTTCGGAGCTTGTTTGGTTCAGGGAAGGGTGTTTTCTAGGGGAAGGAAGGGAAAGGAGTGAAGAGGATGGGTGTCCCAGGTAAAGGAGGTCAAGGTTGGCAGGAAGTCTTGAAGGGACGTTGAAGCTGGTCTTTGTGGTATGAGTTCACAGGAGAAGATGGCCACGAGCAACAGCTAATGTACCTGGTACTGGATGAGAAGAATGGGAAAAGAAATCCTTCCATGTAAAGACAGAGAAATGCATTGCATGGATAGCGGTGGTGGGATGCTGGTGGTTGCTCTAACCTTTTCAAGGAATAAAGCTGTTTCGTTTTCCTTCTGAGTAGGCCACGCTTGTGATTTCTGTCACCAGCTCTATCAGTAGTGGCACCCCACATGTCGTATAAAGGATGACTTTTAAAAGGAAACATAAGAAATTTTGAAACATTTATTCATTAAAAAGTGAAAGGCATACAGCTATGGTGTACTATATTTATGTGAAACTTTTCATTTTTTCCAAGTTTTGAGGAGTTTTTGTCTTTCTTTTTGAAGGAGCACATATGTCAAGTACAAGATCACTTACTATTTTACTGTGGCTACAGATGTCTGTTTTTTTTTTCTAAAAATGTTTGACCAGAACAATTCATCCCTTGTTCTAAGCTCCATGACTTAAATCCTCAGATCTGTTGATATATAAATTATAGCTGTCTCTTCTCCACCACTCAGCGAAGAAATAACTGCCCTAATAGCTAGAGCACATGGAGATAATTCCCAGTTACTGTAGCCAGCCCCAAGGAGCACGATGAGGTTGTGTGAATATGCTTTGTGAGACTCTCCCTGCTAATCCAAACCTTCTTGCTCTCCCAGTCCAGCAAAGCTTCAAATCCTCCAAAGTAAAGTAGTTTGTTAAAATATAAGCCTGAATCTGCTCTGATACAAAGCGGCGGCCATGTTACGGTGGTTTAGCAGCCTCTTGCACCAGAAGCCTCTTTCCTCCAGGTGGATACTAACAGCAAAGGGCTCTGTGAAGGCGACAGTGTGAGGAGCAAATGTTTTTTTGCTATTCACTGACACAAAACGAGTCTGAGAGTGAGCCAGAGAGAACTGGTAAATGGGTCAATAAAGGGGATCACACAGGAAAAACAGGGAGAAAGGAAGTGGGAGGGGAAAAGGTACAGGGAAGGGGAAAATTATGTTTGGATGTGGAGGCAGCCGAGATGCACAAGGATATGTGAATAACAGGTAGCTCAGATGTTTTACTCTTAAATACTCCGTCCTTTCCTGATAAGTAAGACATGAATGGGAGCAATGTGTAGGCTAAATGGCAGAATATCACCCTCATCTGAAAAAGAATAGTTAGAGGAAAAAGAAAACAGAAACAATGAATGTGAGATGAAAACCATCACAGTGATGTGGTAAAAAGCTTTATAAGCCTTCATGCTGTCTGTATGATGAGTTAAGAAATAGTTCACCTTTTTTTGCTATCTGCCACCTAAGTGTAACCTTGGCTTCTGATCTTTGTTACATGCTGGAAATGTATGTGATTGTAAGAGTTTTATATTAGCAAAAAACTGACAAATGTGACTGTTCATGAATGATTTCAAGCTGTAGCTTTTCTAAGATAGAGCTGTACTTTTAAATACAATGAAGACTCTTTAAAGTGTCTTTACAAAGTGAAAATGTAGCTCTTCGTACCCCATCTCCACCTCTGGTAGCCATGTCCACTTATTCTTCCATTTACCAGGATCTTGAGGATGAAATTTTCTTCTGTACTGATCCTGAAACTTCTGTCCACACATTGTTGTCATTTAACTGGTGAAGCGCCTTTAATTCAGCTGCTGAGAATGAACATCTATATATCCAGCTCCTGTACTGGTGGCATAGGTGATATGCCTCAGGCACCAAGGAGCTTGACAGCTCATCTTCCAGAGGTGTCACGGCATGAACTGTAAGCTGATGTCAAGCATGAGTGTCCCTCTGTGACTGATATAACAGGATATAAAGGCCAGATGCCCAAAGGTGCCCAGTTCCATGCAACCACAGAGGCGGAATATTGATAGAAAAGCAGCTGATACCACATGTGTGCTTTTTAGAGATTTAGGGGTGTTAAATCCTTTAAAAAGCGGGACTGGAGAAAGTAATAACTTCGGAAGGGGTCCTGAAGACCTCCATCAGTCAAAGGATTAAGTGGTGACTTACCAAAGCGAGGCTTTGACAAGGAACTGAACTCAAATAGCAAATCTATATTTAGGTGTTATGGAATGTTTTGCGGATCCACTTTTTTCTGTTAAACTGACCTTACTGCCCACAGACGCTGAGAAGTCAGCTCGTTGACAGTTACTGTTATGCTCTGTTCTGCTGCTCGGTTAGCGGCCCCACAGCCATCACGTAGGCAACAATATTTATGGCAGACAACATTGAGACAAATGGAAAGAGCTGCAATCCCCAAACCTCTCCTTCGTGCCGTCAGCGATGTTCAGTAGATACAGATTCAAAGGAACGCAAGAACAAAATGCACTCCCCAAGGATGTGGGTCAGTTTGAAGGGCTTCTATGTAACTACAGGCACATTTTTTCCCAGATAAATTATGGCTCGCAGTGTCAGACACAGACTCTAATTGAGTAAAATGTACTGATCTGCTTACTCAATGGGGCTTTGTTTTCAATTAAGACATAGTTCCCCTTGGCCTTGAATTTTTCAGGGATGATTTCCGGATGAGAAGGAGAAATGCCGGGGAATGAGAAGGCAAAGGGCAAAGGATGCCTGAGGACCCTCATTAATGCTGATTTGCGCCATACACACTCTCACCTCTCAGTGATGAGGCTGTATCACTGTCTGTCTCGGTTAAGATAATATCGGATATATTATAACTTTTGCTACATGAGGCTATCAAAGGACTTTGTAAACTGCTTGCTAAATCTGAGAATGTTTAGCTGTTTTATTTTAGTAGCAGAAAGGACCATGATGATCACAGAATGTGACCTGCTACACAACACGGGCTCTCTGTTTTCACCCTGTAATTTCTACAAGCCCTTGTCCTTAAAAGGACGTTTTTCTATAAAAGTGAACCTTAAGAAATAATGCAGAAGCCTTCATGGATATTTAGACAGTCTTCAAATATCAGAATTTACCTCATTCCTTTTGCAATAAGGTAGAGACCATACATCCTTTCACTCTTTCCTTTATCCCCTGCCCATTCTTTTTTCCTTTAAAACTGAGTTTAGGATTTCTGTTGTCTTATTAGTTTTAGCCCTTTGCTCACGCTAGGAGATTTTAGTTACTTTTTACTATTAACAGTCAACTGTGTAGCATAATATGTACAATTCTAAATATTATGGAAACTGAGAAATTAATTTGCATCTCCTCCCAGCATATAGCATATTCCCTGCTGTGAAGAAAGCTTAGTCTTAAGGAAAAAATAGTTCTCCAATTCTTAAGGAAAAAAATTCTCAACCTAGTTATTTTCTATAAATGGGCAGAGATTGCCACCAACTCTTCCTACTACACTGAGAACAATCAAGGCTGCACTTTGTCTGAAGGCTGCAATATAGAAAGGCTACCGATCAGCTTGGATTCTGCTCTTAAATAAATATCAAGGTATAAATGTCAAGGTAAATAAATGCTGACCAAATGAGGTCAGCAGAGGATTTGCCTTTCTTCTGGTTCTTTCCAAAGTGGTTGAAGGTGACTTTCCAAGTAATTTTGTTTTCTTATTTTGGGAGGGTTTAATTTTGTTTCTTTATTTGCTCATTTTGTTTCATTTCCTTAAACAAGACATTGGTAATGTAGCTGTCCTCCAGATTTACCCTCTGGAGCACCTACTGTCCAGGAATGACTTTGTGGGTGGGCTGGCTTGTCCATACAGTGAGCAGAAAGGGACTTACAGCATCAACATGGTTTAACTGCTGTCATCTTGCCTTTCATGGCAGTATGAGCTGATGAGACTTTGTGAATAATGTCTCTTGTCTGGCTTTTCTTAACAACACATATAAAAGGAAAAGATATAAAATTTTCCATTTACATTAAATGACACATGCATCTTATACCAATAAAGAATGAAATTGTGTTTCTACTAGCTGCAAGTAGTTTTCAGTATCTTTCTCATTCTGTGCATTTTTGAATGTTTCACAACCAATAAATGATAGGAGAACTTTGCAACTGCATCAAATTAAATCACAAATGTAATTGCGTGGCCTGATTGAAAGAGCCAGTTATTGTTTGAATTAAGGATTTCTTTCCTTTGTTTCCACCTAGATAAGGCTAGGTTTTTGCCCAGGCTAATGAATGCGCTGACACTTTGGGATCCTTCTCGTTGTGGCAAATGTCACTCTCCCATGTCCCAGTCGTGGCTTGGGAGTAAGGGCAGAAACCAAACCCACAGGATGCATCCAGACACACCTTCTGGCTCTGGCAATTTGTGTGACTGTTTCCACAAGTGGGATTTGTAATAAAACATCCACAAAAATTGCAATGGGAACTACAGTTTCTGAAATCAGACTCGGAAACATATTGATTCAACTTACTGATGACAACGGTTTACTGTAGTGGCTTTGCTCCTGATTGAAATAACATTATACTAGATAAATAACAGAGGAATCAGAAACAGTTTTTGGATGTAGACTTATTCACCAGTATGTAGATCATATAAAAATTAATAGTATGTAATTTATCACTTTGTAAAACATTAAGATCTTAAGATCATAAAAATTGCCTGGCAAAATTTATGTTTCTTTCATCTGAAGACCCATACTATGTATCTTGTTACTTTTCTGGTAAGGCTTCCTTGTACTGAGTGAATAACTCTAAAAACTCAGCTTGTATGAAGAGTTAATCTGGCATGCAGTATGCAAACAAGATGCTCGTGGCTGAAGTGATGGCATCAAATTCTCTCTAGTCAAAGCTGATCTAGAAGTGATGATAAGAGTCAGAGGACTCTCCTGTGTGATGGCCATGGGCAGTCCTGGCCCCCTCTGTCAGGCATGGGGTTCATGCCTTGGAAAAGCTTTGCTAGCATGCTCTGCTACAGGTTATTGGGATGCCATCCAAATTCCCATCCTCTCCCCTCCTGTTCCCACCCTGCCCTTGGAGTACTGGCAGCTTGCAGGCTGCCTCATGCCTTGGGGATTCCTTTGGGTTTCTTTGGGGATTTCTTTGAGGATGGCTGTGACTCAGTCAATGTCTTTGGAAGAAGGAGATTGCTGGGTGGAAACGCCTGGTTGTTGAGAGCATTTTTGTGTCTTGAACGGGCAAACTGTAGCTTGGAGGGAAGAGGATAAATTATTCAATGCTAGAGTTTTGCTGCAGGAAGAAGTGAATTTCAAACCTTCTTCAGAAAGCGTTGTGCTCTAGATGTAACACTGGCAACGCTGCTTAATTAATCATTTAAGAGAAATAACAGCCAGATTTCTCCCTTCTACAACTGCTGAAAACTGAGCACCAAGTTGTCTCAGTTGCTACGAAAGTGATTAATGCTCTTCTGCCACTGAAACATACAGCAGTTAATTGCCTTTTAAAATATAAATGTACGTTTATTTTCTGTGACGTTTTCTTTTTGGTGCAGCAATCAGGAAATAGTTTTAACCTTGAATTTTTATTTTAGGACATAAACATTTAATGACAGAGAAATATCGTTTCTTTAATTTATGCTTTTGGGAAATGATACACAATTCTGTGAATATTACACGATAGTTTATATATAGCATTTAGGGAAAGATATATACAGTATGTTGAGCCAAAATCATGTCAAAAATGTTCCAGTGAACATATGTCACGCATTGATGCATTTGTAGGATGTTTTATACTGACAGGCCAGCAGCTGCTTTACTTTGTTTCAGGGACCTCTGCCCAAATGCTCTCTTTCACTCCTACATTTGAAAATTTGTCCTGGTGATAAAAAATTCTCTAATTCCATGTTGATTTTGTTAGAAAAGGAAAAGATAAAGTCAAGGAAATCCACTACAGTTGCAGTATATGAATTCCTTTCTTTAGGAAAGAAGAATCTATGAAATCATGAATTAGAAGTGTATGTAAATATTTGTAAATAAACACTTATTATGGCTCTGGTAGAAACTAAACAATTTTGGATTTAAAATACTTTCTCATAAAAATGTATGTTAAAATAATTTCAACAGAAATAAAAAAATAATATTACAGGACCTATCCAAATGAGGACATTTTAATATGGTGGCAGATATTAACACTAACACCCTTTAGTTTCAAGTCTGGGGGATGGCTAAGGACTGTTTTCCCCTGCTGCGACACCCTTTCTGCGCTTACACCACCCAAAAAAAAATCTTTCCATCATAGCTAGAATTATATAACCGTGCTATCAAAAAAACCTGATTGTATCTATAGGTAGTTTATTCCAGTTACGCTCTTTCTGCAGCAGCTTGCAGTCTCTTCTGTAGGGTGGAAACTAACTTAAACCGATATATGTAGGGAGAGTATAACCCCATCTACGCTGGGGCTCGTCGGCTGGCATAACTATAAATCACAGACCCCAGCTTTGCATACGCCTAATGGGTATAGATTTGATGGCAGAAATTTATGCAGTGGCCTTGGCTTAAGTGGGGTCAGTATTGATAGCCATGATATAGCTCTTTAATTACAAATGAGGACTCATGGCTGGCAGTAACATTTCCTGTGGCTGCTCACAGTGGGCGGCCAGAGCATGGCCAGAAATTTTGGCTGTGTGTCGCTTTAGAGTGACTTGGACAGCAAACCTTAAAAGAGTGGCAGATCTAGTTTCCAGGTGGCCCAAAGACTTATGAGGTGGTAGATAACGAAGAGGGTGGGTCAGTCCCTAATGTGATCTAGACTGCTTCTAGTAGTTTTTCAGTGCATCCAGAGCGACAGCCGGGTGGGATGCAGTGTTGGGACTCACAATGGGGATACAGCAAAGTGTCACCTCCAGGAGGACCTCTTTTGCTTCAAAAGCTGTCCCTTCGCTCTTCCTCTGATCAGATCATTCATATCGATGTACTCAGTGCCATTGTCAATCCTCCTTTCCAAAACTCAGGTAGACACGTGGCTCACCATTGCAGTTTCTGAAAGCTAGGCTGGCTCCTTCCCAATATATCATATTTATCCCTCAGATACAGATTACTTCTGTTTGCAATGATTCTTTCACTAGTTTTCATCTAATTCTTATGAACAGTAATGACATTTTAAAAAGGAAAGAATATTGTTTCTCATAGTATGATATCATGATCTTTCTATCACATCTCTTCTAGCTCTCTCTTGTTTAAAATGCTAATCTCTAGAAGATAAAGTCTCTTCTGGCATAAAGTTTCTTTATACTTCTGCTTATCCTAGTCACCTTGTCAGAGTACCTTCCCTAGGTGCCCATAGGAGGTCTCAGATTCTCTGGCATGACCTTCACAGTGACACTAAAAGTAGTTTTGATGAGTTGTGGAGATCCTGTTGCTGAGCCCTCCTACCTGATGGTCCTTCTCACTATAGAAAGCCTAGAAAAGGCAGTCAGTGGCATAGAGGGAAGAAAGAAGACAGATTTCCACAGAGAGGTCTTCTTTGGTAATCAGTAAACATTGGTAAAATGAGCCAACCTGGTAATAGGCAGGATAACACAAAACTCTTTAGAAATTCCCATTGAAAGAGATAAGATGCTTTACTTTCTGTACCCCTTCTATTCTGGTGTGATTCCAACAAGATTTGCTCAAACAGAAAAGCTCTGTGCCTCTGTACTGTTCCCTGCTTCCCTACTTATACGTTCTCTCTGAAATGGAGACCATATGCCGTCATCCTAAAGGACAGGAAGAAATAAATCAAGATGATGATGCCAATGTTTGCACTTACCAGGACAAGTTGATTTAACGCTATCTCATTTCCTTCTGACTTGCATTTTATTCCAAGCTTGTTTAGTGTGAAGAGACTATGAAATTGTTCCAGAATCGTCCAAAATGGGAACTGTGACAGATGGCAATAAAAAAAAAAACCCACCCATAATGGGTCCTAGTTTGTTTTATACTATTAGGGCAAGGTTATTGCTACAGTTATGATCTTAAACTCTTTTTTATTTTTATAGCTATGATAGTAGTTAATGTTGCCTTTGCCTAGCCAGCTGCCTTTACTGAATAAAATGTCTGTAACAGTTTCGTGCAGCCAATCGGTGGAGAAAATAATACCGTTACTGCTCTAAACTACTGGATTAAAATCCAGAAGGGAAATAAACAGAAGTTTTCATAATACAGGAAAAACACCTGCAGAAAAAGCGGCAAAGAGAAGGAAATCCTGCTTTAAAAAGCAGATTGAACCAATGGATTCACACCTCAGCAGTGGTGGGGATCAGCAGTAGGGCCTGGTGGGCAGCAGCCCCAGAAAGTGTCTGTCAAAAAGTCTGCGAAGAAAAAGGGTTTTGATGGTTTATCAGAATATGCTTTTTTCTCAATGTAAAGTGTATCTTTTCAGAAAGTTACTCTTTGAATAAAACTATTATTTTCAATTGAAAAGTGGCTTTGGTACATTTATCAGTAGCATCAAAGGCGTTTATACATTCAAACTGACCAATCTCTAATAGCTTTAAATATCTGACTTGTTTTTCAGTTACATGATGATATTTTTTTTGTTAATTTACAAAATACTTTAAAAATGTTAATATAACGTACGGATTGGAATTCATTATTCATTGTTAATTTTTTTTTTATTTAAGTGAAACCATCAAGTGTCATATTTAAAAACACCTTCTGTGCAGTCATAAACTTTTCATAAGCCAGATCCAGATATTTTACCTGTTCCATTCTGTCACTGTAGGACAAAATCTCTAAGTACCTCATGCAACATGCCGTTGCTTAGAGCAGTTTGAAATTTCATATGTGAAATATGTCTATTTAGGATAGGTGAAATGATGAGAATCACTTGTTACACAAAGCAAAGATACAGCTATGCTCAATAGAAATCCCCACTCAAAAGATCTGGTGGGGCAAGAATCTGCAAGAGGGCATTTGTGTAGGTTATTACAGGCACAAGATGTAATGTAACAGTCATAAACAGCACACACAAATATGTGAAGTGCCCTCAAACTTCAGCTAATGTACACAACTGTGAAGGTATGTAACATGAGGGTTTATTTCAAATAAAGAGGAGCTATTTCCGTGACCGGGAGCACCGGCAGCAGCAGCCCCGGATATTTCTTAGTGTCCCAGCATCATCACCAGCTCATTGCCCTAAAGGTGCTGGCACTGGCCCTGCACCCTGGGAGCCCGTACAAATCCCTGCTGAGCAAAATGAGAAAAAGGAGGTTTAATCCCTGACATCGAGGTGGGCTCCGCAGTCATAGGCAAGTCGTTCTGCAGCCTTCGTGAGCTATTTATTCTGCCAGCTGAAATTCACTCCTAATTTTAAAGAAGTGATACCAAAAAGAGCTGCTGAATGAAAAGTTACGTTACAGTGTAGAATCAATGAATCTTTTCAGACTATTTTTTTTCAATATTGCTCAGCCAGATTTTAGTTTCTTTTCAGCATCTCGTAATAGCCAAATTGCCAGCAGAATTGCCTTTCTGAGATGAGCAGTGACCCCATAAACTAATGATATGTTTTTTAAGAACACACTAATGTTCAAACATTCGATAGTTACAGTGGTAATTGTTTTGCTTTCCTTTAGCTGAGGGGAAATGAACCAAATTCCAGTGTGTCACCTCTAACCACTTTTAGCTATTTCCTTAAGCAGTTTAATAAAATGCTTAGCACCTGTCTGATATAAGCCATGCGTGATTATGTCGGAAATAAAACACTGAAAGAAGTACAATAGGTAAGTTTAAGTTCAGATCTCCACACACATAAGATGGGAAAGCAGAGCTATCCTTCCAGACAAATTCCCTTTTATGTTACCTCAGAATAAGTGAACATATGGTGAATTTGGATGTGACTCTTCTCACTTACCTCTAACACTAAAAAATACTAAAAAAAATAAACATTTAGTCCAAGTCAGCTGCCTGGGCTTTCTCTCACTTGTGTCCCAGCTTTCTCTGCAGTCATGGGGAGAGGCAAGCACCCTCGATGTGTCATTTATGGGTGTAATTTATACATGTCAGTGTCCTTTAGAGGTGTCTAACTCTTTCACTGGGTTATAGAGAGGACTCATTGAGGTGGTTCCAGCTGCACACCTGATTTTTGCATGGCTGAAGTTGGATGAGATGTATCCCAGCCTCAGGAGAAGCATCCTCTGTGCCACGCTGCAGTCCTGCATGGCATCCCACCGCTCAGTAGCACTGGTATAGTGCATCAAGCTGCTCCACAGGTGTTCTGCAAACGGAAAATTTGGAAGGAAATTGGAAAAATGCAGGGGCTAAGAGTTTGAAAATGTCTCGTTGTGTGATGGTTTCTGCGCAGGTCTGAAAACTGCCCTGCTCTCAGTCAGGCACTTGCAAGGCCAGGATCGTTTTCAGACTTATGTAGGCACAGAACCCCAAATTCTGCACAATTTCAGTAAGTGCTCTCAGAAATCAGGTCACCAATACTCATGAATGGTTCTACAGTTCTCATGGGCTTAAAGGAAAGTAAAATACTATTAATTTAAAAAAAAAACACCTCAAATGCAGATTGCATTTTAGGAAATCACACTGGCCTAAGAATTGCTCCTGATATTACCGTGAGAAACAGTACTGGAAACCAGCAATATATTTAAAACCAGAGAAAACTTGTAATTCCTGCTGTTATTACATGCTTTCTTCAGTAAATCATACCAAGGTTCCCTTGTCTTTGTTGAACTTCTCTCATATGCAGTAATACAGAGGACGAAGAGATACCCTGTGAAAAGAGAGAAGTTCTCAGAACTTTACTTTATTCCCTTCAGGTCAGAGAGGGAAGGGATGGAGATGAGCGCTGTACAGCGAGAGGACATTTCATACTGTATGCAGTGCTGTGGCATATGGATAAATCACAGTCAATCAAACACTGGTCGAAGGAGACTTTGGAGATGATTCCTCCTGAAAAGATGTCTTCATCAACGAGTAGAGCAGAAATGTGGTGAAGCTCATCAAGCCCTGTTCTGTCAGCATAAATGAACACGTGTCAGGGTTTGCACTTAATGCCATGATACCACCCTGACCCACTCAATCTACTAATATATCCACAAATACCTAAAGCAGAAAGATCTTCAGTAAATGGGCTATTGATTAGCAAGAGACTAAGACTAAAGTTCATGCCTTTGCATTTTACTTTCAATATGTTTAACTATCTTTCAGCATCTTTGTATGTCTTTTTTGCCTCTGATTTAATCCTTCCCTATCTTTCTTCTCCTTTTCCTCTTTAGCCCCATTCTTCTCCTGCTGTGAAGCGTGAGAGTCTGAAACATAGTTATTTTCATTAAACTGCACATTTGTCTCTTAATAGCACTTCAGCTCTCATTTCTTATTACAAAAATCTTTACTCACGCTACTGCATGTAGCATACGTTACATCAATTTGATTAACTATATTTTAATAATATGTTTATTCTGAAAAATAAAACAAATTAACATTCAGATCTGTTATTAATCATAATATCCCTAACTTGAAGTGTTACACATGGAAGATGCACCTGGGATATATTTTTTTGTAAATCTAAGTTTAATTTATAGGACTCCGGTATAATCTTTCAGTTGATCAGCTATTCAAAACACAACCAAAATTATTCCAAGTGTGTCTGAATAGCATAATGTCTGGATTTTAAAATGTGACTAGAGTTGGAGATTTTTGTTATCTGCAAGTTAAGTAAGTTTGTTATTTAGTTTTTTTCTGATAAATACAGATAGCTGAAATGGTTTAAAGTACTGTATGACTGTCTTTCTCAATTTTCTGAAGTAATTCACCTTGCCTTCTGCATCCATCTATTCAGGCAACTAGGTACTATGGGCAGGTGTGTCCCTCGAAGTCAGAGAGAACAAAGCCCTTATCCCCCATGAAGGCAGTGGGAAGATGGTGGGATTCACAGTCTTCTCGGCTGAACAGTGGTGATATTATCTGACATTAAATGTAGGAATTCAGAGCTGAAGAGGAGCATCGTGTATTTTGAGATTTACACACAAGGCATACTTGATCCTAAAGGGACAGCATTCCTCTATGTGGCCTAACATGGATATGGTATTTTAAATGACAATACTAAAATGTTAAAAATGTGACTGTTTGATCTTTGTCTTGTTGTCTAACATTGTATTATAATTGATTCACTGTTTTTTAAAAAAACACTGATTTTGGTTTCCCAGCTGTCATGAATTACAGATAAGACGATCTTGAAAGCAAGCTCTAACTTTAGTAATGTGATAGTATATAACCTTCCTATGACTTCCCTTACTCCTCGTGCTAATCAATCACTTATATTTGAAGGTGAAAGACGCACATCGTATCCAATCCCAGGGGGTCATACGAGTTCTGTATCTTGAGGCTCAGTGTGACCTCTTTTTGCATGCTATGACTCTTTCTAGCTTTTGGTAAAGCTGTGCTTTGCATTCCGTTTGGCTTCCAGCATGCCATTTGTGTGTTATTTATAAGGTGATCTGCTGCATTGTGTAATACACTTTGCATACTACACACATTCTTAAAACAATCAATAACCCTTTAGTCCGTTAAAAGGTTACATTGCCTTAGTCTGCATTTGTCCCTTGAAAAAGAAGATCTTGGGCCACGACCAGAGCATCTAGATCTTACTATATTGCAAGTAGTAAATAACAATTATCTCAAAGTGAACATGGGTCTGACCAAGCCCAGGCTGTTCAGTAATCCTTGTGCTGCCACTTCTCCTCCTCTTACTGCACAAACCGTGAGGAGCAGGGAAAACCGAAAGCGGAAACATTAAAAATCACAGGCTTAATACCCAGGTCATAGCAATGCTACTGTGGTTTTTGTCTTTCTTTGAACCCTTCCCCCTTTGCTCTTTTAAAGGAAGCAAATAACAGTGACATTCTGCAACCTCTTCAATAGCAGAACAGACTGCAGCTGCAGATATTTAGTAGACAATTTGTATTCCTAGGCATCAGCTAAAAAGAAGGGTTGCTCAGCGTCATTCGAACAAAAAGCCCCAAATCATGTAGCAGATTGCGTGTCTCCTCTTTTCTCTAAAAATGATACGTCTTTTTGCTTCCTCTAGAGTTATTTCCCTCATTTGCATGCTTTCTGCAATAAAAAATTATTTTTTCCATATTTTGATTTCTGTTCAGGCAGTTCTTTATTTATTTTTAAATGCCATGGGTACCACATTAATAAACCACTTCTTCCCATTGCCTCGATTGTTTTGAGCCACTGTGATGGAAATAACATTTGAGCATCAAGGCAGGGCAGAGGCAGAAAGCACAGCGGGTAATATTGAAGAGCTCTCTGTATTTAGGCAGAGGTTAATTATTAGGGGTGAAAGAGGCAGTCAGGGTCAAACTACAGCTCTAGCAATTTTCAGAAGATGAGCTGGATTTAGACTTTCTGCAAATGTTTGCAGTCATATTTTGTTTGGAGGGTAGTTGGATGAAAGATGATGTTGCTGAAGAAAACGTGACCAGCCCCCAGGAGCCAGAAATGATCATTCTAGCAAGACTGGGAGTGCAATTTCTTGTTGGCTCAGGACTTGGGATAAGCTTTATATGCTTATCCAAACACAGCCTTTAAACTCTCTGGGTTTAGCCATCCCATTAGGTAAGCTAACTGGTTTAATTATCCCCAAAGAGTCAGGGGAGGTGTTGGCTGCCTAGCCCACAACACAACGTTCTCATTGAAATTCATAGCTCTCAACTGATGTTATAAACGGCAGTTCTTTGAAAGGAACCCTGCAAGTGGGATTTTGCCTATGTGGGTTGCAAAAGGGTACAGTTATAAGAGCCTGCTCTTACAGATCCTTTTGGGACTGCTGGTGAGCTCCAGCTCTAGCATAACCACCCTACCAACATCCATGCAGGGCAGTAACATTGCACTGTTATTTGGTACCTTGTCCTGTCAAAGACTTGGTGGCCTTCAAATGCAGGGAAAGAAGTGAGGGCGTTCTGACTTTATCATCCAAAGTGGTGTCTTTTACTACAGTTAAAAAGTATCATGAAAGTCTGGGAACTGTTAGAATGGGAAAATGTCATGGAAGGAATAGATTTTTTTTTCTTTTACTCTGTGCACCAAATTGTGGTTTGCATGCACACTTCACGTGTTGTACCAGCACAAGTCCTGGTGTGTTTGCAAAGAAAAAGATGAGCCTACTCCAGTGAGGTCGAGAATACTTTATGGACCTTAGAAAATAAGCTGCTACTTGAGCAACCGTTGCTCCTGAACGGACGTTGCCCGTTGCAGCATCACAGCAGGCACTAATGTCATTTGACCTTCCTGACTTTTACTCAACCTTCTCTGTAATCATTTTGTTGTGACAATTCAGTCCTAAAGAGCAATATGTATCTTTTTCCAACTCAAACAAACTTTTGAAAAATGACAATTGCTTCCTTCAGGCTGCTGTATTTCAGAAAGGCATTAATGTGGGTAGGTGTCCTGCTGCCTCCTACTGCTGTGAAGGATGAAGTCTCCTGCAGAATTATTGTGCTTTTTGGTACAAAGAGCAGAGAACACACCACTGTCTATGATTTCAGAGAAAGTTTTCAGAGGAAAGGGCTTAACCGGGATATTTTCATCTCCTCTGAACATCTGGGATTCCCCCCAAACAGTGTACTAGGTTTGTTGCAGCGACCCAAGAGGACTATAATGTCCTTCGAACCGCAAAAGTCCTCACCTTGCCAAGGTGATGGTCCCAAGGTGAGTCCCACGCAAGGAGCTCCAGCAGCAATGGCAGACGTCACGACGTTTGCAAAGAAGGATGCGAGCCAGGCTCTGCCTGTCAACCAACAATGCCGAGCAGGACCAATTCCCATCAGCATTTAATCAAAGTAGCTTACTCCCCTAAGCAGGTACTTTATTTAGAGAAGAGCTGTTGCTTTGATTTATATGGCAACTGCAAGCTGATGTTAATTTCTAACAGCTTTCTGGTGTGCCTCAAAGTTTCAAAGTGATGAAGTATTTGCATATATATTAGAGAGGATACTGCAATGGCTGTTTTATGAGTACATCCTAGCATTTTATTGCATATTGCAGGTGATCATTTTGAAAGGAAAAAATGAGTTTGCTGCCACATTTCTTATGATATCTCACAGAAGACATTACAGATCCTAATCGGCACCATTATTTCCAAATGCCCACAGACTCAGGATGTTTTATAGGCCTATAAAACCAATTTATTATTCTCCTCTGCTGAATTTGAGGAAATTTTATTTGTATCTGACAAACTGGTTTACAGCTACATCTTGGAAAGGAAAACAAAACACTGTCAATGTTCAAAGAAAAGAAAATTTATTAGAAAATGAAGATATTATTTGGATTCTGCCTACTAGCTTTTTTTTTTTCCTCAAAAAAGTTTAGATAAATACCTGTTACACTTAGGGAATTTTAGAAACATCATTAGCATAAAGAATATAACGTAACTGCTCACTATTTGGTTTTTGTTTGTTTGAGTTTTTTTTGTTTGTGTTGGACAATAAGAACACAGGAATTATTTTCATTTATTATGTAAGACCTTTGTATCTACAGCTGTTTGCATAATTAAACTCTGCATATGCATGTTGCTGAAAATGATAAATATTTTGTCATTGTTTTTCAGTACCACGTTTGGCAGTTTTTCTCCCCAGGCTCCTATGAAAGTGCCAGGACACAGTCATTATTCCTAATTCTCACGTATGTCATAACTAAAGAAAAATATCTTGGACTTAATATCTGCTTTCATCTCCTGCAACTGTCTGCCCGTTATGAACATGCCTGTTAATGAGAGGAAAGCACATGCACTTTTGCTTTTTAAAGTAAGATGTAGATCTATGGATAACAAATTCAGCTACGTCATTCGATCCTCCCTTAAATTCAAGCACGATGACCACTGCGTGAAGATGATATATGCGGCCACGGCAGTTAACGAAGTAGCTACAATTATTTTAAACCCGAAGTATGCTGCAGTGCACTCCTGCACGTACACGAAGGGAAGCAAAGTGGTTTGTGACACTGGTCCCGTGCACAGCTCTGCTCACAGGCATCTCTGCCCTGTTAAGGAAGGAAATGACCATTCTCGCTTTCTATCGAGAGAAAACCTAGGCAGCCACAATACCCAGGAGTTCATTAAAAGTCTGTGCCCATGTCCCCCTCTTCTCCCCACTCCCTTTGGCAGAAATAGCTGAGTCCTGTTGCTTTCTATTGACGCAGCTCCTTCATCAGGACCCACTGCCCTCTTCACACTGCCTGGGAAACACCAGAGATCCCTTCTTGGGTGCAATTGTGATCTTCAAGTCCTTTTACTGATGGTCATGCGCTGATATCTCTGGCTTCAGGACAATTGCTGATCATTCCACAGCATCCCACCTACAGCAGAGGTTTGGCAGGCAGAAGGCGCGTGCCTTTCTTGGCCGAGGTGTTGCAGCTCAGCAGTGAAGGGGAATTCTGCATAGGGTCTTGCTCCTCACGCGCCAATAACTGAGGAGGTACTTGCAAAACTGTGATCATTCATTCAAACTCAAAAGTCATTTTTGGAGTGGTGCATCTTAATGAATTCTTCTGGCAGAAGTAGCACAAACCTCTTGCTTCATAGAAGGTGAATTATATCAATAAAGCTGAAGGAGTTGGGTGTTCTGGAGAGTAAACCTCAGAGGGCATGTTGCACTGTAAAATTAGCGAGCCTTAGTGCAACATAAAATTAGCGAGCCTTAGAGCTGAATTTCTCATCTAGCCAGCCACAGAAGATACTATGGAGACTTGAAGTAGGCTGGATAATCACCAAGGAGTTCACAACTCTTTCTGTTTTGTTCCACGTCTTTCCTATTCAGGGAGGTTTAAAACTCTGCTCAGCCCAACTTCCCCTCCACCCCACTCCCTAGTCAGGTGCCCCGCGGTGGTGGCACCTCCAGGGATACAGGGAGGTGCAGGATGAGCACCCAGAGTGCCCCCAGGCTGGAGATGTAGCCCAGCACCTGGGGGGATCTGCGCCCCGTGGAGCAGAAGGTTTTACATTAAAAAAGTAAAGGGGCTATTTTTAACTGCTAAGATTGATAATGAACTATATAAATAAATTTTAAAGAGATGAGACTTCATGGGCTGCAGTCCTAAATTTCACTCTGATGATCATGTGCTTTTGTGAATTCTTAAGTATTTTGCTCATTTTTTCTCCCTTTCTCTCAAAAAAAAGCTCTAAAAATCCAAACCAGACAATGCCAGAGATGACAACCACAACTCCCCCTTCTAACTTAAGCTGGTTTGCAAAAGCGTTTTTCCTTGCCTTTCCCAATACAAAGTTTTCTTTTTTCAGAACATCACAGTAATCAAATGATGCTTGTGCCCTGCTAACAACAAACACATTTAAACATGATGGATTGCTGTAGTTTAGCAAAGGTCTGTCTATGCTCCAAAACTATACACGTCAATTTTGCATAGCAAGGAGCCTGCACTTTTTCCAGCTGTTGAGAGCACTTAAAACCATTGGTCTGAGGAAATGCTTTAGTTGTTATTTGATTCATACTTGCAATTTTGCAAGTACTTTGAATTTTCAAATTTAGCACACATGCCCAGAAATACTCTCAAAGCTACACATTAATATATTTAATGCGATGGCCCAAACCTCTCAGTCATTTAAATGAATACCTGAAGAAGGAATATAAATCATTAAAAAATGTTTTATGAAAATCAGCCTCAACAAGTCAGATTCTATTCTTGAACTAGAATGCCAACAGCAAAGCCAATAACAAAACTGGCCCGATTTCCACCAGATCAACTAACACGTAATGTTTTCACTCTGTGCTTGCAGACTGTATTTTTTATTCGTACAGTGACAGACTGAAGCAAAACATGAAAGCCTTCTTCAGCTGGAGACAAGTGCAGAGCAGCCAACATCGTTGCAAGTGGGAAAAGGTTACGGCTGACCCAGAAATAAGCTGCTGCCTGTGGAACTTGTGAATTCTTGTTTGAGTCTTGGCTACTGCAGAGACAAGCGGACAGGGCTGATGGCTGAACTCTGTTGCTTACATCGAAAGCTGCAAGACCTGTGCAGGCCTCCTCAGAAATCCGGATGCTGCAGATTGCAGCTACTGCAAAAAGAGTGAACTTTTATTGCCCCTCCGCAACTGTGCGGGAGGTTCATGGGGAGCAGAAGACACTGTACATCTCACAGGCTTCGTGAAGCGTTATGGTGTACTGTGTTTTGAAGTAGAAGAGCTTGTCTTTTGGCCAACAGTGCGGCTGCGCTTCATCCTTCTGAGTCATCCCATCCTCTTTCTTGGGAATTTCATATTACATAAGATATCAAAGTTACATGCATATGATATTGTGTAAGGCTGTATGTGTCGAAAGAGGAATGGTGGAGCTGGAAAACACTGTACGCTAGTGCCAAAAGCAATAAAACATCACATTTCTGGTCGCTTTACAAAAAAAAATGCTTAAACATTTTTGTCTCCTGTTTCAACTATTTCCCACAAAAACGAAACTTCTTTCTTTTCCTCCCCTGGAGAGGGAAAATATTTCTGAGAAAATATTTTTCTTCTTAGTAATTGTTATCAAATGTTTGCCTGGACTGAATATTTGTAAAAACCTGTATTCCTCTCCAAAAGAAGCTCCTATGCAATAGTAAATAAAACAAAAGTCACTTGACCCGGCTTAAACTATCAGCTCCTTTGAAATCTCAGAAATCTTGTAACAAATTGCAAAATTAAGATTTCAAACTTTCGATAACTTAAAGGAGCTAATTTTTATTTTGTGTGTGCATTTTTCTGTCTTGGATTAATGAGAGTGAGTCCTACTGAAAGCACAAAATGCACCGATCATGAATATAGCATCGGTGTCCGAGCAACTGGAAAGCACGGCTGCCCCCGGCCCTGCTCCCTGCAGCAGAGCCCTACATCTGCCTGGTGCATGTCCAAGCTGGGAGCTATTCATGGACTCCCTGTCCTCAATTCCTGGGGTTTCATGGCTACCTGGGGTCTTACCCATCCCTCGGGTGGAATAATCTTACCTCTTCCAATGACTCTTTAAACTACACCATTAACGACTATCGGATGAGGGTTTTTTGTAACACTTTTTGTCTTCTGAGGCAAGAACCGTGCATGCAGGACAGTACTTTGCTTTGACAGAATGCTGTTTTTAAACTTGTATTTTGTTAATACAAGAAGGCAAATTGAAAACACTTCACTTGCACAGGCTGGAGTTGAGGGGATGGTCCTTTCTTTTGGCAGTTGTGTCCCGCAGGGTCTCGCAGAATATCTTTTCCTTCTGACTTTTTTTCCTCTGGTGAATGAACCATTATTCCTTAGGAGAAGTGCTGCCCAGGAACTTTACTTTCTAGCTATAAAATAAAGCAAGTGAAATTCAGCAATAGCCTGAAAACATGCTTGGCTATGTGTAGCACTAAACTGGTGATTTTGAGTATACCTTTTTTACCCTTGATCCAAAAGATAAAAGAATAATAGTAATAAAAAAGATATTTACATTTTAGACACAATTCACACAGATTCAATACCTGTTCACCGTAAATGTTTCTCTAATTTGATTTATTTGATCGACATCCAAGATCCAAGTCACTGAAACGCTGAGTCTCTCCAGTCTGTTTACTTAGATATATACTTTGCAAAGTATTTCCTACTTTTATAATAAATTGAAGTAAAATTCAAGAGGTGAAAACAATCCCTCACAGATGTTCAAAGTCTACATATATGCTTATGGCTTAGGTCCATCATTAAAAACCAATTAAAAAAAAAAAGGATTGCAAACAAAGACTTTTATTGCTTTTCTAGTACTGGTGATGAATGTTTAATACACAGTAAATTATTTATTGGATGAACTTCCCCACTTTTCCTAACCACGAACTTGTCCACAAGCAGATTTCAAAATGCTCATTTATTTGTTATGCAAAACATTATTGTAAATAAATGAACCGTGAATCATAAATAATTATACTTTGCTGGTTACCTTCACAGTTTTACAGGCTCCAGATACAACTGTGCCGTTTGGTCCCTCGTGTGTAACTCGATGGACCATTCATGCAGCCATGCAGGGCCAGATCCACCTCTAATGGAAGTTAACTTAGTTTCTCCCTGGGGAGCATAAAGTGGGATTAAGTCCCGTCTCCCCTCAGTGGAAAGCAAATTTATCTATTAAATATATACAATTTGCCTATTTAAGTACATAACTTGAAGTTATCACTATTCCTGCTTCGGCCGAATAAGGCACATTTGAATTCATAACAGAATTGAATTTTTTTAATTATTGTTATTATTCTCACTCATAACCTGGATAGCCACTGCTGTCGCGGCCTTGATGAGGCTGGAGAAGTGACAAGTCCGCTCCCTCGCCATAAATAGTGAATGAATAATCCTTCCCGGCTGAAGCGAGATGAAGGTACTGGGTAACGTGCACCTGCAAAGGTGCTCGGGATAGGCTGACAAAGGCAGGGCTGCAGCATGACTTGATTCACCACGTGTTTGAGGAAAAGGCAAGAGAAAGCACTCCACACGCGAGAGGGGGAATTGTGAGGCTTAGCAAAACCTCTTCTTGTTACCAGCTGCGCTGCAGAGCGACGCTGAAGGTGTCACCTGCCTTGTGCCTCAGTTTCAAATGTCTAAAATGGAGACGTCAGTGCTTCTCTTTGTGCCAGTTCAGTGAATTTATACCTGCTTCTTTAAAGATGCACATACACATATAGTAGCATATATAATAGGTATACCTATTTTAAACAGCTATGTTGCTGTAGATTCCGTTTTTCTTTTTTCCTTCATTATTATCAAGCCAATTAATTTGATATTAATTTGATTTCATGAGCCTCAAAAATTCATAAAATAAACACTTTCATATTTATTTGTGGGCCATTTAAAAAGAGGTGGGTTTTTTTTACCTTACAAATATTAATATTTAATTTTATTTCAGCTGTTACTTGCTTCAGTATGAGACAGTATGTTGTCTAACTTGCCGGAGCTGTACAGTCACGTACATCTCCCTGTGTCAGGATTTTCTTCCCATACCAGACTTAAGGTTTCTTACTAAGAATAGTCAAACTGTGAAGCATTAACAGAGGACTAATGAAATATATCCAAAGTAAGAGTGGATAAGACTGGATATGATATTCCAGTCATTTAAATTTACAAATAGCAAGAGGCCTAAAGAGAGAATATCGCCAGAAGTTTGAAGGAGACCCATAACTTTTAAACTTGCTCTCCAACTACACTGTGCCGTTTCATGGCTCTACTTGTGTTTTTATTCCCTTCATCTGTCTAATCGTAATGACATTTCAGGACGGGTCAGAAAAGATTCGAATGATGATCCTGTGAAAAAGAATGGATAGTGATAAATTCACTAAGCCAGCTGGTGGGGTATCCAATTTCGGAGCACTGCACAGGCAGCACTGCTGTTTGCCAGGTCTTCTCCAGACACAGAGGATTGATGGGTGGCAGTCTGTAGGCAAGGCTTTTGTGATATGGCCATGCTGCCTTCTAGCTATTACTTGCCCTAAAATGTTTGAGCTATATGGTGTCTGAACAGTAAAATCCTGCACAAATAATATCTTCCATTTTGTTCTGCATATTTCAAGTTCCTGGAGGCCACAAGACCATGTACAGGACAGCCCCAGTCTCCATGCTTGGGTCCTGTCACCCTGTTATCTACATGCAAGAAAGGTATGTAGAACATCTGCCCAGAAAAACTTACATCCACAGAGACGAAGCCACAGACAAACTCTGAAGGAAAGGGATAAAAATGCAGGGAGTGCGATCTGGGTAAATTGTCTCCAGTGCATCTGTAGGGAGGTTATCTCTGTGCTGCAGGCTGTAAAGAGGGAATGAGGTTTGCTAGACCCTTTTTAGCCATGGCACAAGGTGTTTTACAGTGAGTTTCAGTTAGCAATGACCTCTCATAAATAAAGACGTGAGATCCATGGATTCAGGCCAGAGGCTCCTTTTCTATTTGAATTCTTTCAGGTTTTATTAGTGCTAGTGGCTTATAAGTTATTGGTCTCTCCTTTTGCCCTTCATGTTATTTGGACCATTCTTTCCTCAAAAGTATCCCCAAGACTCTTGGTCTGTGCTTACCCTTGGCGCAGCCAAGGGCTGATGAGCTCCCTGCGTGTCCCCTTCCAGACATAGCTTTTGTACAGTGCCTCATTCCTCGATATTTGAGATCCTAATAATTTGCTTAAATATGGTACCCCCCACAAAGCAAACCTCCGTGGAGCTGGAGCCTTTCCTTGGCTTTTGCTTTAAATGATTTCCTAAGCAGCTCATGCTGACTAGGGCTTTTGTCATCCATTTGTCTCATCCATGGCATGTGATATAGCATGCTTCACCTTGCCAGTTATGTCTACTTATAGTCTCTATGGAAAGTAAACTTTTCTCTCTTCCATAACATCATTCTACCATTGTTCTTCTTCATTTGGCTCAGCCTCTGAAAAGGTTTTCCCTTTGCATATAATGCTCATTGTGACTAGTGGCACAAAAAGGCCCTCAATTTTGGTCACAGCTAGCTTACTGTACATATGTCTGATACCTTTCCTGGAAGAAATGTTACCGGGCTCTGTGGTTCTGCTCTGCTGCCAAAGAAAGCCATAATATATGGCAGTAAATGGAATATACAATCCCAACAGGCGATTTTTGAAACAGAAAACACTTCCTAGAATTTCAGAGCAGTGGGGAAAAAAAATGCCATTTTTCTTGCAGAATAGCTTCATGTTGCCTGGGAAGAGCACAGCAGAAAGAAGGCATACACAGAAGCATTTGAGAAAAATAAGGTTCAAGAGGACTGTACCATTAAAAAGTTACTTCCTTGGAAGGACGCATGCCTTCCTTTTCCGAAAGCTGAAGTGTTGTCATGTCTTAGAGGAGCAGGCAAAATCACTGCCTTCCTTCTCCAGCTGTGCTGATGCCAAGGTGGTGTCAACCTTAGTGCAGCCGCTTACGTCTCATCTATTATTTATAAGGGTTTGGCAAAATGTGGGACCCCTATCAGCAGTGCTTCCCACGCGGCTGTTACGGCCTGAGCAGCTGGGCTGCTGCTGGCAAAGAGAGGACTTGGAGGGCTTTGTCGTTTTGCTGTTTTGTCCTAATCTAGTTATTCATGGGCCTCAAAGCTGGACTGCAGAGGACGTTTGCCCAAGGGAAACACCATCGGTTCACAGCTGGATATTACCCTCAGTAGTGGTAAGGCTTCCAGCACCGGCCCTGGCAGCTGCTGTGATGGGGACAGACATCCAATGGATATGATCTTTTTTCCAAGGTCACTCAATAACCACCATTGCAGTTAAGCTCTGGATCACGTTCATGAAGTCAGGCTCCTTTCTCCTCCCGTCCACTCACAGCTGAAACTCAATTTCACGCTGTGCCACTCTGAACGCACATGCCTACTTGTGCAGTTGTGATTGCTTCCCTCTAGCCGGCTCCCATTTAAACAGCAAAACTTCCTACTACATTGGGAATCATCTCACGGGTTCCCTCCACTAGCAGATCAGTTCTCTTGTGAATTATCTACAGGTTAAGAAAAAAACTTGTTTCCAGGCTGAACTTTACAAAGCCACGGCGGGTTTGCCCCAGCTTCTGGCTCACAATGGCTTCTGGCTCCAGCTGAAGCGCTGAAGTACTAGATGTGAGGAAACAAAACAAAAAAAAAAAAAAAGGAAAAATGAAAAAGGAAAAGGAAAAGGAAAAGGAAGAAAAGGAAAAAAACCTACCACCTAAAATGTAGTCATAGCAAAAGTAATATAATCTCTAGTGTTCCAGGCAAAGAGTCATTTTCAGAAAATGCCTGGATTAAAAAAAACAAAAGAAGGAATCGAAGAAAGCTGAAGATTGGACCTAGTTTTACTTGTGTTGATGAATCTATTCATATGAATAACACCCTGATTTATTTAAACAGTGATCCAGACGGCTTGTCTGTCTTGGAAATCAGTTTCTGCCTGTTTGCTTTGTTTTAATTCCACATAACAAAGAAGAGCTGCATAAATCTTCCTTTCTGCCCATCTCAGCCCCGATTAAGCGCACTAACTAACTCCTTTCGGGACATACAAGTACCGATTCACGATTGATGGCAATTCCCTTCATCAGGACTATGAAGATGATGCCTGCATTTCTTCTGCAAGAAAAAGTCCAGCTCTGTCTAACGCAATTTAATTCACAGTGGGTGGGAGGTTCGAAAGCACAAGTGCAGCCAGCAATCAGCCAGCCCAAATCTTTCCAAAGTCCTTACTGATGGGGCTGTGGCAGTAGCTGTAGCGGTCGCTCAGCATTAAGGCAGGGCATCTTCCCTCACAGATTTCAGACACAGCCCCCTAAGCCAGCGTGAGTTTTGTTACCAAATCCCCTCTGCGAGACAGGCTTTTTTTTTAGTTATTATTCTTTTTTTCTCTAGCAAAAATTGCTAAACGTCTGTTCAAAGCCACATCAAAACTAGAGTGAGATTAATAGCTGGAATTGTCATAGTCAAAATGAGGTAGTAAATTAATTATTTCAATTGTTGTAAAGATTAAAAGGCGTCTAATACTTCTCTGACTGGGAACTCTTTATACCCAGTTCTTACATTACTAGGAATATCCGCATAATTTTTTTTTAAATAATACTTAACTTTAACAACCTTATTAGGATACTTTCCAATAGGAAAGCTAACAATAACTTACGTTATATTTATTCGCAGAATGTCTGTCAAATTTAATGCTATTCCAAGGACTTTTAATGGCATCGCTAATTGTATTAAAACTCTTCATAGGTCTTCTGTTGTTATACAAAATGTTGTCAGAACATATGCTGCAGATATTTCAGTCTACTATCATATTCCACGAGTTTTATAATGGTTATTGTTGCTGATATAAAAGCCCTGAAATGTTCCATAAGTCACTTCTTATAAGAAGCTGCTGCGTACAAAGCAGCTAGAAAATAATAGCTGGGTTTTGGCAGGTCTTAAATTTAACAAATATGTAGTTAAACTAGTCAGGGACTCGGGGAATACTGTACTTCTCTCTCTGTTTTCAAAGCAGAACTAGGGTCAGTCAGAAGTCCTTTTTAATCCTTCCAAGGCAGAATAATTAATAGTTCAAGGGCATACAAATTTTCAGTTGCTTGCACTCTCTGGCTATTAGGGCAGGTTTAGTTTCTGTCAGCACTTCTATTAGCTATTTCTTAAGCTGGAGGCTTGTAATTTTGAATAACGCTCGTTCTGGCCTGAAACTCAGAAATGTATGTATATTAATCAGAGGAATTCAGGTATTTGTCTGCTTCTATGCCACATAGTTGGAGTTACGACCCCTTAGTTCCACTAAAGAAAAAGCTGGATGTCTTAAGGGGAAAATGTACGTGTATCTCTGCAGACAGCAGAAACACAGAGCAATTTGCAAAAAGAAAATAGCGAGAGATCTCATGAAAAACCTGTAAAGCATCAGACTTATCTCTTGAGGCCAAAACAGTCTGCAACCTCTTTTATTCTCCCTTCCATAAGGGAGATACAGGAAAAACTACTCTCACGTCAGTAACTTATAGTGTCTTGTGAATTGGGGATATATATGTTTTTTTTCCTACAGTTCACAATTTTGGGGAGCTCTGCCTTCTCGGGCACAGGCGGAAGAGGGGGGAGAACCGCTGGGGCAGGACCGCATGCCTACGTACATGTGTATGCAAACACGCAGCCGTATCGATTTGTTATGGGGTGAAATGTGACCTGCCCAGCCAAGCCACCTGAGAGGCCACCATTTACGCTTTTGATTTTCTACAGCATGATCAAATCATGTTCTCGCTCAGAACCAAATTATTCACCAGCGATACCTGTCATTTTAAAGCTTTATTTTATCATGACAGCAAATATTTTCACAGTTATCAGCTCCTTTGGTTTCTCTGGCTTCTTGACAAAGGTTTGTGATTGACAGACTGGAACGACACTTGTTACTGCAATCAGTTGATGGCAGTGCTTAGTCCTTCTCCATTACAGTACACCTCCCTCCATTGAAGATATTTTAGAACACACCAGAAAAGAAACACAAGTTATTACTTTAATCACTTCGTAGTTTTTCTCTGTAGAATATATCTATTGGATGATTTAAATGCCATTTATCATGGCATAGTTTGCATTATCATGGCAAACTATCATTTCTCAGACATAGTTTGATCAAAGCATCTTCCCAAACACAAGGTGATAGGTTAGTCTGTAATTAATAAATCAGTGAAATTAAGGCTACTCTACACTCAGATATTCAACCATTTCTAACTTTGATGCAGCTCATTTACAGGACGTGTGCTTCCCTGCTGATAAAAAATATTTTAGATCCTCACAGGTTATAATTGAGTGTGGCTACAGATTCTAGTTAGTTTTAATATATCTCAGTCTAGCACACCTAATGTCATCTCCTTTTGGCATCTACAAACCTGCAATCTTATTTTTTTTCTGTTGAAACCAACTTTATCATGCGTATGAGAAACGAACCCACCCAAAGCGGCATATTATAAAAGTGAGAAATTATTAGATGCCATTCCCTCGACAGACCATAAGCAATTTGAGAGAAGGCCCATACGGAAGGTGTTTTTGAAAGAGGAGAGATGAATATACTGGTGAGGCAGACTGCAAGACACACAGGACAGACAAAGAGCTGGGAAAAGGAGAGAAATGTGGAGATAGAGACAGGTATAGATAATTGAAATTCCCTGTTCACTTTTCCAGTATGTGAAGAAGAGCCAAGCTGTCCCTGTCTTTGCCCTGGTACCTCATTAGCCCTACCTTTTCCTATATTTGCTCCATGTTGCATGTCAAACGCTTGTCACTGAAAGCACTGCCATTTCTAAAGGAGATGCAACGTACCATGACTAAGGTTGCAAAGTGCTGAGCAAACAGAAAAGGCATAAAATGGATAAGAGGAGGGAAAAAAAGAGAGAACCTGCTGTTAAATAATCCTTCAAACAGCGTTCTGAATAACTTGACAAGATTAATAAGCTTTTCTCATAATAATCTCTTATAAAATGTGATGTGTAGGAACTGGGAACATCCATTTGTCCTGTGTTAAGCAAAGGACAGGGGCAGATGATTAAGAGGAGCTGATTTTGGACTTGCTGACTTACAGACATATTTAAAAAGTACCTGGGCCTGCACTTATCAGCCCTGAGGAAAAGCTTCATTTCCTACTTTGGAAATGTAGGCTTTGCCACCAAAAAAAAAACAAGGGGGCAAACACATTCACAGACTGACATGGACCCTGTCTTTGCAGCTCTTTCTGATGCTGCTATTCTTCTGTGTGTTTCTGAGAGATTTCACCAGGATCTGAAAATATTCACCAAAGTTTCATACTAAGGTTCTTTTCTTTTTTTTTTTTCTTTTTTTTTTAAGAGATATATTTGAAGACAGAGATGCATTTCTATGATATAAGCCAAGTATACGTTTCACATGTTTTCCAAGATACCAGGTGAAAACACTTCTACTTGCAGCTACACACTGATTTGCAAGAGCGTCCGAGCATCCCTGAAGAGATATATTACACCCCATAAGGACGTAGGGCACAGGCAATTATTTGGAGCACAGAGGAACCATTTCCTCACTGAATTGAAGGGCAATTGTCATTTCTGTCATGGCCAAAGATTTCTGTTGCTAGGAAATTGGAACTGTTGAAGTTGCTCAAGGACAAACAGCTTATGTTGACTTTATTTTTACCCCCAACCCAGAAAGAGCACATATCTTTCCTTGGACACAGGGGTCCCTCTGAGCCTTCACATGGAGAATTAAGCCTCGGAAAGATCTCAGCTTACAGACAGCTTCTGTGATCAATGGTAACAGAAAACCTGCTTTAAAATACCAGCACAGGAAGCTACTGTGCTGTTCTCCAAATAATCTATAGCATTGCAAAGCGAGCCATAAATCTGCTAACAGGTCTAACACAGATCTAGCTTTCTTAGCAAGCATCTGTAAAACCATATAACACGAGGGGCAAGCATGCACATCTCTCCTTTCATCACCTGAAACACTGATAGTCATTTGGCTCATGAAGGCCCTGCTATGGCTCAGGGATTTGCCTTCCCGGAGGTTTGAAGCTGCAGGACTCAATACAGAAACGCTGGCCTTCTCAGGGCCTTACATCATTCAAAATTACAGCGAGAAGGACCAACCGCACTTGAAAAGTTTCAAACCTACTATTTGATAGCTGAAGAATGTGACCCGTAATCGCACGAGGATTGCAGGGAGACTTGCCAAATGGAATGATTGTACCTATTACCAGACTAGGAATGAGAGGCACAACCTCTCTTCCTTCTCCAAAAAATCAAAAAAAAGATGTGTAAATTGCCAGATTAATTCCTCCTCCATTAAAGTCACCAAAGCTGAATTGCCAAGTGTCATTATCGGAGACTATCAAATGTGCCTCTTTTTCTTTCTTTATCCCCCCGCCCCCCCCCCCCCCCCCCCCCCCCCCCCCCCCCCCGACACTAAGTCTAAGTCTAGTGAAGTTTTCTGCTGGCTCTCCATCACAATCAGCGAGGTTAATGACCATTCATTGTCATAAGAAAAACAGTGTCTTTGGCCCATTTCCACGGAATGCCTGAGCTTGCCTTCGCATGGCTGCTAACAGCAGCTGTAATTGAAAATGTGTTAGGACAGATGTGGGGCTCAGCACCTTCCCTGTCAGAGAAACATCTGTTTTTAAACATGTTTAGGATTCCTGTTAAGTATGCGATTATCTTCTGAAGCTTACAGATTTTCAGTTCTTGACACCTAATTCTTTGCAACTTGTCTGCTGATGTTGTGTGCCTGCTGCAGAACCAGCTCTTCAAATGTGTCAGGCATTTCTGAGACACGTGCAGGGCCAGCTCTGATCCTCTGATTAACAGTTTCCATATTCTCTGCCGATGTAATAGAGTAGTTTTTCAGATAGGGGTGTTGAATCCTGAAATAAGAATCCGGACCCTTAATTTGAATTCTAGGAAAAATTCAGGCTGACAAACGCTGAATGATTAACGCTGCAGAGAGTGGCAGTTTGATTTGCGTATTGTGGCAAACCGGGTCTGCATCCCATTTATTTCCTTTCATTTTCACAACTCTCCTCCTGTAATCTTTTGTCCTTGTGTAACAGAGCTCGTAGCTTCTTTCTCTGTTTGCATTTTGATACACCCACTATGAATGTCTCTACTTTTATACATTTTGTCTGGTATTAAATCAAACCCGGGGGAAAAAAATCTGCTTTATCTTCACCTGGGCAGAAAGATATCAAAACCATTACAGGGAGAGTATAAGGTAATTTTCACAGGGGCAGTGGATAGCTTCACTCCCTGCTGAGCAGCAGAAAGATGCTATTTCTGAAGCCTTCACAGTCTGCATGCTTGTTTTGATTTTCTTTGGAAGAAACCTGCACCAGTCAGTCCCCATTCAGGCCTTGCTTCTTCAAGAAGTTGGACACCTTCTGTTCCTGCGTATTGCCGTTGGATGCATCACACATGTTTGTTGAAGCTGAACATGAGTACATGTAAGTGGAAGTCTCACTCCACCAGACTGTTCTTCCTGGAGAAGATCCACATAACGTTCATACCCGATGGCAAGATGTCCCCATTAAGGAAGCCAGTGATTTATTCAAACGCCATTTCAGAAACTGAAATGCCCTGAGGTACATCTTATTCTGTCAGGAGTCGGGGTCGAGCATGGGCTGCAGTGCCCCAACAAAACAGATGTTTCATTGAAGTCATATAAAATATTTACAGGGAAACTGCAACTGTCTGTGCAGGGCAGCACATGACACACCGTTTCATATGAAAGGCTTAAGAAAAATCCTGAGATGTGGCCTGGCAATGGCTTAAAATAAAGAAACTGTCATTAAGTTAGTTTTTGTCCTTCTTCAAGCCAGGTTGGATTCAATCTGTTTAAATTAAGTTTCATTTTGCCAGGCTGCTCGGTGCTTCTGCCACAAGCAGGAATGATGATGGTGTCCTCAAAGCCTGTTTTGGTCCATGTTTCATAGCTCACCTGAAGCTGAAGGCATTACATCTCTACCAGTTTCCATCCAGGAAACAGCAGAGCACAACTGGATGGCAGTTCTGGCTTTTAATGTTGCAAATGTTTAAGTAAATATCAGCTTTTTTTCCCCAATATAGAACATGAATGATAGAGATGCAGGGGAAAACAATTCCATGCAATGAAAGCAGCTGCTTGTGATTTTTCCCTCCTGACTCCACAAACTCTTTACTACCTGCTTCCTAAAGGAGAAAAAAACAATTCCTTTTCGCTCTAAACTGGAAAACCTTCATAGAATCCTCTTCCTTTTGCTCCTAACATTTTCAGCCAGAAGCTTGCTCAGGATTTCTGACCAGGAGATTGCTCTTGCAGCTCTGCTGTGCTGGGAACGGCTACGGATTCACCATTGGCTGCCTCCCCGGCCGCTGCTGAGCCTCCTCTGTTCCTCTCAAAGAACTTAATCTCTGCAAAAGATGTTCAGCATTTTGCTTGGCTGAGCCCTTTTTAAAACGAGTGGTGCTTACATTATTAAGTGCCCAGCTGGCACGCTGATTCATACCCAGACAAATTAGCAAGAGAATAAAATCGACACTTGGAAATAATTAATCTTTAATTTAGGGGAGAGTTAAAAACATGGGCACAATCGCTTGCAAATAGTTGCATTTGCTGAGTTGCTGATTATGCACAGTCCTTCTCATTTAGCCTGACTGCTTAAGGGGAGAAACAGTGACCTTGTTGGAGCTGAGGGCAGAAATCCCACTGATTTTGTTGGGCCGGGATCGTGCTTTCCACATGTAAGTGCAGGTGCAGGTATTTGCAGACTTAGACTCTTGCGTCAGGTTTTTGATGCATTTATATTACATTTTTTCCCCCAGGAGCCTTATAAGCAGGGAAGAGACCACTTTCACAGCCAAGTCTTTATTCTTTGTGCAGGATTAACTTCTATTTAACAGGGAATATGTTTAAAGTTATTTTCCTTTGAAAACTGGTGAATAAAGAAACATAGGGGTCGGCTCTCAAACTTTGTTGTTTGAAATGCTAAATTAAAAAAAAAAAAAGGCTGTTCAGAGGATTTTGAGAAACCCTGAATGGCCTTGGATTCCCTGTCTTATCTAACTTATTTTTTGCTCCAAAGTCAAGTAGAGATAGGTTACAGTTTATTTCATAAGGCATTTGTACTAGGGAGCCTGCATATTTTCTATGCAGTAAGACAAACTTCACATATAAGCAAATACAGACAGTGCCAGTTCTCTTTTTTGATACCTATCTTTACCACATCATAACAAAAAAAGTAGAAATGATGCTACTGTTCAACATTGAAAAGCATTGCCCCTGCCACAGGTGCCCTCCAAAATTATAAGAGCAGGTAGGTATAAGAACAGAAATAAAGTTCATATTTAAGAGGTGCAGAAAGGCTGGATTCCTGCTGAAATCTCCATTCCTCTTGAGAACCTGGCCCTGAGTGAGTTTGACCTGGTTGGAGCAGGGTGCAGAGACCCACAGACTAGTTTTACTCAGGTGTACTGGGCATGTGAAGATGTCCATTTCCCTCAGATTGAGCTGAGACATCACATATGAGCAATGTTGAGATATAGTGCGCTGGTCCAGGATGCTCCACAGAAGAAGTTACCTGCATCTTTATTTTCCTCAGGGATGTTCACATGAAATGTAAATCTAATTAGCCAAGTCATGATGAAATCTGACCACTTTTGGCTTTGTATACCTATCAATACACACTGGTTCAGGGGACACTCCAGAGACATCTTTCCATCACGGTCAGTAATCCATACTTTTGTTAAGATTTCGTAATCATACGGCCTGACAGCAGTAAGATATTTAGCAAATGTTAGTTTCATCAAATCAGTTTGTTTTTCATTGAGTCAGCTGGTGTAAATGGCCTCCTCCTCAGCCTCGAAGAATCATATTTAACTGCGGCTATGGATAGCAGAAGGGAGAGTGGACAGGATAAGTGGCACAGTGCAGAAAAACTCTAAAGGGAGGAGAGCACAAATAACACCTGACCTTGTCATTTCTTCCTAGGAGAAAGGAAATATTTGCACTGTGCAGCCCACACCTATTTAATAAAAGTTCAAAGCTTGAAAACTATGTGGTGCTTTTGCATACCTCTGGAGGGAGAGATGACATTGTGGCGATGGTACGGGACAGCGACGGGCTGGATGCAGGAGGGGAGGTTGCTAGAAAGCACCAGCTCTCACATCCATGGTTTGACCAACTTTTTCCCTTTTTCATTGTGGTAGGTATCAAATAAGAGGTGGTTTCCATTAAACTTTCGGCAGGGACTGGCAGAAAAACAGTGAAACAAGAGTGAGGGAGGAAGCCCAGATGATGAGAGATGGACAGCTTCTTCCAGTGTTGTGCGGGCATGGTGGTGGCAACTACTATGCTGGCAGAGACGGGAGGGACCTGTCACAGCCCTGGAACAAAGCACTTTCCCAAACCAGAAGTTTGTTTTTTTTTTTACTGAAGCAATACAAAACCCAGCAAAGTTGCCACTTAAAAAGCCAAACTTGACCAAATCAATACAAAACGCTCCTTGATTTTCCAGGAGACACAAATCAGCCGCAGTAATTTATCCCTTAGCTGAGGCTTTGCATTTTTGAATTTCCAGCAGACCTCCTGAACTTAAGAGATAGGATGCTGGAAACATTCTCCATCTCTGTTCAATTGAGTAAAACAGATGTTTTTGCAGAAAAACCAAAATGAAAGACAGCATTTTACTGGCCAAGAAAATCTACTTGTACACTATATGATGAGCCTAGCTCCTCTTCCAAGAAAGGAAGAAAAGGGAGAAAAAACCCTAGCAGATGATAAAAGGGAAGAAAATGATAGAGTCAATTTAGATATGGATTCAAAAGCTGGTCAGCAGAGTCTTGATCGGCTTTTGAATTGCAAGAGTAGATTGCATGGATTTCTAAGGAGATTTGCAATTTAATTAAGTTCCTCATATTTCCTGCTTCTGCATTTCCTCATGGTAATGGAGCATTCTGAACACCAAGGACCAGAGGAACAGAAGGGCGTGAGAGTGGAAAGTCATTGAATTAAGAAAAGATAATCATATGTTTTAAAAGATCAGCTAAATTCAAATCTTGGGTAAACTGCCATTGTATTTTGAAGCTCTTACTGTTTCTACGAGAAACCAAATGAAAATTAGATTATACCTTGAACTGCTATGCTCTCCATTTATTTTGTACTCTTCTTTTCATACAGTTCTGACCTTTTTATTGCTTGTCTCCTCTCACAAAAGCAATGGCACTATCCAGACACTTAACAGTCTTCTGAGTCTTCAGCTATTCCACACAGATTATTTTTTTTGGCCAAGTTGTCTGCTGTAGGTGAGAGAATAATTTTTAAGCATTTATGTATTAACATATTTCCAAGGTGATATAAAATCCACTTATAGAACTCACAGAAATAGGAAATTGTCTTAGGTGGTCTGGAATGTAATATAATATCCTTTTCTCCTAGTAAATACAATTATTTTCTTTTTCAGTGCAGAGAGGTGCATAATAAGGCTTTATTAGCTCAAAGCCAGAGCTGAATGAATAATAAAGAAAATAAACCCATCAATACAGCAATCTACAACTCATTTGGCTGGTTTGTGTATTTTAATGTATTCTTGTCTGAGCTGTGATATGAACGATGTCTTGTTTGCATGATGTGTTATAGAAAATTTACACTCTGCTATATACTATTGTTTGCGCCTGAATGTGGTATTTGCAAGCAAATGTGCAGTATTAACAGAAATAACAAAATTCTATCTCTTATGGGATGCGAAACTACAGTTAGTTAAACCTGGGCATCATGTCCCCACCTCTCACAGTCAGAAAGACAAGGCTTCCTGAGTGTGGAAGCATGTAAATGCAAATTCCTTTGTGTGAATGTGAAAAGGGACTTTTAATAGAAAACCTTCCGCATGCATTTATTGAAGGACTAGAAAAAAGATTGTAATTGTCCTTCTCACCTTCACGCTCTGAAAAGCCTAGTCCCTGTTAAAAATCAAGAGCTTGTAGAGGAGCCTGGGGCACGGTTTTCTCACATGAAATAGGGAATGGAGAATAGAAACTCATCCAGCACCCGCTTTCCTGCCTGAAGAAACCCCTCCTGAAAGGAGAACACCTCCTGCATGCTCAATATGAACCCTTCCAATATCAAATGCAGCACAGGGGAAAACACAGAAAGTTGATGACTTTCTTAGTCATCATGTTAGTGAGACTACGTTAGTGACCACATTAGTGAGAAATGTGTGTTTCCACTCTCCTCTAGAAAGGTTTGCCAGGTGCTAAGCTGTGTGATAAATATTACTTTTAATATAATAAATCATTTGGAAACTGGCATTCAAGCCCCGTCAGGGCTGAGGTGGATATGGCAGGGCCAGACGGAGAAAGCTCCATCCATCTCCCCCAGCCCACTCCATGCCAACCAGCTCTAAACCAAAGTTCCTCTCCAGCATGGTTTCCTGATATACAGGGGTAATGCAAGCACAGTGTGCCAACCAAGAGTATTTAAAATTTAGTCAATTTTCAGCTAATTTTTACAGAAGACCTCTTAAAGATAATTGTGGTTTTACATTAGCATAAATACCTGTGGAGAAGTGAGGGATTTAAATGAGAGAGAAACTGCAGGGTAGGGGACTCCTTTCACAAGCTAGTGATCCACAGCTCCAGTGGTGATGAATATGACATTTTTGAAAAGAGATACTGGGTTTTAGCTAAAGTTATGGGCTTGATTAAGGAGTTAGATGGTGGAATTCCCAGGTGTGTTCTGTGTCACTTTATTCTGGCCTGAAGCATCCATTGGGCGCAAGATAGGCAGCACAATACGAGTTCCTGTCAAGGTAATTTAGCTTTTGCTGTATGTCTCAGGATGCAGTCATCTCATACCGACTATGGACTCTCCATCCTTTCCCATCTGCACTCTCCCACCTCCAGCTGCATGTTCACATTGAATATTTTGCATTTGATCAGGTGGCTGCGCAACCGAGGCAATCAGCCTCTTGATCCTGCTGAAATCCACTATTCTTCTACAGGTTTGATTTTTCACTGAGTCTGTGAGCTCACCTCCTTTGCCATATGATCATGGAAGTGCAACCACTGATACAAGGCTGGTGATGGAATGCTATGGCCCGGGTTAGAGAGGAGGGTGGGAGAACCTCTTTCAACAGCAGGAATCTCCGATTACTTGAGCTATGAAACTATGTCATTAAGGCCATCTGATCTCCTAGCTGAATTACTTTTCCTGCGAAAGTAATTCCTCGTCTTGGACCTAGGCGAGGGATGTGAGTAAGAGGCTTGATTCCATACATTTTACCTTGTTTGCTCCTGCTTTGGCTGAAGGATGTGCCAGACTACAAATGGTAGCAGAGATCCTCCATGTGTCGGTCCAACACACCGCTGGAAGACCCGCGATGGGCACTGGCTGTGGTGTGTGCATGGAAAACACCATTATCAGTTATATTTTCCTTTCCATCTAGGTTTACTGTAAAAATAAATACATCTTGTATCTACAGATGCATTGGATTTCTTGACCTGTCTTAAAATGAATCAGGGCTATAGGTTGTTTTGAAGGGAAAACATCAAAGCCCAGAGGGTCTCACCTGAGGGTTGTTAAAGAAACAAAGGAAGGATGGAGTGGGTAGATCATATCCAAAGGGCCCAGCTACATGAACCCTGCTTCCCTAATGAGCCTGACAGCATGCAGTGCCACCTCTCTTCAGATGTAAAGCTAATCCCTTGCTCTCCCCCCCCCCCCCCCCCCCCCCCCCCCGCAAGTCGGTATTCACATTTGCGAATGAATCCATCTTCCCGCACTGCATAGAGAGCAGAGGGAGTGCAGCATCTGCCAGACCAACAGCACTGTCACCCGCTTTTTAGATGGCAATAGCATTTATTCCAAACCCTAACACTCAGCCTTGAAAAGGAAATACATGCTGAAAGACTTTATCCGTGCATATAGTACGGCAGCAAGAGAAGTGGGAGGCTCCACGTCGGGAGGGGTGAGCTTGCCATATTGTTGCATGATGTTCAGCGTGACGACAGTGGCTCCCACGCAAACAGGGGAGCAACACTCCTTCTGAATTTCCTGAGAGCTGCCAGAGGCCAAGCAGCCTATTCAGGGACACACGGGCAGAGCTGAGGACAGAGGACGAGGTGTCGCTTCCCATCGCCACCGGGCAGGGCAAGGCAGGGCCACCGCTGTCCCACACTCCGCTCCTCTATCCCTTGGCCACACATCCCTACAGCTCACATGGCTAGGTTTGAGGCAGGTTTGAGAACCAAATTAGCCAAAAACTAATCATTTCCAAGGAGACACTCAGGATTTGGAGGTAGTTTCAGTGTCTGAGCTGCCTGTGGCATGTGTGCTGGTGAGGGAGTGGACAGGTGTGGGCGGGGAAGAGAAGGACCATGGGGCGGGGGATGAAGGTCAGTTCGAAGTACTGCAAGACCTCACCCTCAGGTAGCATTGGATTGAAAAGATTTTCATGGGGCAGTTGTGGTTTCTTGGTGCAGGGACAATGTTAAAAGTAATGAGCTTTTGTGTTACATTCTCATCTAATGACAACCGAGTCATCGGTTTGACTAATTTGCAGGGAGCGATCCTGCAAATGCATTTTTGACAAGAGAATGAAGGCTAGAGCTCGTTTCCCCAGCGTGGGATCTCATGGCAATTACTAAATATGCTGAAGCAGGGGAGAGAAAGGTGGGAACATACGCCTTGTATTCTTTCTTTTGTTCTCCTGAATAAGGAGTTTTACCCCTGCAAATGCAGAGAAACCGAGAAGGGAAATCTCAGCCCTTCCTGCAGCACACAGCAGGGAGCCCCACGCCTGCTGCTCGCCCATTGTGCGCCTCCGAGAGAGGGGCTTGTTCTGCCGAAATGCCAGGCGTTTCTGGAGCTAAGGTTATCCTCTGAGCAGAATATATAAATAAGAGATTACTTGCCAGCACTGCAGCCAGGCTGGGGTTGTAGGAAATGTTTGTTTTCGTTTCTGTCACTAGGCAGCAGGGAACCCGTCGCCTTTGTTCTGGAGGTCATATCGCAGGAGATGGCAAATATTGACATACATGGAGGTAGTTTTCATTTTCGTGTGTTTCTTGTTACCTCTTACTGCTATGTGATTTTGCTTTTCTCTTGTCTTCCACCTTTTTTTTTTTTTTTTGCCTCCCTCCTTGACCATTTCCCCGTGCTGATGATCCCATCCTGGGTTGCAAACGACATGACAAAACGGCAGGCTATATGACGGCCTCGTAACCCTTGCGGTGACTTGCCCCAAATGAGCTGACAGCTTCGGCTTCTGCCCAGCATGACAGGGACAGGGATCCACGCACTGGAGGCATTAATTAGCAGGCATGACAGGGATTCTCTTGTAGAAATTACACTTTCCTTCTGGTCCTTTTGCAGTTATCATTTCTGCTCGAGGTTCAGAAATGTTGCCAGGTGCTGCATACCTCATCCTAGATGCAGAAACAATTTCTCAGGGTTATCAGACAAAAAAAGGAAAGGAGGGAGATGTAGAGACAAACAACTTACCCAATATACCTTTTCTTCTCTCTAGCTTCATTGTTTCAGTTAATCTTCTGTAGTGCACTCCGGTACAATCAACGAATTCTTCCTATTACTCGTCACAGAAAATACTTCTTTCTGTTACTCATCAGATCCCAAGTTCAGGAATATTGTCATGCAACTCAACTCACTTCCAGAAAGAAACATATCCATGTCAGGAAATTCTGGAAATGACTGCACAAACCCTGTAACACGAAACAAAGAAATGCAGACATAGACAACAAAAGTAATCCTGGTACTATGAGCTCAATTTCATAAAGTCCTAGTGTATTTTCAGATAATCATGATGGAAAAGGAGGAAACAGTGTTTTAGCATTGAAGTAAATATTTGCAGTACTCCTTACACACCACATACAATGGGAATCGCTTTAACATTCGACATTTTACGAAGAAAATAGTAAACTTTTAAAATCAAAAATGTATTCACAAATAAAGGGCTGTTAGGGACCTCAGAAAGTCATGTAAATCTTTGAAGTAGTTGCCCAGTTTTTTGAGTAACTTGTATGTTTGACAGGGGCTGCAAATTCCTGTGTTAACCTATTATTAAGGAAGGTCCCTTCCAGCCCTAACGATTCTATGATTCTATGATTCTATGATTATGGCAACTAATTAGTTGCATAGTATGTATCGATGGTGATGTCAAATATTACCATGCATGGAGTTAGCTTTCAATTTCAGGTATTCTTTGGCACCTGTTTTTGCTACATAATTTTACTTTCCTAATGCTATGTATGGACAAATATCCTGTGCCTTGACATATCCTCTGCAGATAATCCTTTCTTCCAGAAACTCCATGCTTTTCATATTTGTACACAGTATTTCTGAAGCATCTCAGTAACAGTGATGCCTTTTCAAAAGAACTATCTTGGAAATGATTGCCTTGCAACAGTCATTTAAAGTTTCCTGTGAACAAAAGATAGAGCATTTGGCTGACCTGTAGCTTGATTTAGCTTTCTAGTCTATTCCTATATGAATATCCAATTACCCCTTTGAACTTCTGTAGTGGTGAGGGAGGGGAAGGCAGGAGGTGCTCTCATCATGTTGCAATTACGATTCTTCCCCTGTCCTTTCCCCTTCTTCTGAAAATTGTCCCAACTGGAAGTGAGTCATTAGTAAGCTGATCATGATAGCAGGTATTTGTCAATAAATATGCTCAGAACAGTTTGGATGAATAACGCTTGAGTGAGAAAGGATTGCCTCATAGGTGGCTGTGTGATTAGCCATTGACCTCATGCGTTGTCTCTGTCCCACCTGGGTGACTGAAGCATCCGAAGAAGGAACAGAGAGCTCTGATTATAAATAGCACTTTCTGATAGAAACTGTTGAACTGATAATGACTCGTCATGCAATCCATGAAACATTCAGGTTTCACAAACCCCTCATGATTAGAGTCCTCACAGAGAAATGGCAACATGCCTGAATCACTCATCATTTTAATTTGTGAACATAATCATAAATCAAGGTTCTCTTCATGGGAGGGCCTTGCCCTTTTGCTGATTGTACCAGTGCAATTTTGTTCAGTGAGAAGTAAGGCCAAGTACTCGGTTTGGGAGAGATCTTCCTCTAGAAAGAAAGGGATGTTACTCTTCATAGACTCAATATCAAAGTTGTTCATCAAAAGGTCAACATCCTCCATCTGCAAACACCAGCCAGTGGCAGCTCTGTGATGTCAAAACATACCCGGTCTGACAGCATCCCTTTCTGCCAGTGCTCTGAAGGCAGGGGGTTTACACACCCGACAAAACGCTGCTGCAGCATCTCCAGCTGCCACCACTTTAAATTTGCCATGTCTAGGACAAGAGGTGCATCTCTGTGTGCTGAGGGAAATCAAAACTATTGCATGTCCTTAAAAGTCTTCAGGATGCTGCTCTGATTTATAGAACTCTCCTGCATAGCCAGGCACTTCAATAAACAATGATCACATCCCCATCAGCCAATGATGAAGAATATTCCTCCCATTACGGTGGGGAAAGGATAACCTCTCCCCTTTCAGTCCCAAGGACAGGACTATCTCTTGGTCCACATGGCCTCAGGAGGCAGCCGGCCAGTTGTTGGACAGTACATGTGATCTTCTGCATCTTTCCTAACGACACAGGGGCTCTCAACCTACTTTGTCTTTAGCCCTCATCCTCAGAAGAGTGGTTTCCAACAAGCCACTCTACTGAATGAGGACTGTAGCTCAGTCAGTCTTAAAAACCCAGAGTAGTATTGACACTGCCTTTGTTCTCTCATCTGATGACTTATTTCACCCACAGCTTTCTGCAGCAGGACAAGCTGTTGCCATAACAAAGGAGATTTCATATAGGACATAAAAAGTCTGATTTCTATCACGACGGCTCCCACCCCAGACCGCTGGCAGAGCAATTCATTTTTGCTGTGTGTAGTTTCTGCAGCTGCAGTTGCAGACGGGTGTTGTTGTCCAAAGTAAGGGACGTACCCCCAAACCCTCGTGTGGGCCCAGCATCCGCCTTCAGAGGGGAATCCTCATTCATCATTGGGGAGACTGGGAGAGAGGGGAGGGAAATGCTCATCACAGCACTGTGAACAAGGTCCCGTATGATCCCTGTCAGTTTAAAGGATTTCAAGTCCATTAATCTGATAGACACTTCTCTACCTTCCATAGCAGAGGGATGAACAAGCAATCACCATGGACTAGTTTGTATTTGATAATGGGGTAAATAAAAACAAGAGCAATTTGCTTCAGTTTTCTCTATTTAAAAAAAAAATTATGGGTGAAAAATACAAAAGAAAGATGGTTTGGTGTATACAGAGGCATGAAGCTAAATATAATATAAAATGCACTACCAAATCCATGCTTAGCGCCGTGTTTTTTTCAGTGGCATTACAGCACTGAATTATTTATCAAACAGATTAACAGTACGTGCATGTATATTTAATGTAGAAATTATCATCCATTTACAGAGGGGTTTAAATTAGCACATGGGAGAGGCTGCTTCTTTGCATGTTTGCACTCCTTTATAGCAGCTGCCTTTCCCCAGCCTGTGAACCCCGTTCTATTTTTGAATATATTTCTCTGGTTTTTGACAGTTTTGGGCAGAGGTCTGATAGAAACACTGCTGACACCTCAGGCATATCAGGACTTTGATGCCCTGAGTAATGGAAGAGAAATTGGATGGTCAGAGATGGGGAAATCAGTGCACTCAAAGGGGCCATGTCAGGTGGGTGGTGAGGAGACGAGGTCCTGTTAGACTAGGAGCTGGCTGGGTGCATTTCCAGTAAGCCTAAAATGGCCTGATACTACTGCCTAAACTTCTTTGGGGATGAAGATACTCTTGTCATACAACATGGCAACTCAAGGAGTCAAGCCCTTGCTTAGCCACCTTCCAAAGCAGTCCAGCTTTTCCAAGTTTTCTGCATTGACATCTCCTTGGCCAAATTCTTATTGCATCCCAGGAGTCTGCGTCTGGCACACACCACAGAGCAATTTTGTTGAACTATGGGTGCAGGACTCCAAGGTATTTTAAACATCTTGAGCTGAAGTTCAAATATACTTCTTAAAATGAGGGTCTTACTGAGACACTTGAAGATATTTTTTTACCTTCCTCTTCCCTCTCCCTCCTACAAACACGTGTGTCCACCTTCGAAAATCACATTGCCTTTTAGTTGGAGGTTGGTGTCAAACTTAAGCTACCCTAGCTTAAACATCTGGCAACACTGTTCAAAGCCTCAGGTCAGTTTTTTAGTATATTGTTTGCTGTTTGAGAAAAATCAGGCCTTTGTAAATTTAATTACTTGTTTCCCAAAGCTGAAAAGTGTCTGTTTTCCTTTGCCTACAAACTACAGCTTGGTTATCAGAACCTGACTTCTTCGTCCACCATCATATTAAGTTATGGTCTTCGTCCTGGTTAGTGAAACAATCATTTCTTCACAAAGACTTGGTTTGAGTTATTCCAGGCAGATCTCAAGAGAGGGGAAGATAACAATAACAGAAGATTACCTACAGCTTGCAGCACTGTAGCTAGGGAAAGAATTACAGTGTTACAACTAAATATTTATAGCAAAGCACTTGCTAAAAAGGTCCGTACAGTAAATAATTACCATACTGCTTCAGCCAGGACTTCTCTGATGCAAGCCAGGCAGAGCCCATTCCTGTCAGTATTTCTGGATGGGAAGAAGCCATTGCACATATCTTAGTTGCGTGCTCCAGAGTGACAGCATGGAAGATACTGCATCCTGGAGACACTAGCTCTGTCTTTAGATACTACCACCAACGCCTGTACAGAAGTGAGATGCTACCTGACTTTAAAGCTCTGGCAAGTGCTGCTGCCCCGGACATCCCTCTCCTCTCTGAGCCAGGAGACCCTCTGCCCAAATCCTCCTCAGGTCTGGATCATCAAAAGCAAAGTTTAGCTCATGCTGCTTATTCCCATGAAAGGTGCTACTGAAAAAAACCCACCACAAACTCGAGCAGATGGTGGGCTAAGATGATTTGTTTGGCATTCATCAATGATCTGTGTGTGCTTCCTTTTCTGTTCCCTTGGAGGACCAATCCACTACTAATTCTTCAGAGATCCAAAACGATCTGCTTATCTAAGCCTGCCAAACTTTCATCTGATGATCAAAAATATCCTGGTGTATTAAGAACAATGAATTTACCCTGTAGGATAATGTATTTTAATCCTTTTGTGAGCTAGCTCTTCTCCTAGTATTAAACCAGAGGGGCCTCTTAGCAATTTAAAAGACTTGAAAGACTTGATTCTCTCTTGCATTAATGCACACATATTTTATCACTAATTGTTTAGTCTCTCTTTAATCTATTTAAATGCATCATCTAGACTTCAAACATATTATTCTATTTCCATTTCAAATTGCATATGAGCCATTAAGCAGAGCGGTTTATTCACTGCTAGTTTTTAAAGTCAATATGATGGCCAGGTTTTACTGTAGTGTTAGCTGGAGATAAATACCTTTTCACCTAAGTGCTAGTGGTGAATACCTCTGATGGGGAAAAATGCTCAGGAAGGGCATTCTGTTACCTTTCTCCCCTTCTTTTCTCCTTTACGTTATATTAGACTTAGGTTGAAATCATTAAACTTGGGTGTTTGTACTTGACACTTGTATTTATTATGCCTGTACAAGCATCTCAAGCCTTATGAAACCATATGCAGGTATTCTTATGAGAAGTCGAGTTTGTCATTATTTGGCTTATACATAGATGTCAGTAGCTCTGGCCAAATATCCCAGACCTGTGTATTTAGAGGAGCAGCACTAACCTGGCACCTGTGAACCTCAGCGAATTCAGTACCCCTGTGCATAACACTTCGCTCTTCTCCAGCCTCTCCCTGAGTTTGTCCTGTTCTCACAAACACAAGCAAGGAATGAAAATAAATGTACTTGGAATATATAAAAACTACTGTGACGGAGGAATGGGAGTAATGATGTCAGGGACATGGCAAAGGTAAATCTTTGTAACGAAGTATTTCAATTTACTTAACTCTGCTGAAATGCTCCTTGATAATGTCCTTCCAGTAGAAGGACATGTGCTCCTGACGTAATACAGGACAAGGAGCATAAGCCAGAACTTTGGGAAGAGGCCATGACAGGCTATCTGTGCCATCTGAAAGCAACAGCATTGTCAGGATGGGTGTCTGGTCCCTGAAAGCTGAGGTATCATCTATTCTGCTTCGACTTCAGTATAAGTGAGTTTCTCATCTTTTCTGTAATAGATGAAATCTGTAAGAGATCTTTTGACTTTTCTCTCTCCCTGAACTCTACAGAAGATAGGGAGAAAGAAGGCAGATTCATGGTCTGTTGATTGGCTGAACGTGTTGAAACTTTTCTTGATGGATAAGTGATTGTTTTATATGGAAGAAATAAGTAAGCAGGAAAGCCACAGCAAGCATGCCTAGCACTGAGCCAGAAAAAAAGTTATGAGGGAAAGAAAATGAAAGTACAGAGGTGAGGCAGCTTTTAGGTAGAGGTTAAAAAGACAGCGAATGAAAATCAGACACATAATAGAGATAAATCTTACATAATGTTCGCAAACTTACTCTGATTATCAGTTTTATCTCTTACAAAATCCCAGGGCATATACACAAGGCTCTTCAAAACAGCAGACAGCTCAGAGGTGGTGGATTGAGTAAGCTCTCTTTGCGATAGATGGACGCCAGAGCCATTGAAAGCTCTCCTCAAAACGAAGACTTTTCTTTTTTAAGATATTTGAAAATAAAAAAAGTTATAGGATGAGGTTGTCTTTGAATGTGCTTACTTTTATTTACGAGTCACATCAGCATAGTGAAACGCATCTTCATGTCCACAGGAGGCAGGAAAACTAAAAGACCATATTTCAACTCTCGGTTGCCCCAGGAGCATTTACCTCATTAATGAGGATGATAGCTTGAATTTTTCTCTTGAGAGTCATTGAAAGGAGGTGATTGATATAGCAGGACAACAGTGACAAGTAACTACTACAATTCAACCAATAAACTGTGTTTCACCTCTTAAAAGCTTGGAGGACTGTAGTAAATTTGGTAAGAATTCTCTGGTTTGTCCTGTAAAACAGTGACATTAGATTAAATGATAAAGACAGGGAAAAAAGAAAATATCGAATGCATCACGTATAGATCCATGTGCCCACAGTCACCTACAGCACCATAGGGCATCTTCATGGGACATTGTCAGGAGAAAGCCAGATGTGCACATCTGAGGGTGAGGCGAGGTTCACCCCGCTTTCTCTAACAGGAGATGTAGACCAGTGCTGCATCCCTTGGAAATATGTGCTTCCCACAAATCAAGTACTCCTGTAGCACTGTCACAATTGACCAGAAATTAACACATTGCTGAGGTTGTCTGGACACCTCAGAGACCAGAGAGGAAAAAGTAAAAGGAAAACTCCTTTTTTTGGTATCATAGAACTGGATTTTATTTTATTTTATTTTATTTTATTTTATTTTATTTTATTTTATTTTATTTTATTTTTTTCCCTCTCCTTAACAAAGCCAATGATTTGCCACTACAGTCAAGGCAAGCTCTATACATCATCAGGAGATCTGGACAACATCTTTTATATAGATGGAGCAGTCAGGCATTACTTGCCTAGTCAAAATTGCAATGGATAGTTGTTTTTATCGGTAGCTTACAGAACATTTTTTCCAAGCTGCTTATAAAGATGGTTGCATGGAAAAAGTATTACAGTGGAAGAAGGCCATGCTATTTATAGGGTGAATCTGCTGAGAGAGTTCTTTCTGTGATAAAAACTCTTGTCGAAATTAACTGAATCTACTCAGTATCTATTTTGGAAGATGGAGCATTTGATCAATTTTGTACGTAGAAACGGTAAAATACCATTCAGGATCACACGTAAGCTCAGGGATGCAGCTTGGTCTTCAAACCAGAAACGTGTGGCTCTCATACACATTTGCTGTTAGACTGCAAGATAAAACACACAAAAGTGAATTATTTAGCACAAGTAAGAGAACACTTGCAAAACAATCCTTTTGCTTTGGCATCAGCTCTAGTGTTGGCCTCAACACAGCCTCCCATTCAGTAAATTTCAAAGATAGTCAGGAGTTACATCTACAGATCAGTTTTGGTCATAAAATCTCAATGTTCTGCTTTCTTGCCACACCCCAGCTTTTCTGCTGTGACTGCTTTACCTCCTAAAGGAGGATAAGGAAGAAAAGCTGGGCACAAATAGTGTTGATTCATTGAATTTGCAGCCTGCTTAAAGAACTCCGCGCTGCCCTAACAGGATTTTATGGGAAACAAAAGAAGAGGGGAGAATGGATTCTCTGACAGATTAGAAATCCTCTGGTTTTGCTAATGCCAAACTTATCTCAGTGCCACATGATGTTACATCCCAGTAACACATAAGTAAGCACTGAGATCAGATTGGTTCCACATTGGGTGAAAAAAACCCTGTCGAGCACCATTAAATCACTGCAGTGACCTCCAAATGAAAAGATTTTGTGTGGGCGTAAGTGGAGAAAAATCTTGTAACTAGTTTTATTTTGGCAATGTTAAGCTTGCTTTAGATGTCTTTTAAACAGAAACACAGGGTGAAAGCAGTTCCTGGGACATCTGGAGTGAGGAGCGTTCAGGGTTGGGCTTAGCCACCCCCTTCCCTCTGCAAGGGTGGGGGAGCATCTGGGCCCCAAATCACGTTCCTGCCCAACTCCAAACAGCACCAGAGAGCCTGGGAGGGGCTTTCTTCTGGGCAGGGACCTAGCAGAATCCAACTTTCCACCTTCTTCTTCCTCTCCTCAAATCAGGAAACAGAATGACTAGGGTTAGGCCACGGGGTGAGTGTGCGTCTCCAAATCCTCCTTCGTAAGGGAGACCAATGGCTCTGAAGATGCCAAGCGCTTATCCTGTCTTTCCTGCTTGGCAAGAACAGACCCGTGATGGCTAATAACAGACCGACATTTTAATCTTGAGACTTGCCTGGTAGAAAACAGAGGGAAAAACTTTTGAGGTCACACTCCTCTGGGTCATCTTTGTGTTTGGTTGGTTTGAGGCAAGACTTATGAAACGTCAGACTTAGAGTCATAACCGAAAGGACAGTTATGGGTTGCTATACACTAAATTTTGACTAGAAAATCCAACGATCCACATATCCCCTGGGTCAATTCACATGGCAGTGCACTGGATTTCCTTCTTGATGAAGCAATACTTTTTCTAAGTAGGAAACATAACAAAACCTTATACCTGCAATGCGTATTGTATTGTATCCCTTGATACAATATGGAGCAAGGACATGTGGCTGAACGTAATTTCTGTCTTGAAATGATTTTTTGTGAGGGTTTGTTTTGTTTTGTTTTCAATTGTCTGCATGATGCTATTTAGCTGCTGAAACCTGAAAGCCAAAAAGCCGATTTTCAGATTTTTCATGTTTTCCTTTCCTCACACCTAATCAGTCGTACCTAGGACTCACGAAGGGCAGGTCTATTTTGCAGTCTGGTGGTATGACTAGGGTTTGTGTCGACGTACCAAGCTATCTTTAAGCTCACTCCCTGGGGTACGGTAACAAAGCAGCAAAGCACAGATTTCAAAGCAGGCAAATTGCCTGACTATTTCAAAGCCTATTCTGAATTCCATGTTACCAGGTGGAATCTATAGTGCCCATTTAGGTCGTTTAAATGTAGGTGGGATACATCTCGGTCAGCAGCAATTAGACATCTGGGCTGCAGCATCCTCGTCTCCTGAGATGGACGCCTGTCGTGCAGCGATAATCCAGCGCTGATGGCAGCGATGGGAAGCACGTGTGCAACTGGTAAACCATTTCAAAGGGGAAAGCACATCACAGCTGAGTAATCAACAATTCAGTGCAGGGTTTACAATAGTATTAAACATAGGTCTAGTATGGATTCTGCCAAAATCTGTGTTAAATCCATGGGAACAGCATCAGCTTTTTCTTGGATGGCCCAGTTTCAGGCTACAGGTGTGCATTAAATCCTTACTGGAAGAGAAGTGAGTAATCTGAGCCTCAGCGTGATCTCCCCTAGCTTAGTCCTCTCTTTTATTACTGTTGTTCACCCAGACTATTGCTTTGAATGTAGATGAACTTGGAAAAATTGATGAAGCCAGTGAAAAAGGGTAGAGGTGTCAAGCATTGCCCCAGATCCCTGAGCAGAGAGCACCCAGCTCTCATTCCTGCACGGTCTCCTCATCTTCAAATCTTTCTATAAGTAAATTACCAAAGCAAACACTTCCAGTATTCTTTTATATTCATCAACATCACTTTTTCTTCATGGGTGATAATTGCTCCTGACTTTCACGACGTGAAAACCAGCAAGCCAAATCCACTACTGGAACATGCAGCTGGAGCATCAGTGGGAATCGGGAGGCTTTGTCAGGTACACCGCCTGGGGCTGGAACACCTCCATGGCACTAAACAGGGCTACTGGGACACAATTACTTTCCCTCTTAAATGGAAAGACGCAGGCATGGTGAGTTAATTTTGGTTAATTAGGATTTACAGTTACAAGGACTGATTCAAGTGAGCTGTCAGCACGGGAGGAATGGCGGCAGAGCTGTTCAGTCCTTCCTCCAGGGATGTGATGGTATCAATGACATCATCATTTTTCTTTTTTTAAAATCTATTATAAAATCCATAAAGCATAAGAACAAGCCTTTGAAACGCCTTCTCGTATACCCTGTTTCTGACAGTAGCTGGTAGCAGTTGCTGAGGGAAGGGACTAATTGTGTACTCTTGGATAGGCAACTGCTCTAACTAATAGGCAATTATTTGACGGATTTTTGTGTTTAAAAATAAGGGATGAAAATAGAAAATGCAATACATAATTACCACAGCAAATTGTGAAACACAGACAAAATGACACATGGCATCTCGTTGGGATAGATCTGTCAGGATTTGGGAAGGAACTTATTTATTTATTTGAAGCAGTTTTCATTTTCCCTGCTTTTTTTTCCATCCAGCCATCCCAGTCTTTCAGAATCATGACCGGTGGTTGCTCACCTTTAACGAGATGGTTCATTTTTACCTCTAAAGTGGTTTTCCCAGCACTTATGGACACAGAGAGGGTGTCTCAGCAATCCAGCTGGGTAAGCGATTACATTGCTTCTGCTGATAGAATGCTTCAAAATTATTTTTTTCTTTGGCAAGATGGTGTTTCCCATACTTTCTAACACACTGGCAGCCAACTGGCTGCTGTCTCCTTAGTACTAAGAGACCGACTGCTGCTGCTTCTCTTACATCTTTTTGTGGCTCAGGAGTTGCTGGCAAGCGGATACAGGGGTTTTCTCTCCTCTTGCACCAGTAAGTGAGATAATAGCCAGCAAAGTCTCTATCAACACCTCAATTACAATCAGCCAGGTTATCTGTTCGTTACCATCAGGAACTGTCTTTACAAACAAAGTCTCTTTAGTGAAGCAGCAGACGGTTCTTGGGGCAGTTCGTCCAAGAAAGGAACCACTTTTAGCTGTTACTTCAAGATAAAAAAATACCCGAAGCATCCTTGAAATTTGGGATGAAATGTTATGCTTTTACTCCCTTCCTTAGCCCTCCTTGTGTCTTTCCTGATGCTTTTTATTTTTTTAAACCGTGGTGTTTTAAATTGTTGCTCACCAGCCTGGGCTGCGGCACCAGGGATGCTGTTGCATCTTCCGCAGCCAGGAGGAAATGGCCTGCCTCTTGTGGGCAGGGTCGGTACCTTGAGTTGATTAGTAATTAGTAGTAGTTCATTATCTCAACTCAGTCCAGCTGGATAAGAATGATTGGTGCCATATTAAATCTATAAAAAGATGTATTTTGTATATTCTGATTAAGAATACTAGAGGATTTGGAAGAAAATACATTATAAAACTCCAACATAGTTTTGCAGGGCCAGTTTTGGTTTTATGAATTCAGAAATAACAGGGCAGATCCTCCACTATGATAAATTAAAACTCTGTACCTGTGACAATTAATACAAGGTGAAAATATGCTCTTCATAGACTACAAGATTGTTTGAACAGTGATATTGTTTACTCTTGAAAGGATATGTATCAAAATAGGTCTAATCACCTGAATTATCAATCAAAGAAAAATTCTATTTTATTCCAAATAAAAGTTGGTTTTAGGCAAATTCAGCCAGCTCATCATTGTTTGTGGCATCCTTATGTCATCAAAGCTACTCTTGTTTCACTAACATGGAACTTCTTTGGTTCTGCTGTTTTTACAAATGAGAGTGGCCAATAACCAGAATAAGGAGAGCTCTTCCTAAACTGTGGATCTCCTGTTCATAAATAAGCAGACTTATTAATTATTCCTTACTTTTATGCATGTTCAAAGTTACATCACTGGTAGCATTGATTAGTAATAGTGGAACTGCATTCTATTAAAATTAAATTTCTGCATTTTTCTTGCATCCTGAAATGTTGCAGATTTTCAAAGTATACGGTAGACTACAGGAACTAATCTTTCTGCACAGTCCACGAAAGGATAAATGTGTTCCAGCAAATGTACAGTCCTCATAAATCAGCTCATCTCTTAGGCATCAGTATATATAATTGAAATTGATGTCATGTTTATAACCCCTGCTCACAGAGCATGTGTGTGGAAATGGGCTCAAATCTGCTGAATAGGTATTTTGACCTTAGATGACCTTCATTTAATCATCTTCCATTTGACATGGAAGAAAATAACAGCATCATAGAAAAAATTAATGTAATTTCAATGAGTTATCTCCAATAGTCTCATAAGGTCATTTATGAAGTTCAGTAATCAGGACGGATGCCCTTCTCATGTGCGCTGATTGAGAGATCAATATTGGGATTATTTTTTTAAGCTTGTATTCAGAGCTTCACAATGAATTGCTGGGCAATATTATTTATAAAAAAGAAAAAAAAAATACTTCACCAGAGTACAGCTTAACAGACTATGAGAAATGGAAATTTATAACAGGAACACAGCAAAGGACTGAGCATTCCTATTATACAGCCTAACAGATTATGCATGCAGTACCACATCACAGAAACGCAGCGTGGAAGGAATAGAAATGCAGCGGCTTGGCACGTCACTCCTGTGGGAGGCTGTCCTGCTGTCTCAGGTTAGCTGGCAATTCATCCAGGAGACAAAAGAAGGCCCTGAGATGAAAGCCCAAACCCACTGTCACCCCCTTGTCACAGCAGGGTGGGTGGCCACCGCGGAGGAAGTTGCCAGACAACACCTAAGTGTTGTATGGCTCCGTATTGACCCCAAAGACTTTTGATATGAGCAAACAGACTTTGATGTGGCAGCGCAGGAGCTGTTCTCCATTGCCCTAGGGGAGCAGGGGGCTCCCTCCAGGAGCAGGTGGTCTCTGGGCAGTGTGGGTGAGCAGGGCAAGGCAGGCTGGAGGAGGGATGGGTGTCCACCATGGGCTGCCGTGCCGCAGGTGCTGTGATGGATGGGCCAGCTCCCACCACACATCACCCTGGTCTTTAGCCCTCTGGAGCCTCCAGCAAAAGGACTGCTGAGGCAGGCAGGGGTGTGTGATGCGGAGGGATGAATTACACCAGCCTCAGGAGAGGGTAGAGCCAAGATTTAATGCCACTTCTGCTACCTCCTGAGGAGAGATTGTAACGTACAGTTTTGTACTTAGCACTTATATTGTTTAATTTTCTCAGTAGGGAAGAGTGCTGCAAGCCTTTCCAAGGTAAATAAACCACGGCTGCTCTGCGCTGTGCGTGCATGCCATACCCAAAGCCTCCTGCTTCTTCCTCCACAGCTTTTTTTTTCCGATACCTGGACTTTTCCTTCTGCTCAGACAACAAAAATTCCCTTGCATCCCTCAAGCATTTCCTGTCACAAGTTCCGCAACTTCCCCTAGCTCAGCCTTGTAAAGATGCCCACCAGCCACTCAGGACCCTTTCAAAAGCACCCACCGCTCTGTCCTCCCCACCCTCCCAGTCCCAGACACAGATGGGTGTTCAGACCTTCCAGTGTCTCAGGTAACACAGCTTTCCTCTTCAAAGGTCCTCACTCTTGCCTCATGGCTCACTCAAGGGAGACACTCCTGTCGCCTCATTTGCAAGCTGATATGGTCCCACCACCCCCACCACCCAGTGTCTTCTCCGAGCCATCAGCCAAAGGACTCCCTGCACTTCCCATCAGCTCCATTTCTGCTATCCTCTGCTGTCTCTCCCATCACTTCACGTCTCCCTAATAACTTCCTACTGCAGTGAGTTAAAAAAAAAAAAATCCTTGATATGCAGAAAAATATCTAAATTCTGGACTTTTTAAAGCAAAAGTTATGCACTCTCTGGTGTGACCACATGTTGCCCCCGCCTGCTCCATCCTCCCCCGCTCATCTCCACAGCCCTTCTGCTTTGGGACAGCTGTGCCACTTGCAGTAAACCCCTTTCCTTCCTCTCGGATCAAAGACGCTGATGCCACTGATGAGGTCGATCATAAGTCTCACCTCGGTGCTGTAAGTGTAGGGAGACAAGGAACATGACATATTCTGCATCTTACTGCAGAGGGAAAGTCTTTATGCCCCTGCGTATATGCCAAGTTGGTATAGAAGAGCTGCTGCAGGTACTGACAACACTCTTACGGAGTTACTCCCAAGCTTAGACATGTTAAGACAGATCAATTACTCAAAATCTTATAAATCAGGCTACGTTTCTTAAACGAGAAAAGCTGTTGATTGTCTCTGTCAGAACTGTCACTCAGAAATAAGAGACACAGAAAATTTCCAATATCCTCCTTAGGTAACTTGTTTAGCAAGTATTTTTCTTTTTGTGTCTTTTAATAATTCCTATGCCAAAGCTGCTGTAGATTTTAATTCTGAATTTCAGTTTGACAGGAAGAAAAATGACAAGAGTTACTCAGTGCCTCTCATTGACTACAAGCTATAACTGTGAGTTATACCATAGTTACGGTTACTTCTGTTGAGTATGTAACTCAGGCCACTGGTCAATTAAACATTCAGTGTTATGTACATATCTGCATCTAATTTTTTTGCCTCCAGTGAAAAAGCTGAGAAAAAAATCCAGATCTACAGAAAACCACAGCTAAAATCCCAGTTACTGCAGGTGGAGCTAAAAATCTCTTCCTAGATTTCCACAAGCTGCATGGATAAGAAGGTATTTTCCATGCTGGCAGATATATGACTTTTCACAACTCGTATTTAAACCCTCAAAGAAAGACCTGCAATTATATTCACACAACCATATACATTAATCTCTAGCTATCTTATTTTATGTGAATTACTACTCAGATATTTTATGGCAGTCTTCACCACAGTCTCCAAACTCCTTGCAGTTCTTAATATTTTACCTCTGTCAAGTAACGGAGGAAACCTGTAAGTATTTAAGTGCAGATTAGATGCAGCTTTGTAAAAACTAATAAATGAACTTGGCCAGGACAGATGTGAGCCACGGAAAGTCGAGTGCCCGGTCCAGCAATGAGCACACACAGACAAAATGCAGAGCAGAGCTGGAAGCAAGATCCAGATCTGTGGGGTCCTGCTGAATTCACAGCCCAACCACCTCTTCTCTACCTATTGATGTTGGATTCAGTTGTCTACTGCTTTGAAAACGTGCGCACGTGAGTGACTTTTCCGGACCCATAGCAGTAGCCCATTCCCCCTGTGTGTCACAGCAGCCTTGTGGCTTCCATCCCTTCTTTCCTCAGGGGTTTTCCTTATCCCTGCTGAAACCACGGTAGAGAGAACAGCAGTTACTGCTTCAGTTTCTTGCAAAAAGCAACAACCCTGAAATCCCAATTAACATGGACAGAAGTTTAGAAGAACCTTATCTCCCATCCTGATCTCCTTTACATCAGCCTCGAGCCAAGTGGGAGCCAAAAATATGATAGTTGCATTCTGGTCAGGTGAAGTATAAATGGAGAGGGAAAGCCATCCTAAATATTCACCATCACACTTATGGCATAATGTGAGAGTAGGAAAACGCAAAGAACCCCGATGACTTTTTTTAACCTTTGACTCATGGCAAGAGCGAAGCATTGAGGACTCCCTGTAAAGAGACATCAAAGGGAAGAACGTGACGACCTCAATGAAATAGCAAATTGCACCACCGCAAAATCTCAGGAAGACAACCGCCGTGGTTCTTAGGAAGGAAATTTTACTGTAAGAGCGCTATACAAGGGAACCTGAGGTTAGCCATCAGAGCTGGGATTTTCAGAACCAGCTTGAGAGGTGAGTCAGGTGAGCACTTTACAGAGGGCAACCAGTTCTAATAAGCCACTGCGCTAATAAGGAGAAAGCTCATTTCATCCGCCATTAAATATCCATTAAGAACTTTAATTCTTGCCAGCTCACTTGTGTGAAGTGGAGTCAGTGGAGAGCTATGTTTATTAAACTTCACTATTCATTTTGTCCAAAATGGCCTCGTGCCCTAATGTGGAAAAGTCAGTAATTCAACAGATGAATGCTGTGAAAAATGTTCCCAGCCATTTCCTTACTAATAATATGCATGTAAATGGAAATAGGTTTTGGTCACCTTAAGGAAGCAAAATGCTTTTCAGGTTGTTCTCAAAAAGAGTGAAGGACTGACTTTTCAAAGTTCCTCATGAAATGTAGCCACCACTAACTTCCACAGGATGTGGTGCTCCTAAGCATAGATAGTGGTATAAAAAATAACAAGTGATGGGTCTAAGCTCTCAGAAAGATGCTAAATAGCTAATAATACTCCAAATAATTCTTCCCCTGCAACCTGTAGGTGCAGCTTTGTGTTGGAGGTCATGGTGTTGCACCGTGGGGAGTCCATCAGCATCTAGCAGCAGATGAAGCAAGGCAGTAGCCTTGTGGCCTGGTGGCTCTGCGCCTGCTGCTGGAAATGGGAGAACCCGTGCAGAGCCAAGGATACTCTTTCAGATCCTGAGTTTTTTCTCATGCCTCTTTGTTTTCATGAGGAAAAATGGGAAGAGGACAAAGTGAAATTACAAAACGCAACCAGGAGATGTAAAAATATGTCAACCTCTCCCACACTGTTTTTTTTTTTCTTAAAGAGAAAAAAGATTATATTTTTAGTATTTTCTTCAAAAAGAAAAAAAAATAATAAAAGGAAATATACTTCTTTAAAAATTGTAATCACAAGGGGAGCACTCAGAAAAGAAACACTAACATTTGGTCAAAACTAGTTACTTTTTCCCCTGATTCTGATTCTCTGTCTCTCGGATCTCAAAGTATTCCATGAACTGTAACATTTATTTAACCATAAGCTCACCTGGGGAGAGTATTGAATGCCTGGAGCTGCAGGCCACGCTTCATGCTGCTGTTCCTTCTACTGATGCTGACCTGCCTCTGGGTGCTTCTGGGCTCGGTGCTATACTTTACCTCTCCTTTTCAGCCTAGTTCCTTTGGAGGCTTGCCTTGCAGAGACCTTTCCTTCAAGCTGTTTTACTCTCCATTGAGAAACTAGATAAACCTTCCCAGGTCACCGCAAATGATCATTTGCCTGCAATCAATTTGCACATGGTGTGGCAGTTAATCAATTTTTGCCTGCTAAACTGTAAATATTTAGGATAGATGAGCAGGCTGGACCTCCTCCAGGGGAATGTGTTCATGGAAGAAAAAGGAGGAAAGGAGAGGGTGAAAGAGGAGGCTGATGTCGATGATGCCTCAGCTGCGACACAGACACCCAGAAGTGATGGCACATGCTACCTCCAGCCCCAGTGCTTCTTCATGCATTCGCACACCTCATTCCAGCCTTTGCCATCTAACCCTGATAGTTCCTTAGGCTAAATGTTTTCTTCTATAAAACAGAATTTGGAACTAAATATTCTCTTTACCTATGATTTAAAAGTTCTCTGTCAAACCCAGATGGATGCGCTCTGTTTTTGCAGAACACTGTGCTAAGGGGAAGCCTCAGCGGTTGTTCAGCTGAAGACTATGACTGTGATGGTGTCCGCAGCCCCGCCTCGCTGTGCATGCTCTGGGGAGGCAGCCAGGCCACCTAGATGAGAGATGACTCGGTTTCTTGGAGCAGGAAAGCTGCTCCAGAGAAGATGTCCTTTGCTTTTTGCCACATCATGAATGCCTGCTGAGCATTGAGTTTCGTGACAGTGTTAGCAAGAGACTAAGGCTGATTTTCCTTGGCGGAAAACTTAGTCCTATTCCTAAGTAATCGTGTTTAAGGGAGCTGTGAGTAACATCAGATTTTTCTGGGAGCTTATAGAAAATGAAACCTCTCTGACACTTCAGATTTGTCTCCTGCTAATTTTGGAAAACGTTCTTTACGCAAACTTAGATACTGTATCTTTAATTCATATTTTCTGCCCTTACATCAAAACCAACTAATTAAGTGTCTGAAAATGTTTGAAAGTATCAGTTCTGCTACACTTTCTTTTTCTTCTGATCAAAAAGCATGACGCATAAATCCTCTACAATAGCTTCATTTAATTCCTGGCACTACATCTTAGCCTACTTCACTGCTTGCAACAGCTACCAGTTTAACGAACTCTTTTTCCCCTAAAGGAGAAAGTCTCACCAGCCTTAACTAAATATTTGGGGTTACAAGCTGTTAAGACTCCTATATCAGATTTATTTTTATAGCCCTAAAAGTGATCATGGCTGCTTCTCAGCACAAACTCAGCCCCTGCTTCAAAGACCCTGTAATGCACACCGTGGAAGATCAAAAGAAAACAGGTTGCCATGGTGGATGGAAAGTCCTATAGACCAGTATATAGCTCCTCAGAGGGTGGTGGGGAAATCTGCCACAGGGAAGAATTTCTTTTGTGATTGAGCTGGTCAAAATTTTTCTGACTTCACTTTCTTAAATGGAAAAGATTTAACAACGACAAAAAAACATAAGCAACTCAAAATATTCTGAAGCACAATAAAAAACAACTTGGAAGCATAGAATTTTCCACAATATCAATATTGTGGTCCCCATGGACGGCCAGTGTTTTCTTTATAGTGCAAACATTTATGTGTTTCTAAATATAGAGGACTAAACTGAAAATGCCACTTAGATTTTCATCTAAGGCCAAATGTCTCCTAAAGCTGCAGACTTTAAAGCAAAATGTAGCTTCTTATAACATCTCAAAAAGAGGCAAAAAAGACAGGTGAGTGGAGCTATTTTTCGTACTCTATCAAAAAGCACAATATGGGGACCTAACCTGACTTCAGATGTTAAAAAAGTATTATAATTAATATTATTATTTAACAATTAATAATAATAGATTATTTTAAAAATGGTCTCTGAATTGATTGGCGCCAGAGAAGCCAATTGTGTTCATGATGCTCCACTTCAGCTCCAGCAAAGGCGTGTATAAGGAAATGGGAGAAATCAAGTGACTCTCTATGAAACAGGGGCTGGATTTTGTGTGCTTGCTCACTTGTTTGCTTGCTTTTCAGTGTTTTGAAGCCTCCTGATGGAAGATGTCAAATGCTTTTGACTTTTGCTGATTTCAAGGGAGCTGAGGATGCCTAGCTCCCAGAAGACAGACTCTGTAATTACCATCATTGCTGTGATCAGTGTATTGATCTGCAATGAAACAGCACAACATCAGCATACTTAAGTGCTTTTATCTTCAGCATGAGGACTTGGAGAATTTATCTTCCTGTGAGATTCTCTCCTTTATTTTTTTCACGCAAACCATTAAGAATATTGACAAATTAGTGAGATTTTATCAGAAAGGGATTTTTTTATAGAAAGCAAATATCTTAGAGGTTCATTAGTTTTTATTTGTTAGGGGAAAAGAGTCTTCTAACAAAAAAATATAATCAGGCAATTGAGCCCAAACACCTTATTTAAAAAAATTAAAACTTATGAGCATGAGAATGCCAAATAATTTACAGTTTTGTACAACCTTTTGGCTGCCCTTTCGGTACTTCGCACAGGCTACTTCCTGGATAGGTCTATGGCTAACCTTAAGGTTAAACCGCAAGGGCTAAATTCTCCTTTCATTGATACAACAACATCAGCAGATAGAAGAATAGACTGTGTCATTTCCTTCTTAGGCCCATGAGTTTGAATTCTGCACCTAATGTTACTCCTTTATACGCTGCATTCATATGCTTTTTGCTTCTGGCAGATAAGCTGAGCTCTATTAATATGCATTTCCATGTATTAATATGTTAATATTCTACAGCTAAATGCAGATAAGTAAGGAGGTGGAAAGAAAAAAAGTCCTCCAGCCATCCAAATTTTCAGCCATACTCTGGTTTTTACTGTTCGTTTTTCAAGCACTTTGTTAAGATTTTGACTTTCCAAAAATGATAAAAAATGACCCCTGAAGCCAAGAAGAAGAACATAAAATGAGGAAGAAAATCCCCACCTGCATTCGTACTGGTGCCAATATCAGTTGTGCGATGCAGCCATCACAGGCTTCCTTTCTGAAGTCAGACTGAGCCAAGGTGTTATTATTCTCCTGGGTGCTGTCTGCATTTTTTTTAACTCCTCCTCCTTTGAAATCCTGTGTTTCAACAGTGTCACTTCACTGTTGCTCTTCTGTGGGTTGCATGCTGTTGCTGCAACCGAGCCAAACAGATTAACTGCTTAACCAAATTCTCCTGTTACCTCTTGAACACATACAAGCTAAACACTCTGGAGTGTCAATATACACATTTGGAGGAAGGAGGAAGAGTCAACACATGGCAGGATTTTTTTTTTTTGGGTCAATCATGTTCTTACAAGCAATTTTCATCAGTTACCACTAGAATAAAAAATACGAGTCATTTAGTGGCAAGAGATACATTATTTGCTTACAAAACTCTGATTGTATCAGTAAAGGTCTGTTAGCAAAGATGGGCTCCAAACTTTTAGGTCTTATGGTCACTTGAGACAAGTGTGGGCAAGTGTGAATTTCTTTACGCTGTCTATAAAAGTGAGGGCATGACAGAGACAAAAGATATTCCAAGCTCCTTTACATATATCTATTAATATGTCTAAAATCTAAACAACAACATTTCTGCCATTCTGGGTCTGGGTTTGTCAGAGGATCAAGGAGCAACGCTTCCGCCACCAACCATCCTTGCCTGGAGCCATGCCTTTTCTGCATCCTCCCTCAATAAATATTTTAGTGCTTTTAAAGAGGTCAGACAGGATCCAAGGAGAGGGAATGCAGAGGACTCTGCTACAGGATTTTTCATAACCCACAGTGAGGATATTTTTTTGAAAGGAAAAGAGGGTCAGCTCCCTTTATGCGTGGGGAGAAGTTGTGCCTTGGTTTCCTGCAGCTGTCCTGTGTCATGAGTCACTGGATCGTTGGGCAAAAGCTATTGTGTCCTTCGGTGGATCACAGCCTCAATTATTCTTGGCCAAAAGTATTTCCAGCTGCAATTGTTCAGTGCATTCAGCTTAAGTCTGTGAACAGTTCGGGGGCGAAAATAAGCTGCAGCTTTTGGCAAACAATTTCTTTGCTTCCAAGAATTTCTTGGCTCTGTGCAGAACGGCACCGTGGACTGCGAGCACAAGGGCTTTTTCCTGCAGCTGGAGTGCAATTCATCGGGCAAAAGCCTCCAAAGTTTGTAGGGAAGGAAATGCACGAGTTATGTAGGCAGAACTGTACTACTAGCCCTTGAGATTCATGCAGGTATGAAGGGCTCAGCCCTCAGGAGCTATGGGCCTTACCCTGTTTACTCAACAAGCTCTGACCTGTTTGCCTCCAGAAACGATAGGCAGAAAAAGCAAAATTCATTGAGACTCAGGAAAGCTCCCCTGAATTGACTGAAGATGTACATTTAAAATGCGCTAGTGAAGGTTAGTTAGGTGCACAGACTTGTGATACAGCAGTGCCAATCACCCTTACTAAGAATCACTTTGATTCACTTTTGCATTGAGATAAGCTAACTTTGAAGAAAGAAAAAAAATTTATTTGAATTCTAAACTAAATTATCCACCTGGGGTTCAGCACACCTTAACCTGTATAGATACATTTTCATTCAGATTAACTTTTGTCCAGTATAGATAAGAAGACTATGTAGATAAGAAGACTATTCCTTTCTTGAGGGTTTATTTTGGGGAACATGCTAATTTTGAGTAACAGATATATTTTATGCATGACCTCAGCATGCAAAGACTTGAACTCAAGTTTCAAGACATTTACTATTACTAAATCAATCTGTTGTACTGCCTGTGACACATTTTTTTGATAATGCTGTCTTATTGCTGTTTTTTTTAACAGTTATAATATTTACTTGCACAGATTTTCTAAGTCCTTTGTCTCCTGTTCTCAGTAATCACATTTCTGTGCAAATAATCAGTTTGACACAGAAGGCAAAATAAGAAAGAGGGAGAGACAAAGGAGGACATAAAGAGGAAAAGAATTCAAGTCTTTCCGAGGGTCTTGAAGGAGATCCGCCAAATTGAACTCTCAGAGGCTGAGACCACTGTTCAGTAGAAATTATATTGCTTTATATTTTAACTAAACACTGTAAAGCAGAAGCCTCTGCAACAGTTTTGTCTTCTCTTACCACGGCAATTGTATTGTCCCATTCACTTACGGAGCAATATGCCTTGTTCAGGTACATAGATTCTATAATCTCACCATTCATTTAAAATGCTGGCTGCTTATTTTCCTGTATTATTTTTCATGCATTATTAATGATACAGAATCATAGAATCATCATTATGTATATCAGTGACACACATACTTATCCAGAAAAATCTAAGGATAAATTAAAAAACATCCAAATTCCCAAAAGAAAAGAATAGTGGGATTTATTTTACTTTTTTCAGAGAAATATGCTCAGATACTCAGAATTTGAAGCATTGTGCAGCTGTACCTTAGTTTCTCATACCACCCTAAGGAGAATAGTATGTGTTTTTTGGAGTAAGTGCTCTTAATCTGCCTCCATCCATTTCCTAGGGTAGCAACAGTCTAGAAAATGTCAGATGTGTGTATGTAGAGAATCTATCACTTCAGAATTGCAATAGAGATTTGAAGCAACCTTTGTAATAGTTAATTAGGTGGCCTGTAACATGGTAATGAGGTCACAGAAACTAATTTGATGACCTTTTCTATAAATAGCCATTAATTAATGTATAATTAATCTTCACATTCAATGGAGGCATTGCATCTGAGTCCTACATGAAAACAAAATTAGGAAACATCATATTCATGTTATAGATGATTGTTGATTAAATGGCCACTGCATCTAAATGATTCCCAGATTATCACACAAAGAAGCTATGAAGGTAATCACAGAACAATTATTTGCTCAGTGTTAGAGTTTGCTCAGCACATGACTGCAAGCTAAATCATCAAGCAGCTGTTTGAACACAATGCAGAGTCACCAACACGTCCTAAAACAGCATCCCTTGTTCACAAAACCAGGAGCCTGCTTCTGATAAATCTTGGATTTTGTGACAGAGAAAAGAAGAAACTGCTATAAGCAGTGATGTAATTTCCTGTGGACTTTTGATTGGATCCTCAGAGTCACCGACATAACTTGTCACGCATTGTAAGAGCGAGGTAAAATACCTCTGGATCCACGGATTTTGTATGCCACGCTCTCTCCTCCCTTCCCTGCTGTGAACGCTGACTCTTGCACAACCTCCTAGTCCCTGTGTCAGGGAGTTAGTCTGGTTGAACACTCACCCTCCAAAACTGAAACACATGGAAAGGGAACAAGGGAGAAACAAAAGGTATCTCAGTCCTTTTATCAAAATAATTGGGGACATATAAAACTGGGATTATCAGAAATTATGACTATGTGGGTTTTGGCAAAAGCGGGAAAAAAAGCCTCATTTCGCATTTTTAGTTTATCTGCAAAATCTTTGTCAAGTTTTAGCGGCAATATTGAACAAAGATATATTGCCCTGTATTTCTCATCTCTTTGCCCTCAAACCCTCCTCCCTCACAGCACAAAGAACAAATATTAGCAGAACCTAATGGCCAGGTCAGCTGCAAGCTCTGAAAGTGGGGATTTGAAATATGGGATGAGTTCAGCAAAATGACTTTAAATGTGATACATCTTGACCAGTGTTATTAATGAAAGACATGACATGCTTTCTTGCTTCATAGATGAGGAGATAACTCATTAATGAGCAATAATATATCAAGGCTTAATATGGGGAGCTAGCAAGAAGTGAACAGTTGGCTTATGAGACTCTCAGTGTTGTATTATTCACAAGACACCACCTTGAGCCATCTGATCAAAAAGCAGGTGACTAAAATGGATTAGCTGCTTTTCTTTTTTTTTTTTTTTAGGAAATTATTTCTACAGGATGTTTTCTTTTATGTATTTGCCATGAGCCATTTGTGGGAACAGTGGAAAGAACAGCAGGAGAACAAAAAGACATTGAGAAAATCAACAGCTATTGGAAGGGACAGGGAAAAAAAAAACAACTGAAACCCCAAACCTGAACAAATTACTATGGAAGTAGAATTTTGCTCCAAACAGAGAAGGAAAAGAAAAGGCTTAATGGCTCATAAGCCAGTCAGAAGCAAGGGTTGGGAATATTCATAGAGAGCAATTATAAAAAGAAACACGGATCAGATAAAGACAACAGAAGAGAAGATCCACACAGTTTACTAGATGCCACAGAGCTAAGGCTTGGACTTCTGCTGAACATCACTGCCATTGCAGGAAGATCCCACCTCTCTGTCCAGAAGTGAGAGCTTCCTTCCACCATGGTGTGGGCAAATTATGTCCAATGGGGCGGGCTGGGGAGGTGGAGATGGATGGATGTCAAGCCAAGGAAGGGTAGTGCCAGGCCTGTGTCCCTTCTCTGCCCCCTTCATGGAGCTCTTGGTCTGAAATTGCCTCAATACAGGAGGACGAGGAGGAGAATGAGGGACCATAGAAAGCTGTGCAACTGCTGGAGCTGGGATGATGGTGATGAGGAGCAGAGCTCCCTGGAGATACTTGAAAGCAAGCAGCTCAAGAAAAAATGGTGATAAAACCATCAAACCGTTTCTTGCTCTACCCTGCTTCTGTTATGATATGCAGTCAGGATGGTCCTTAGTTCTTGGGTTTCTCTGTGCTTCCTTATCTTATTCATGCTGACGTGAGAGGGAAAAAACTTTTTGCAGAGATTTGCTGGGGGTTTATTGGTGTTACCAGGTAACAGTCTCCTTAGACTTTAGCAAATACAGTCCTAAGGAATCTGCCTATGGAGTACAGCTGCACTGTCAAGTCCTCCAGTTCCAATGTCTCTGGTTCAAGCTCAGACCCACAGTTTTGGAGTAATCACTCCCAGATCACCATAATCCAAGTAATCATTTTTGCATGGTCATAAGAGAATAATAAAAAAAAGTTCTAAATGTTAAGACTTGATCATTTCTAGAAAATGGTTGCAAAAATAGTGCCTTATTGATTCTAAATGATTTCCAGATCAAAATTGTTCAATTTTCAAATTAAAGCTTCAGTCTGCAAATATTTGTAAGTAGCAGCATTCTTTATGTCAATAGTTTTATTGAATTCATGCTACGAATTGAGAAAATGAAACCACGTCCCCTCAGCATTGCAAACTCAAGCTAGGACTCAGATTGTGCTTTGTCTTACATGACACAAATTACAGAACTGGACTTTCATTAGCACCAAGGCTAATCAAAGACATTGGATCCAAACTGTTTTGACAGAAAATTGGCTACTTGACAAAATTAATATTTTCATGAGAATGCTTTCCAGAGAGTCAACTTTTTTGCATAAAAGAAATGCTGCCCTTTTTCTTCCCTCCTGCAATTTTAAGCACACACAAGCACACATAGCTCGGATGTAGAAGTGCCACCACAAATTTCTAGTGCTACTTGTGTTGAGATCCCGGTGCCACGTCACCTTTTCCGTGTTGAACTGATCTTCCAAATGGCAAATAAGGATGCTTCACAGGAAATGGCATCCAGGCAGAAATCCAGGGATTAAAAAAAAAAAACAACAACCAAACAGAATTAGTAGACTCCTGTTCTTCATTTTTCCATAAAATACTGTTACATCCTTCTGAGTCCATTTTTTTGGTAATTGAAAGTATTTGGGTTTCTGAGAAGTTAAATATTTCTTTTAAAAAGGTCCCTCTGTTTCTGATTAAATATCGTGCAATGTTTTGTTGTAATTGGTAAATCATATGAAAAAGAGCTTACTGAAGCATAGCCATTGCCCTGGAAAGTAGAAATAAAACATTACTTTAAAATAGTGCCAAGTTCTCTGATCTCTTACAGAGAAAACTGAAAACACAGACTAAAAACTGAAATTTCTGGGTTTATAATCGACTAACATTTGACAATGTCCTTTCAGCTAATGCTGAATATTTATTTTTTAAAAATCCCTCATTATCATTTATTACAAATAATAATTATAATTATCCTTTGAATTTGAGTGCAAATAAAAATGAGAGCAATGCTAACAGTAAAAAACAAAACCAAGACATCTGAAAGTCAGACTCATGTCTGCTTTGGAGTCAAAATAAGTATATCTGGCAGAAAAGATGATGGCAATCACATAAAAACTTGTGCTCATTGTTTCAAAATTGAAAAAAAAAAAAAGAATAAACAGCTAAAATCAGGGAGTTATTCTGCCAAAGTAGTGAAATGTCCAATTTTATGCTAATGTATCTTTTGGATGATTTGCTTTACAACTCTCCCAGTCAACGTGAGGGACTCGAGGACCAGAGCATGTTGGGAGCCCCTTGCTTTGATCAGTAAATGCTTTAGCTGTTCGGTGTTTATAGATAATTATGCCATTGGAGATTTATCCTTGGATATAAAACATGATTCAGGTTTTGAAATCATAGTAGCTGAGGCCTGGCTGAAAATGTGGGACTCAGCTCTGATTTTTGGGATGGCCATTGGAAATGACCTAGTCATTACAGTGTGAAGTTCTGTGCTGGCTAATTTACTCAATTTCTCTGAATAATAAAAAAGACCTGTGCAAATTGTAAGCCATTTTATATATATAAATATGTATATATATATATATATAAATAACATAACATAACATAACATAACATAACATAACATAACATAACATAACATAACATATATATTGAATATAAAATGTTATTACTGCCATAGTATGGAGGAGTTCTTCTTCTGCCAGAGAAGTTGTAGATGCCCCATTGTAGATGCCCCATCCCTGGAAGTGTTCAAGGCCAGGTTGGATGAGGCTTTGGGCAACCTGGTGTAGTGGAGGGTGCCCCTGGCCACGGCAGGGGAGTTGGAACTAGATGATCTTTGAGGTCCCTTCCAACCCAAACCATTCTATGATTCTATGATATATGCTGCTATAACGCTGTAGTTATAATAACCTGCAGTCAGCCTACAGGTAAGAGAGGAGAGAGGACAATTTTCCTTTGACAGGTTGATATAAGAAAGACAGCCACATGCTGTCAATCAAACCTTAACTATTTGTAAGGATGCTTGACTGACAGCAGTGCCCTGCAGTGGTGTACTCCAGTGACCAGGCACCAAAGGTTGCGGGGTCAGCAGCATTGCAGGGTAAGGCTCTGAACTACCTGCAGCATCAGATCAGAGATCAGACCAGTCTGGCTCCAGGCTGCGTTTGTTGAAATTTAATTTGCCGATGAAAAAGCCACCCTCAAAAATGCAAATCATTGTTGCACGCTTACAGACCTTTGGAAACGGGAAAGCACGTGTGCTCAGCCAGGCTGGTTGCTCACACTTACCAGTAGGTATTTCTAATGTGATGATTTCCTGCTTCTGTCACATCAGAAAACTGTTCCATGAGAGACTAGGCAGAGGAAAGATTTGAAAAGGAATTTTGTGTGCTGTTGTGCTGGGCACTCATCCACTGAAAACAAGGTTCCTTTTGGGGGGAACCCTAAAATGGAACCATCTTAAAAATAAAAACTTTTCCATGGAAAAAAGAAAAAAAAAGTAAGAGCAGACTAAACCTTTGCTAAGGTTTTGGGGTAAGACAGATGTAGAACCACTCAGAAAAAATTTCTGTATATTGATTTCATGGTCTAGACATCTTTCTTTTATTCTAACTCCAGGATGAGTCCCAAGGCTGCATTTTTTTCCCTTTCTGCACTGTGATTTCTGTGATGCAGTTGAGGGATGCTTGAGCCAGACAATCAAAGGAGCAGAGTCTGAGGATGCAGCAGAGATGAGACAGACAAGAATTTACCTTCTATTCTAACACAGGCATCTCCTTCCTCAATAGAAAAAAGGATGTAAATATCATTAAATAATAGAGGTAAAAGCAGAAAAAAACCCGTGTCTGCTCTTCTACAGCTCGTTTACTTAGCTTTCTTGAAAAGCCCTTCATATTGTGGCATTTTTCAATGGCAGATATGTTTGTGTCACCATTTAATTCATTACCCAGGGGTCTGCAGTGTAAAACACAATTTTCATACTCGGATTCCAACCATACCTACCATGCGTAATAAAAACCATGCATTCATTTCACAAAAAGTAAATCAAATTCCTTTTGGAGGCATATTTTTATAGATGGCTGAATTTGCAGTGCTTCTGATTAGATTGGAATAAAAAGGAAAGTAAAGCAAGAAAAAATTTCTCCCTCTGGATATTTGTTCACAGTGTTACAGCAGCTTCTGGGAAGGAGGATTGCCTGTTTCTTTATATAGAAACTCTTGTTAGCCACGCGTATTGCACAATTAAGTGTGAGACAATTACTCGATACGTTCCGGCTTGCTAACGTGCTCCCAAGCAGCTTTGCACAGCTGCCCTGAGGCTTCCCCCCCCTTGCTGCCAAAGAGCTGGCCTTGCTTGGTGGGCTTCAGCGAGAACAAAGCCGCAAGCCCTGCACCGAAGCCCCTTTCTGAGTTGGGAGATGACAGCGTCACCCATTTCAGCTCCGTGACGCATCTGGATGGTGGTGACATTAATGGCTCGGTGTGACTGGCCAGCCGGGGTGTCCAGCACCCCGCTGCAAAACACTGCTCGGAGGGTCCTGGCTGACAGCCCTGCCAGCCACACAAGAACCCCCCCAAATGAGTTTGGCAGTAGAAATACGAGCTCCTCACAAGAACAGTTGTTGCCTGTCGATTTATTAACGATTTATTATGTGGCCGTTTGTTTGTTTCACCCTGAAAGTATCACTCTGCACTGGTGGGGCATAGCCGTCATTAGAGGCATACGGTGGAACAGCACGGCTCTGCTGAGCACTTAATGCCCTGCATTGCCACGGAGGTAAATGGGATCTGTGGTTGCCCAGCACCTCAGAGGAGCAGGCACTAATTACCAAGCAACGAGAGGAGTAATGAAAAGCACAAGTGCAGGAAAGTTAGCTATGTAGCAACCCAGAAGATTAAGAAGCTGTCACGCTTGCTCACAGCAAATCATTAGCCACCATGTTTTATAAAATAATAACAACATCTAACGCTCCCTGAGGTTCCTGCTTGCTTCTCCACTACATGTAACACAAGTTCATAATAGGGAACATAAATATTCCAGCATCTCTGAAATGTGCATGAACGATGGGAACGCTGTAGTGCCTCTGTCCTCACGTTGTGTATGGCCAGGCGTACAGCCAGCTCAAGAGCATAGAAAATCAGAAGTGTCCATGTGAAGATGCCTGTGACTCAAGGCTGAGCAGAAATCTCATCTACATCTCCAACATCTGCTTAAGGCTGTCATTCTCTCTCCCAGGTGTTAGTTGGAATCTCTCTGGAGTCAGGCAAATGATGAGTTTTACATTCCCTGGGTTTCAGATGTGTCCCTAAACCATCTGACCACAGAAAGCCTTTACCATTGCAAGGTTTCAGGGAAGAGCTCGCATTCCTTATCACAGTCTTCCTTTGTGCCAGGGTTTTAATACCAAGTGAGGTTGGCCATGTCTATTTAAGTACAGTCAAAATAGAACCACAGCACATAAGAAGCATAAATTTGCAGCAGGCAGGAGCTGTGTGTGTGATTCAGCAAGAGAAATAACTCCCAGGACTCCTACTGTCTTATCGAGTGATCCTGAGATTATAGTGGCACGGTTCATTTTGGATACTACGCTTCTGATGGCAGAATAAATAGCTGAGTAAATAAGTACAGGATCTCATCAGTTATTCTTTCTGATCTGCGGTTTGATTCAGCATGTAAATTAAGATTTGAATTTTCATCCATCCTGTAGGGAAAGAAAACATGTAAGCAAAATGTAATCACATATTCCGCTAAGACTCTCCCAAAATGATTCAATGAGAATCCAGAATTCTGGGTGCACTTACAGCTAGCGCCCACAAATAAATCTCTAACACAAACCTTACGAGATTATTAACTTCATATAAAAAAAAGCTTAAACAGCAAAGAAACTTGGCTATGGTCATCTTTTCCTCTTTCCCTCTGTTCCTGATTAACTTTACTGGAACATCTACAGGATTCTGTGTGCTTTGCAGCTGTCCCATCAATGATAAAAGCAGTTTTGTATTTACAATAAAGAAAGTAGTAATAGACCTCACAGGGCTGATGTTTGTTCACAACCACTGCTCACAGAAGCATTTCTGAATGTGACCTGTCACTAGTGAAATTTCACAGGAGTGTGGACATCCTCTCAGGGAGATGCCTATGTCCTCATCTGAAGAGCTCTGGGAAGGAACAGTTTAGACTCAGCTGAGGCTTATTTGTCTCCATACTCTTCCTTCCTTCAAGGGAAGGTGACACAAAACAGAGGGAACAGAGGGAATGCTTTCCATCACCTCCTGCAGTTCCTTTCTCAGTCTTTCTCTGCCTTCCCCCATCAGCTTATCATTAAAACTCACCTATATAATGGAAAAACACTTAGTTAGTTTCTTGGTGCTTGAATGAACAGAGTTAGCTTCACAGTACCAAATCAGACAACATTTTCAGAGTGATACATTGAAAATCTTATGAGAACACAGGCAGAAGCACTAACAGTGTGTATATCATTAACTTCAAGCTGATGAAACATTAACTGCTTAATTCCTGCCAAATATACCAGATACCTCTTCCAACACTGTTACTGTTTGAAGATTACCCTTTAGGAACCGATAGCAGTTTAACTTTGGTTAAATCAATTCAGAATTTGTGGAGTTTGGAGCACTTACTCGACATAAGTAAAGAAGGAATCAGGGTAAACCAGGAGTCATTTCACTTCTGTCAGAAGAACCACAGAGGTGCCAATTTTACCTGTATAGGACAGGAATGAGTCCTCTGAGCAAGATTTAAGATTCCTCATAGTCATCTACTGGTCAAATTCAGCAGCACTTCCTCAGAAAATTTGCCGTGCCAATAGGTCAAATTTTTCTCTTTTATTTTGTTTGGGATTTTCTCCTTCTCTTGAAAGGATCAGGAGGAGAGGAGCTCTTTGAAAGATTGTTTCTTGGAAAGAGAAGGAGCTAAAGGTTTGAGATTTTAGATCTATGTCATTTGGAGATACGAAACATCAATGTATGCTCTTTCAGCAACTGTTACTGCTGAGTTAAAAAACATCCAACAACTTCCAAGTACGGGAAAGATGGAAAGAAATCTGCCATCTCTTTTTCCTCAGCTGTTGGCAAATGGTGGACGTTAATGGAAACCCCAAAGCTTAGAAATCTCAGGAAGAACTTGGTTTTGTTGAAAACATTCAGTGAAAGTGAGAGGTAAGAGGTATCTTGTCACAACAAATGAAAATTTCTTGGGACAATTTCGTCCCTAAGTCTTAAGATCACTCATACACAGCTATTTTTATAAAAGTCACATAGACCCCAATAGAATTCAACTCAGAATCATCATTTTCCATACTTAATGCTATGGTACTTTTATCCATAGGACAAAAAGTAATGTCTCTGCAAAGTTTAATGAATAAAACTGTCCAACTAGATTCTATGGCATTTAATAGCTGAGCTGCTTCTTTTGGGCAGAACAATATTACACTTACATACTGAGAGATGTTTGTTCTACCTTCATAGCTCAGGAATTCCTCAGGAAAATCCTCCACTCTTTATGTATCTTTGAATAGCTGATTAGTTTATATAATCTGTCTATGGTGCTGTCAATCTCTACTGAAATTTATGATTCAAGACAAAAATGCAAACTATATTAGCAATTTTCTTCCCCTTCTGAGTGTTAGGGCAAAAATACTCCTTGATGGAGATACTACGAGAAACCCTGCCTGCCTGAAGATGTATTCATGCTGGCATGCACCTCGTGTGCCGCCAGGTCCTGAAACATTAGAAACAGATATAAGATGGGGAATTAAACCAGAACACTTAGGGGAAATGCTGTCCTGACTTTTTCCTCCTCTTGCACGACAAGGGATTGACTGGTGGAGTATACACACCGCACGAGCTGGGTAAAGCATAGTCAACATTTATCTCAAGGGAAATCATCAAATCAACAAAACATGATTTATCAGGGGATATACAGAAGTTTTATCCACTCTCCCTGAATTTCTACACAGGATCAAAAGGGAGGAGGAGAAAAGGAAAAAAAGTAAATCCTGCAGTCGAGGTCCCCCAGTAAAAGAGTGCTTTATAAACCCCTCTTAGCTCTGTGTTGGGGCAGCACTTCACCCTTGATTGTGCTACTAGAGGATAACTCATGGTTGGGAGGGACCCAGCAGGGTGTCCACTCCAATCCTGTGCACCACCCACTGGTACAGGGGGGCACCGGGCACCCACCTACCCATACCAGGGCCGGCGCCCATCAGGTCCTGGCCAGATGCCGGGGTCCAAGACCCTTAGGAGGTCCCCACATCTGGGTTAATCGTTAAATGAAGCTGCGCTGACCAGTTCTTTGGTATGCCGGTGGGAGATAGGGTGTCCTCCAGGCCAGTCTAACTGCAGGGGTGTGCTCTGCCTGACTGCTGGAATAAGGAGATCTGGTGGGAGGGCAGGAGATTCATACCAAGGCTGCATAGTAAAACATTGGCAAATTCACTGCTGTTTTGGCTGTAGTATAATAGAAAATACTATATGCACATATATATATATATGTATTTGCAAACACACGATCCATGTATGTAGAAATATGACTGTATTCTCCCTGTGTATCTAACCCATCCCCATCTGTACACACATGGATTTTAGACTTAAAGAGATTAACTTCTACCCAACAAACATTGTAGGAACCTTGTCCCTTTTTGGATGGTGACACTCGGTTCCTTGTATCAGTAATTTCACACAAAAAAATATATATTTATTCCCGAGGTCAAATTGAACTTGTGTTTGTATTCGATAAGAATCTGATGGGCAATTGCACCTGCCCCACAGATGAGTAACACACACAGTTCAATTCAAGCATGTAATTAATGGCGCTTCTCAAAAGCTGTATTTCATTTGATTTATAGCACATGACATTCTTTTTCAGCCCCACTCATTAATTAGTCCTATTAGTAGCCTTCTCTTCCACCGTCTTTCATTAGCCACATACAAGAGTTTCCTGATTTTTGGGGGCAAGGGGATGAAGCGAAAGTCTTGCTGCAAAATTAGCTGCAGGTTAATTGTCTCCTTGTCCCACTCAGCAGAGCTGCAGCTGAACAGGCAGCCTCAGATGGTTTAATCCTGCCATGCCAAGAAGATCATGTTTACATTTTGGTACAGGGCTCTAGTAAAACACTCATTAACTGTGACACGTCGGTGGCAGGTGGGCACCGGGAAGGGGCCATATGTACTCCTGGCAGGACAGACATGTCTGCCTGGCTGGCATGAGCTGTCTCCGCTCTGCAGGATCCCCAGCACTCAGGAGTCTTGTGCTACCTAAACACCTGGTGAAGAAACTTGTCAGCACCCGTCATGGCAGGAATTTGCTGACCAGCTTGGACCAGACCTGCGTGGGTGATGAAGATGTCAGGAAAAGGCCAAGAAGGGAAACATGGTGGGTTCTGGGGTAGCTGGTGCTGGCGGTTGTCCCCTGTCTGCCTGCCTCAAGACCCTCTTCAGCAGCTCAGCTGTGGGTGACCCTGCATCAGCCCTGACCTGCTCTGCTGCATCTCCCCCAACGTCTCCCTGGCATGGTGGATATGCCCTGATCACTTATTCGGCCTGAAAAATACTCATCAGCCGCAGAAAAGATCAAGTTGGAACGAAAAAAACAAGCAAATAATTGGGAGTGCACTCCTGAGTCAGACCTTTCGCTCCCCTTCTCTGGCCGGTGTCGAAGGCTAGCCTCCTGCCAGCCCCCATTCTCTTCCTCCTCTGAAAACACCAAAAACAATACTTGAGAGGAAAGTATTCTTCTGCTGGGTGACACTCTAAAGCCTGCCTTCTGAATGCGCTCGCCCTGCTTGCGAGCGGCTGGGCAACGCTTGGAGGCCGTTGTAATTATCATGGATAGATCAGCAACCCTCTTCGAAAGCCATGTCAGCCCCATTTAATTATTTTGCTTCATGCTCGGGTGCTTTTAACACAACAGTGCCTGCAAGGTGTTCTCTGTGCCTATGCCTGCCTGGGAGAAGAGCCGCTGACTTAAAGATTGGAGGGGAAGAAAACAAAACCCCAAAGATTCATTACAGTTTCCAAGGAAAGTAAAATGAAATGAATCAAGAATTACAAACAATTGCCCTAGCAATCAGCATTACGATTAAGGAAATGGGGCAAAGAGAGACGAAAAGACGCATCATAAATCTTCAGGGTCAGCTGACCCACACCTGTTCGATGACAGCTGGCTGCTCGGCACCTTATAAACGCTGTGCAGGTTGGATGCTAGGAAACGCCGAGATGCTGCCTCTGCAAAACCAAAAGCAGACGGTTCCTCAGCAGGTGGACACAAAGTTTCCGTGTCCCAGTAGGAAGAAGGTTACAGACTGGGAAACTGCAACTGTACCACCTGGGACCTGACTGTTTTCCCATTCCCATCCCATTCCTGCCTGTTTGGTTACTGGTTATTCCTGACCAGGATAATGCTGATAAGCCATTGCATCAGTGTAGAAAAGTCTCACTCTTCATCTGTACAGTATTTCAGAAAATCAGGTCGTTTTGAAATATTCATATAAGACCAACATAAAATCTCATTTTGCAGAGTTCACTGGGAGCCCAGGCAATGTGAAGGACCCTTAGAAAGGGTAAAACCAGAACATAGCGAAAGTCTTTTCTAAGGCCACATCAACCGCTGCTTTGCCAGGAGAAATGAGATGGGACAGTTTGCCAAAGAAAGGTGTCAATGCATATCAGCTGGCCAGGCACATCAGGATGGTGTTGGCTTCTCAGGAAGCAACTTGATGCTTGTACAGTTCAGCAGAGAAATACCTTTTTGGTTCTGAATGATATTTTCTGGTATGTAGGCAAACATTAGAGTCTTTTATATATGTATATATAAAGAATTGCTAATACAGTCCATCTTAAGTGACTAATTACACTACTTTTCCCCCCTTCTTTGCCATTAATTCATTGTCACATGACTTCCTCCTCTTTTTAAGTATTTTTTTCGAATCATCATTGTAAGTAAAATCATACTGGTATTGCTGGTATCGATACTGTCACAGACATTTTGGTATACTGGGCCCTATTTTAATTTTCATTTTCTCCAGAGCTCTCCTGAGTTGCTGTGCCTATAGTTCATCCCAGAGTGGCACTGATGAAGAAGTAGCTTTCATAATAATTTAAATAACATACTTGCTTTTTTTTCAGGATTGTGAAGTGTCACGCATGCCCATGTATTAGAGGTACCTAAGCCCCCAAAGGACGTAAAATAATTTAGCATCAATCAGCATTAGTTTTGCCAGCAGTTATGTTTTCCAAATTCTGGTCTCCACTTCTAATAACATTCTCAAATTATATGGCACAAGACTCAAATTACTACTTACACTAATATCGAAATGTAGTAATTACTCTTGTTATAACAAAATAAGCGTGGGGAAAAGAAGCAGGTTTGTGTCTACTCTATGACTGTTTCCATATAAATTAGTCTTTCTGCTATCAGACAATGTTTCTTCACAAAGAAAGGAAATAGACTTTGTACCCAACATGATAAAGTTGACTCAAATGGCACAGCTGCCTGTCCTAGGCTTTCTCCTTTATGAGAACTGCTTTTCTCTTGAAAATTGTCATGCATGAGGTATGACTTCATAAAAAAAGCCACAAATGAAAATTAAAAACTATCAGAGTAAAAGCATGATTTTGAGCTATTATTTCACATTTTTTTCACTAACTGCATTTGCAATTTTTCTGTCATCTTTTAACATTACAGATTTGCACAGTTAACATCTTGCAGGATGTTCTCTTTCTATATGTGATTTTTCAGAAATCCATTAATCTTAACACAGGAAAACATATGCTTTTCAGCAGTTACTTGTAGCTATTGTTTATCATGTATGTTAATTTAATATAATTATTATGCACCATAAGTTATTGAACTTATTACTTTCAGTTCCTCGTTTATGGCGATCATAAATGTAACTGCAGTTCTAAATGTAATATAATGATGTACTTTAAAGAGGGACCTCCCTTACTGTAAGTACATTTCTGACTGGTTTATTGGAAGCAAAAAGAGGGAAAAAAAAAGGGGAAAAGACTTCCATCTAGATGAGAAATGAAAGAAACGCAGAGAAGGGGTTGACGGATATGAAGTAGGGAGTGTATGATTTTGTGTATCTAGTGACAGCTAAGAGCTAATACAGAAGTGTTTTCATGGCCAAAATATTGCTTCAGTATCTGGAAACTTTTTTCTTTGCTGTCTTCTTTTTTTTTTTTTCTATGTATCTAATAAACGTGGCTTTCATATGTCTTTCTGTCCTTGTGGGAGGAGGGCAGAGCAGTTCTGGAGCAGGATAGAGGCTGGTATTGTCAGGGGCCTGTCTGAACACAGGAGCAAATTTTTGCAAATAGTCTTTTTTCCCAGTTCAGCATAAAACAAGCTTTAATACCTGTGAAACTCTGCTCTGTTTCTGGTGCAATTCTAACAGAAGAGATTTCTTATCTTTTACAAATTCTGGACCAACTTGAGCTGGAAAATAAATGGATGGTGCTCAGAAATAGAAAAAGCAAATATGTAGAAAGACAGGAATATATCTGGAAAACATGTTTCTGCCTCCTCCATCTGTCATTGCAGCCATCTCCGCCAAAGCATCCGCAGCCCGACTCCACAACAACTGCCTCTCTGGATCCGGCTTTGTCCTGTCCCCTCAACAGCAGTGGGACCTCAACAGAAGATGGCACGTGCCTGTAATTCAATAGACACTTGGCAGGGCCTCTTTGTCCCTCCTGGCAAAAGATTAATGTGCTCCCAGACATTTCTGGGTTTTCTGTGCCACTTGGGTCAGCTACGCTTATGGTCAGCCCCGAGGAATTCTTGGCAGGGGCAAAGCCTGGATCCCAAGCTGTGAAATGCACTTGTGTCCAAGAGCAGCTGGGTCTGGTTGGTCTCTGTGCCAGGGACTGGGCTGTCAGTGTGCGTGTGTGAGAGAGAGGCCAGGGAGAGAAAAAAAAAAAAAAAAAAAGAGAGAGAAAAAAAGTTAATCTAGTCTGCAACATCAGTCCATAAGCATGATTTAGTTGGTGGTAAGCGAAAATTGCTGGATTTCTGCTTTATAGAGAAAATTGACATGGTGCCAGCTTATCACATACCTCCATCTGTGGGAAGTTCACATCAGACACAGGAGTGGTATGAATTAAAAAGGCTACTGGCTATTTTCATTGTGTGTCCCCCCAGCCCCTCCCCTCTGCATTTCTCTGTGGTTTCAGACTCCAGCTGCCTCTAGAGCCTTCTTGTGAGTTGTCTCTTATTTTTGGTTTATTTATCCAGAAGATGCCTTTACGTTCCCAAAGGCCTGAACTGCATTGACTGCAATTTCTGTTGTGCTGGTTGGCTGCTACACAGTGTTAGAAAATCCATGAAAGTATCTTCAGCTTGGCAAGAAGACAAGAAGACAAAAAATGACTGTATGAGAGAGAGGAGGGAAGGTCGAAATGCTGGACTTTATCCTGAAAACTAGTGTTTTGTTAATAAATATGTTGTTTGCCAAGAGTGGCAGACCTTGGAATACCCACACTGCAGGAAATCTCTCTTGTAACCTATAAATAGCACTATGATGTTTTGTCACGTGGACAGAAAACGTCCACCAGAGGATCATGTCAGAGCCAAATGCTCTCCCTCTAAGTCAATAAGCACTCAGAGCTTTTGGGGATATTTTGCCAGGCTGAAAGTAGCTCTTGGATGGACTTGCAGGAATGCTGGTCACATTGTTATCCATGTATTCAGAGTAGAATTTATTCTACGTCTATCTTAGGGGAAAAATATTTAACCCAGAAGAGAAAATGCTGCAAGAAGAGTTTCTTTGCAGTGAGAGAAGACCACGACATAGCAGAGGATGGAATTCACTTTTATCTGAGCTTACAAAAATCAGTACTTCAATTGAAGCAAGAGATAATATATTAGATGCAAAAGTCTCAATATTGAATGCTTTTTCCCCTTCTGATACCGGTTCTGAATTTCTTTCTACAGGCTTCTGATGGCTATTGAGAGCTTGATGCAGATATGTAAAGCATGATACTTTCTTCCTTTCCAACGGACTTTGGAAATGTTTGCAGTTATCTGGGGCACACCGTTTATTCCTGCTGGAGTGACACCAGTAGCACAAATGGGTTCACAGTGTCACAGGAAGAAAGGAGTGATAGCAGAGTACTGGTTACCCAGGAGAAATTTTCTTTCTAATAGAAACAATACCCCCCCAAAATCATTGTACTATATTGATTATTCAGTGCTTGTTGTGTGATGCTGGTTGGAAAGAAAAAGGGATTTTTAATGATAAACCCCATTCAATGTTTCCCATTTTCACAGCCTCCGCACCAAAGGCCTTAATGATTTTCAGGTATCAAACTTAAAAAAATAGATATTTGCCATGTGTCAGCTCCTATGCAAAGTCTCTCCTTGCACAGTGGGATATTGTTTCCAAACTGTCAAAAACTAATCAGGCTCCCTAACTACTAATATAACAAAGACAGTTGCAAATTGGCAACTGAATCTCCCAAGTGACAACTCCATGGCCATTATAATGTGATTGTTGTGGGAAATTCTCCATTTTAAAAAATCTCCATCTTATTAGCCATGCCGAGAAGAGGTGCATTTTTGATTTGCATCAAACAAATAATGTCACCCTAATATCAGGGATAAGGGAAACGGAGAAATCTGTGACCTGCACAGAGCTATGGTGTGGCACTCACTGGGCACAGACAACCTGGCACGTGCAAGATGTAGGGTGTACTAGATATGATGTAGTCATATATGCAACACATTGAGCAGAGGAATACCGATAGCTCAGCTTTATAGTCTTACTTCCACTTCTGCCAAGGCAATGGAGCTAAGACCAGCCCTAATGATCTTATAGAAGGTGGCTTCAAAAACCAAGAATTGCTGTGTATGAGAATGGTTGCTCAACTGTTTTTAACATATAGGTCATTCATTTTCACAGGAGAATAAATGCAGCAGACAGTACGAGTAGGCTTGGAAAGAGATTGAAAAATATAGCCTTGAGACTTTTGGGAAAAGATTCGCTGAGTTTTGACAGCATAGAGAGATAATGCAAACAGCCCAGAGGCCTGAGCTATGGCCAAAATTAAATGAATACAATGTTGCCTGTCTGGTCGCACAGGGAGAATTGTCCGCACCTGAGAACCAGTCTGGCCTGATCCCAGGTGAGTCAGAGCCAGCGAGAACGGAGGATATTCCCCCAGGTCTCAGAAAGAGACACTCCCTTGGCACTCATGGATGTGCAGAGGGGCGGGGGGAGCTCACAGAGCTGCCCTTCGGAGGGGCCAGCTATTCCCCATCCAGGTGGAAATCCTGTCTTTGAAGTATCCATCACGGATGATGAGCAGGGGTTTGATGTAACTTGGTTTTCTATCAGCAGTAGAGGAAACATATCTATGGTCAACACCTTGTCAGTGTAACAACGAGGGCTACCTGGATGTCCACAGGTACACCCCTACTGCTGAGCCATGCCCTGCCAATCTGACCACACACAGTCATGGAATCATAGAATGGTTTGTGTTGGAAGGGACCTTAAAGATCATCTAACTCCAACTTCCCTGCCAAGGGCAGGGACACCTTCCACTAGATCTGGTTTCTCTCAGGGAAAGGAAAGAAGGCCTTTTTGTTTCCACGCACATCCACCCCTTCCTTTTTCCATAGGATCAAGTTTTCATTTTGATTTACCATGAAGTTGGAACAGTGCAGGTGGTAAGAGATGGGAAAACAAAACGTAGTTCTACTTCTGTAACAGTTTGCGAGGTATAGATGACCTCTTTTTTACTTCTGTCAAATAATGATAATATGGTGCAACTTTATTTCTTACCATTAAAAGTTTTGACTGACTGTTGCAATATTTTGTAACAATTCCCCAGAAAGATTTTTTTCAGCGTGCTTTCTGCAAACCTGTATATGTAATCTCTGTTGACTGGAAAACAACCCCAAATATCATTGACACCTTATCACATCTCTCTCTGCCTCTCCCACTACAGACAAGGTACCAAAAAGTAGAAAGTGTTCTTATCTCCTCTGTATTGAGATGTCATTTAAGCAAAACATATCCAAAATAAATGTTAGGTCCAAAACTCACAAAAAAAAAAAAGACAAATGAGAGAGCTTGCAATTACAAACAGATTTGCTGGAGAAAAGAAAAAGCTTCCAGGGGACACCACACCAACCACCCACACAATGTGAGATCAATTCCTTCACTCATCCTAAGCTGGAGACGTCTCACCCAGGCTGCCCACCCACTCATCCTCAACCCTTCCAGCACTGAGCAGCTGGAGAGCACACCTACTTCTCTTACCTCATTTGCTCTTGGTATCAAGATCTCCATAGATCAGCCAAACAGGGACAGGGCAGCTCATGTTGGTTTTCAGCAGCATTTCTACTGAAGAAATGGTCTTCTATGGTGTGACTTAGACGGGCTGTTTGGGTGCAAAAATTAACATTTAATAAAGAAAAATTCCAGTAAAATGTGCAAATATCTTTCAATTTTCTTTAAATATAAAACTAGCTCCACTATGTCTTGAAAACTCACCAGGCAGGCTACACCAAACCCACCACTTCCATTTGAATTAGCAACATTACAGAGACTAAAACATCTCTTCTGCTCTCCAGCAGTAAGAAAATAATATAAAAGCTTTTTTTTTCTGCTGCTAAACCATCCACCTATCAGTTTTATTTACATCTAAAACCCAGTAATCATGTAATTCCTTACAGCCTGTTCCCATATTATAGAAACAATGGTACAGAACCAAATAACAAATTTGATCTCAGCTCCTGGGTGCTGCCTATGAGCAACGTAAAGTGCAATGATCACGGCCATGACCGATCTGCATCTAGGCATGGAGTTTGGGCAGACGGAGCTGCTGCCCAGGTATTTGTGAACTCATCCAGCTATTTCAACCTGCCTTGGGCCTCAAAGCAATGCCAGGGCAGCATACAAATGATGTAAAGAGCGCTGAGAACATTTGGTGAGCGTTATTCTGGCACAGCATTATGAATCGCTTAAATCTGTCTCCAGTGGCCATGCAGTTTCAGCTGAAATGGTGTTTATCGGCTCTCGCACAGCTGAGAGCTAGAGGGAACAGAGCAGACAGCGGCTCCCCATACCAGAACAAGATCACGGTCAGTCTGATATGGCTGGGGGTTTTGTTCAGAGGAAATGACATCTTTGGGAGCAAGCACTCCACTGTAGGTTGTGTTTTCCATGTTCTGTAGGAGTAACAAGAGGATGAAAAATTTTCACAGTTTGCAAAAAAAAGCCTGTAACTAAAAAAGCCTGCCTTGGAGAAAGCTCGATTTGTAACATAACTTCTGCACGATTCTACTGTTATGTGTTTTCCACCGAGTATTGTACAGGACTGAATGACTTCACCCTGCTAAAATAAACATATGGTGATTACCAAAGTTCAAACAGGTAAAGTTCAAAAAGAGAAAAAAGCGCTTGGTCCAAGGGAGAAGCAAAGGCTGAGCAGAGCAATTCCACACCGGACACAACACAGTCTGAAGAGCTGAGGAGCCAGTATGTGGCATTAATGCCATTTTAATGCCAGTTTTTAAAAGCCTTTGGTTTTAAAATGGAGTTTATATTCACAGATAAAATCAGGATAGTACGGGCACATGTTAAAACATGGGATTGCTTTCACAAGCTATGAAGGAAATATCCTAAGTAGTTGCATGAGACTTAAGGCAGCAATAATTCAGAATGAACAGAGCTAAAGGTGATATTACAGAGAATAGAGGCAGGAGTTGATGTTCTTAAAGCTGCCTGCTCCTTAAGATTTGAAGCATTTCTGGGAAAATTATTCCAAATGGAAGTGGCAGAGACCAACATAGGCTGTTGCTATTGAGATTAGAGAAAAATAGGGATGGAGAAACTCAAGTGTGCTAGTGTGGTAGTGTGATGTCACTATCAGCTGGGTACAGGTTGAAAGAATCACATGTGGTCAACTGGCCAGAAAAGACATGCAAAGTTATACAGGTCAAATAAGAGGAAGATTGATGAAAAAAGTTGCTGTATCAGACCACCTTGGCTACAAGAAAAAGGCAAAAATTTATTGTGATTGCATAGGTATGTTTTATTCATCAAACTGTTAGTCCTCAGTTTATTTAAAATCCAAAGACTCAGAAGTGATAGAAAAGAGCAATGATAAATGAGATATATGTAAATATATGTGTGCGTGTGTGTATAAACATATATACACACACATAGGCACTGTTTACTTATACATACGGCTTTCTTAGGGAAAGCTCCTTTGAGAACCATCTGTTGCCTGAACTCCACCAATGCTCTGACTGAGATCTCATCCGTGGCAATAAATCCATCTCACACACATCCGGTCTTGTCGCTGAGCAAAGAGGATTACGATAACTGATGACTCTCAGGTTAGCATCTAGTTCCGAGTGGACAGGTAGCTTGTTTTCTCTGTTAGATCTATGGCTCACTAGAAAAACACATTTCCAGCACACATTTTCCATGTAGGGGAGATAATTCAACATCTTTTGTTCTGAAGTATTCCAGAAAATTTCACAGACTGTATAAGCTACACACATTGAATTTTGTGAAGTTACAGTGCCATAAATCTACAGTTACCCTATTGTTTTCAGTAAACTTAAACACGTCTGGAGAGCATATACATACTCTGTAGCTTTCATGAATTTCACTTGAAAGTAACGTGGGGTTTTTGCACATAATTTCTTTAAGGGAATTCCTAAGCATGTCATAAATCTTTCTCATAAACATGTATATACAGTGAACAACCTCCACAGCTAATTGGTATATGTGCCAGTATTGATACTAAAATTTTCTGAGAAATATGCACAGAGGTTTTACAAGTAAAATATTATAGAAACAACTCAGCCCAGGTACTTAAGAATTTACTAAGATCACGTAAAATGTATTTTTCTTCCTTCAAACATGTAAGACCTGATCTGTAGCCAGTTATGTCCACAGGAGTTTTTCCACTGACTGTACTGGTACAGAAGTTGCACGAGACATTGGTCTCAACAGCAAAACAGGCTCAAGAACCTCCTCTCCATCTGAATCTCTTTTTTCTTTCTATTTGTTCCCATCTTCACATTTCAACTCATGATCCTGTCTGTTACTGGCAAATACCTGTGACTTGGGAGCAATTACATCTGAAGAGGGTTTGGCTGCTAAAGGTGGCATAAAGGGGCGATCACGACTGGAGTTTCCTCCTCGTGAAACAGTTACTGAAACCTCTGTACCACGTGGAGAGGAAAGGTCACATCTGGACAGCCGGGTATCCTTCATCTGGCAGCAGCCAGGGTTTGAGGGAAATGAGAGGCACAGGTGAACCCAAAGCAGGCAGCAAAAGAGAGGTTTGCCAGAAGGGAATTGCCTTCCTGTCCATTGGTGGATGCTGTCTCATGACAGGAGAGACACTGGGAGGGGAAAGGAGCCTGGCGGTCACGGTCTCCTGGCTGAGGACATCAGATGCACAAGTGCCAGGAGCCTATTAAATATTGAAGAGCGAGCATTCACCAGGCAGGCGAAAAGCAACATATTGATTGACTCGTTTTGTTGCTCCAAGGAGAGAGGTTTTGTGATATGACTTGCAAAAACAATAAGCTCCTCTCTGCTCCTGTTTACAGCAAAGGAAAGTCACAGAAGGAGGCTGAAATGCAAGCACGGAGTCACAAAAGCCGCCGTGTGGGTATTGATCCCAGTGCTGGTGTCCATTGGGTGTCAGTGACGTTCCTAGCTCCTCGTAGATTGCTTTTGGCAGCTCCGCTGATGTTGAGCTCTCACTGCATGCAAACAAAAGCTTTGACATTCACTTGGGGGCTGCAAGTGACCTGTTGTTAATACCATAACATATGCATGGCAAACACAGGCTGTGTATACATTTCCCCCCCACACCCCTATCCTTAGGATGCTGTAGCGACCAAGGATCTTTCACAAGGAGAAACTAGGTCCCATGATTATACTTTATGCCCTTGGATGTCTAAAAGCCACTGCTTGATGCGATTAGACCTTGATGCTGAGGAAGGTTGACGAACTATTGTGGGAGGAACATTTTACTCCAAACCATTCTGCTCAATCAAGGAGCTTTTCATTTTGCTAGAAGTAACAGCTTTCATCATCAGCTGGTCAGTAAACGTATCACGACAAAAATATAATTATAGAATGCTGGTAACAAAGGCTGAAGCTGTTACCATATTTCACCAACTATCACTTAATAGTTATTTTTATGGAGGAGCAATAAATAGTAAGTACTGTTTTACTGGATGTCTTTTGTTTTCAGCAGTAGAGGAGCAGTTTATTTTTTAACATACACCAGAATTTAAACACAACCACACTCCAACTTATACTCATCCAACAGATTAATATGTGTTTTCCCACTTGCTTCCAGACTTCAAATTCACAAAATGTTTCGTTCATTTTTCTGTACCTGCACTCTCACATTCAAGCATGGTGGTTTGCTACTATTCTTTGTGCACCTAAATGATAGACTTTTCCTTTTTTTGACCTAAATTTTGTGCACTATCTTGTACTCTTCAAGTGAAAATCAATGTTGGGTATGTGGATCCACTTGCTTTTTTCTATCCACGAGTAACATAAATCAACAGCCTCTCTGCCTGGCTCAGGCCACTTTGAAAATGCAGTTCAAAAGCTTCCTGTTTTTCTTAATGACCTTTTGTCATTTCTGAATGGCTCCCAACGTTTTAACTTTTTTTTCTTTTCCGCTGAAAGCAAAAACTCGAACTTCTTACTTAACTGCTAAAAATACTTCTCGTATGGATAAATTACCTTTGTGGCAGTGAAGTTTGTTTACTTCCTATAACCATTCTAATTTCTGAGAAGGTCAGTCCTAAAACCAGGCTAATCTAGTCAGGATTTAGGTGGTAAGAGACAGTGCATCATCCAGTAGGTGAGAGGGAAGAAAAGCTCATGTTATTCATGTGAAATATTCCTCATTTACTGCCCAAGAGTGACTTGAGATTTCTCAACATCTTTCCTATCACCACATCTCCAAGTGATGGTGCCTTGCCAGTGATGGCTTTCACAGCAACTAAAAGCAAGCTCAAGGCTGAGATAGTGAGTGGGCTCACATGGATGTGCATCCATGAGCCCAGATTTTTGGTTGCAGTATTGTAAGTGTGGGGAGAGGGAACTAACGGATCCTGTGAAAATTAAATCTATTTAAGGCAACATTAACTCATTCGTAGCTATAGGTCCCAAGCATCTCCCAGTGGAGGGAGAAACAACCAGGGAGTGAGGCTTCTGGCATCCCCACATTTGCCTCTTGCCCCACTCCTCTTCCCTCTGGCCAGGGCCAATCTTCAGAGAAAGAAGAAACAATTTTGTATAGACTAGAACAAACAGCCTGATGCAAAGACCCCTTCTGCCAGCTGACCTGGCTCCCCTCTGTTCTCTTTATGACAATTCTTTTACCAGTTTTCTTCAGTTCTTGCTCTAAGCAATCAGCTTGTCTCTGCACAGGAGACGACCTGACGGGACCCACTGGTCAGGCATTGCTGTACTCAGTCCACACAAGCCTATAGCAGGAACACAAACAACCAGCCCGCAGCCACACACTTGATTGAAAGCTGTGACCTGTTTGCTAAGGCTACAGCAATTACAATTTTAATTAACCTCTGCACTTTCTGCAACCAACAGGTAACTTATTTCACTTATTGACAGAATTAACCAGTTCTCACTTCCATCATAACCCACCCCACCACCAACCACCTCCCACTCCCAACCTGATTAGAGGCGCGAGACATAAAGAGGGTAGGAACTGTGTACCTCCCTCCTTCCATCCGCTCCTCCAGAGATGGAGTGCCTCCTTCTCCCACTGCCGTCTCCCATCTCCAGTACCATTTAATGGGCCACTTCAGTTCCCTCCTTCATGCTCCTTAATAGCCTAGGAAAAATGAAAATAAAACCTTAGTCACTCCCCTCTCATAAGCTTGTAGCTCTTCATTTTGCATGTTAACCATTGAGAGACTGGCCCCTTTACATTACTGTGAAGACTGAGTGCTATATACTGTTTGCCGACTCTGAAATTTAAATCCATGCCACTTTTGAGCCATCAGAAGATATTTCGTGGGGACCCAGTCCTGCTCCCACTAAAATCAATGGCAGTCAATTTTAATGGAGGCTGGATGAGACCTCCCGGAGTGTAAAAATTACAATTTTCATGCTCAGATGATTCCAAAATAGCAGATTTGCTTCAGCTTTTGAAAATGATACAGCCCTAGACTGGAAATATGAAATTATTATGTAGATAGTCAGATATGGGACCCTGACACTTGAATAAAAGACCTCTTCAACCTTCTGCACAGCTTTCAACGAAAATAGCTATAAAAGCCACTAAGTATAAAATCTGCTGGACCATTTCAGGGAAAATAACTTTTTTGGAGGAGCATAGCTAATAAACAAGTCAAAGCAGGTGACACTGGCAATTAAAAATTATCATTGCTCTTACCTGTCACGAACTGGATGGCTTTTGGGCTTCCCTCTGAATGGATGGCAAAATTTCTGCCCTGATGGTGGCAAACCAGCTATATTCTAAAGAGTCCGAGTCCAACCCTGCTCCATCACCCTTACGAGGGGACAGTTTGTTGCCAGCAATAACACATTATCTTGTCCTCCCCAGGCCAGAAAGTGTCTCCAGCTCTGGGCTGGGCTTCCCCATGTAAACAGCTCTGTCCCATACAGGACAAAGGAGGTGCTGGGAATGGCAGAGCTGATGCCCAGCATGCCAGGACCGCAACTCGTTTCTTTGGTCTTCCTATTTTCTCTCTTCCCAGGAGCACTGAGATATTCCTTCTTTCATCTGGTTCGTTTTCACAAATATTTAAGCTGCCTGATGGGCTCTTGGGCCACCTGAGAGCACATGTGTCCCTTGGGTCCAGCTGTACTCCAGCAACCGCAAGGAGGTAGCTGTGACCTAGAAAAGAATTTGGGGATGGTGTGCAGAGGAGAACATCAAGCGGCCCATTCTAAGACTGATTAGAATTTTCTTAACAAAAGATAAACGTTCCTTAATCATTCTTCAAGGTTAGAGGTTCACGTTGTATTCCCATGTGCTCTGACCTTCTCTAATTAGCATGCTGTTGGTATTTCACATCTGAAATATGAATAAGCTATTCATTATCATCACAGCCATTATTCTTCTGGAAGCCACCACAAAGAAGAAGTTGCTTCTTTTCACAGAAGACAAGGTCAATCTACTCTATCAGTCGACTAAGCCTGAATAATGTATAAACTGTCTCCGCAGCAGGCTCCCTCAGCTGAGCGGGTGATAAGCAATGTGTATCCATCAGGATGACCAGCCAGAAAAGATAATCTACTGTTTGGAAATATTTTTACTGTGAAGTATTGGCTACCGCTGCTACACTATCATCTGAATGAGTGGGCCTTTGCAGATGAAACCTGGGTCTATTAATCTCTTTACTTCAATTCCTTCTTTTTAATAAGGTGGGAGTCGTGATGCAGTCCATACCTGACAGTTAAGATATAAGAACAGGGATTTCATAGCAGGATAGATTTTGCTTCTTCTTGTGGTTGGTATCAGCAATATCTGCATTCAGTGCCTAGGGTGTAGTAAGCCTGCAAAGCTTGTAGGAGAGGTACAACTTTCATTAGGCTAGCCGAAATAGCTGAAAACCCAGATTAACTTCTGGGCACAGGAGCCTTTCTGGGGGTTAGAAAAAATGGCCCAATTTCATTGATGTTTCTCTTTAGGCCTGAGGAAGGGTCTGGTGCCAAAAAGCTTGTCTGGTTTTTGCAGCTGTATTGCTTCACTCAAAGTACTCTCTTACCCTCCTTTCAAACTTTGCCTTGATATATCCTTAGGGTATCACGACACAATAACATTACAGTTAATTACCATTAACTCATCTCACATATGAGAATTAATGCGAATTCTGCCATTGTGAAGACCAGTCAAGAGTGCAGCCAGCACTAAAGACATTCTTTGCATTTTTCTACTTGTTTGATGCTATTCTATATAATTTATTAACTTAATTGTGGGACACACATATGGAACACACACATGCAGAGTTCACTTTTTCCTACTTCTGGTGATGAAGTTTTGTGCTTCCAAATCTGTTTTAGAAGGTGGATTTCATATCTAAATAGCTGCATCACTGGTTGTCTCTTTCTTCACTTCAAAAAGCGAGATTGCGTTTTTCAGTCAGACACTTTGTTCAGTGTCTTCAGTCTATGGCCCAAGGTGGTCCCTCCCTACTTAAAAAAATCTGCCAAAACATTGTTTACACACACAACTTCGGATTCCGTGATGACAAATCTGAAACAATGTCTTTATCTACAGCATGAAGAAAAAAAAACATTATAGTTTTTCAAGTATGTCTTGATTTTCAAAAAAAGAACTGTGTGGTATTGTACAATATAAAACATGCTCAGTTTCTTTAATCACACACGTTTTTTAACAGTTTTGCTAAAGCACCTGTACGGTGGCTTTATATCTTGGGAAAAAAAACACATACGAAAGGCGAAGTCAAGGATCATAACATAGACATTTTATACTTTAAGTCTGCTACATGAGTTTTGCAGAGCTGTCAGAAACCTTAGACACTTTCTTAGAAGTCTTTCTTAGACTCTTAACCTCAAGTGGGCAAATAAAGAGTAAAGCTGAATATCACTTTAAATGATATGCTCAGTAGCAGGAATCCCAGAATGGGATTCTAATACAGGTGATTATGTGTGTAGATGGGTATGATGGCCCACGCAATCAGAGAACATTGTCTGAAAATAGAAACCCACCCTTGTACCATTTAGTCAGTAAGTTTTCCCCTCACAAAGCGATGCAGATCACAAAAGCGTATGAAATCTATTTACTGCTTTTCTTCAGTCTCTTTACTTTGAAAAGAAGAGAAGCGTTTATGGGTACAGACTCTTTATGTACCATTTCCATGGTACCAGCATATACCAGCATAGTTTTGGAGAAGCGCTTTAAAAACTGGACACTCATTGACTAACGTGTTTTGGCTATGGTTCAAGTCTCTGATACTTTCATGCACCCTACACTAATCAGGGAACTGAAGCTAGCAAACCCAAGAGAGAGGTCTGTTTATGTCTACATGGCTGCCCGAGGAAAGGTTGCCATACATGACACATTAGACTATCACATTTAGCACCATTGATGTAATGCCTCTGGAGAAGCCATATTTTCTCTTTCCTGAGGAAAAGGAAAACCATGTAAAGGGTCTTTTTTGGGGTGGTTTTTTTTGAATGTTGTTTTAGCATTATCCACACCCAATCTCAAATACAAGCAGTTTTTATCGGTGGAACAACAATCTAAGGAGAGACATAAGTATGGATGTGAAATATAGGTGTTTCTAATTCCATTTGCTGCCTAGCCTGCCAGCAACAAAAATTTTCTCTATCTTAATCTAGTCTTTCATCTGTATCACATTCATCCCTATGTTGAGTGAGCACCATTTTCCTTGCAGCATGTGCTCAGGGCTGTTTCACGGTGAAAAAGCAGATATTATGCTAGCTTATACACGTATCTTTGCATATGTGCTGAGCAGCCCAGGCTAGGCTGCTGGTTACTTCAAACGATGCTAATGAGGTTGCCTGGGCAACCGCATTAGCCCAGGACAAAGTAGTACAAGTTCCCTGGTCTTGGTTACTGCCTACCAAGCAGATAAGCATAAGTGGAAACGTGGAAGGGAAGCGCTTGTTTCCAGCCATCTTCCACTGAAATACTGTTCAAACTGGCTTCCCTCAGTGCTGACTGCAGCAGTCACATTTGTAGGAATATATTGTCTCTCTCTAATTTTGTTTCTGTAATTTTTTTTTAAGAAAAAAGCAAAAATCTTAAATACTTTTCCAGATGCACCCTCCATCTAGAATTATTTAACGTTTGTTTCAATGTGTTTGGATTTAGATTATTAATATTAAACCATTGCGGTTTCAAAGATTTTATTTTTTCCCTGTTTTCTCTGTGTTGCCCTAAAACCTTAATACAAACTTAAACTTTCTGATTTTGTCAGAGATTTATTGTCATAAAGTCCCAGTTCATTACAATGGAAATCCAGTACAAGGTTGAGTGAGCTGACTGAATTACTTAATTCCTCAGTGACTAGCAATGACTCTACCAATAAAAATCTGATGCCACCAGATTCACTAATGTCCTGATATCTCTGCAGTTATCCGTTCAGGGATGATGAGTTTAAGGTCAGCAGAGGGGTAAAGTCCTTCAAGGCCATACAAGTGTAAGCCCACTTAGAAGATTTGTTTAAATCTCTGAAATTCCGTTGTTATCCATATCTTTATCCCACAGCTTACGCTTGGTTTAAGTGCTACCCTAAAACCATTACGAGAGATTTCACAAGCGCTGTACAAATGATGAACAATTGTAATTACTGCCTGTATGAATAATAATATTCAAAAATTTCTTTAGATGTTTTAGGTCAGATTTGCTAACTCTCCATTTAACAAGTTTCTCACGATTAGCCTGCTCATGCCTTTCTAGAAGAGGGAAGTTTATGCGGCGTGGCAAAATGATAAGAGCAGCCTGTTCCACAGTCTATTCCTTTTAGGTTATTCCTACACTATAATGAAACTGCTGGAAAAAAAAAGTTAGAAAGCAGTAAAGTAATTTTGGAATACCTATGGTGGAAGAGATGAGACAACCAGTGGAGATTGATGTGGTCAAAAATAGGGCTGAACTGGTTCCTTAAGGCTTGCCAAGAGAGTTGCTACAAAAGTGATGCTGTTTTCTGCTAATATCTGAGCCTACAAAGTCCTAAGTTTCCTTGAGAAAGGTAATAAAGAGTCTTCACTTTCTTGATAAGTCAGGTGATATTATTTAAGCAGCAGAATCAAGGGATTTAACTTTGACATATTTGAAGAAGTAAAATGTTATTTTGTATCCATCCATATATTATATCCATCACTTTCATATTGACACATTTCTTCTTCATTTCATTAGCAGAAACTTCAGATAATAATTTAATTTTTAGAAGTAGAGTAAAACAAATTACTTCTTTTCAGGCCCAAAGGAAACCTGAAATATACTTTTTAATCCAGCTGAACTACTCTTTAAAAAAGATTTTCCATTTTGTCCACAGAACAAGTTCTTCAGACAGTACTTACGAGGGTGCGTATAAGCCGAGATATATATATATATATATATATACATAAACATTTGTGGGAAATATGCTGCATTATATTATCAGTTATGTATATGTAGGCTACAAAGGGTAAGACAGTCTATAGTTATATCACGTACTTCCACGGTCTGCGTTTTCAAACATCCTGATCAAGAAACTGGCTAAATGCCTTTGTCCCCTTTACAGCTTGTATATCTGAGAGTCTTTTCCACAGAAAATAAACGTCCCAATAGGAAGGAAACAGCTGGTCTGTGAGTTTGGACAGAGACACAAGTGCCTCACTGCAGTTTTACTCTAGAACTCAGCAACAACTTTTTGCTTTCTATTTTTAACTGAAAAAAACGAACATTTTTTTTTCTTAGATCTATCACCTTTGCCTGTTTGGGTAATATATTTTAAATGGAAAAGAAAAAGAGTGGTAGTGTTTTGATCAGCTGTAATTTTATCCGCATCTACAACATCTAAAGTATTGTTTTCTCCTGAATCTTACACCTACTACAAGAAGAACAAGGTGCAGTGCTGAACAGATTTAAAACCAAGAGAGCACAAAAAAAAAAAGACAAAAAGACCAAATCCAACAATAACAACAGTTCACTTATACTGACAATGAAAATAGCAACAGGATGCATGAACTAGAGAACAGGAGACAAAGCACATGCTTTCCATTTATCACTACTAAGGATACACAACTGAAAAGATGCCATGTGTACTTGAGTCATTGCCAGGACCATTGTCAGGAAAGAAATCTTCAGCAACTTGAAATGACTCAACAAGTTCTTGAGAAAACATCAGCCTATGCAGGAGGTTCCAACACACTGATTTCTATTTATTATATGCTTAAATGGTTTCTGAACCGAGAGAAAGCTATGCATGATTACATGGGAACCGAAGCACATGATAAGGAGAGCAGATGTTGCTGTGACCAGGGCTCAAAGCCCTAATTGCCAGCTAGCATGCTTTTCTTAATCTGTTGGAGATATCAACTTGCTAGGCTGAAATGTAAAGTTCCTCTGAACTCTGGGAATATTGGGTGCATAGCTCCTCAGTTCTTAGGGAGTGAAATGCTAATTATAAACGCTATCCCTCATTATCTGTGGCACACTGCTATTTTAAATACTCACTGATCTGAAAAATCCAAACCCAGACTCGGGAATGACAAAATCGTGTTTTTCTCCTCCACTATTGCTTCTGCAGACAGCTCTCAAGATAGTTGCCAGAGGTATAATCACCTAGACATTACTGCCAGCAGCAGTTTTCCTTTTCTGGCCATGGAAGAGGCTGAAATACTGTGGCAGTTCCTCGTTTGACCCGACACTGTTGTACAACCAGGTCTATATGCCAACATCTCCATTAGTTTTCTATGGGTGTGAAAATAGCATTATCAAGCAGGTGATTTGAAATAATCACTTTTAAAATTAATTTTACAGCTGCAGATTCCTGGACCTGCAGGGAAAATCCAGAGATATTCCTCAGATCAGGAGATCTAGATCACATGGATCTCAGTCTGGAGACTCCCAGAAGCAGGATAACGATCCTCATCTGTTGCGAAAATTAATTGAAGCTAAGACGTGAGACCAAGACTAACAGCACTTTTCAACAGTTTGCAACCACTAGCAAAGGCATTCTAGACAAGGAGGACATAACAGCACCATAATGGGAATTTCTTATAGGTAGGCAAAACAGTGTTGTTGCAGAGGATGAATTAACTGTCATCCTGAGAGCAAATGGAATGTTTATTACTTTTAAATTGAACACAGGTGCAAATGTCAGCATGGTGCCACAGAAAGTGATAACAGCCCTGAGAGAAAAGGGGATGCAGAATACAGCTGATTCATGCTGGGAGGAGCACTCTGCTTGCCCTCCAGTAGGAGAAGAGAGGATGTGGATAATTCTTTGCTGGAAGATGAAATAGAATACATCCATCCACTCGAAGGCTGCATCCTTTAATTTATGTCTAATTTGATGAATGTTTAGAATTGGAAGCTTTTTCTATGGGATGTAACTTTGAAGTTGGTCCTGCTTTGAATGTGTGGCTGGGCTAGAAGACCTTGAGAGTTCCCTTCTAACCTAAATTCTTCTATGATTTTATACTTACCTACAGGTAGGTGTTCAGTGATCCGGATGTGAAGATTCATAATCCATTTTATGAAATGTTCTTATTTCTAATATTGAAGTAATGTGCAACCTCAGCTTTATTTTGTATCAGTCTTTTTATCCTCTTGCATGACTGGTTCTGTAGGAGGTAATCTAACAGCTAACCATGGCATCGTGTACAAACACATAAATATACATACACCCACAAGCATGTATGTTTTCAGAAAGCTCAGTCTTTCTCTGCAGAACATTTGTCTTACTTAACTTGGAGAGATAAATTCTATTACTTCTGTTGCTTTTTTACAGAAACCAGGACATTAGTTAAACAGTAGTCTGGCTTTATAATCTCCAGGAAATAGCAAGTTATGTACTTATGGATGATCATCCTGGCACATCACATTACTATATGAAGTAATCTGTTCATCGCGATACCTTGTACCATTTCATGTTTTCTTTGTTGTATCTCTAACTTAATGAAGAAAAAATTTCTGTTGATTCGGAAAACTTAGCTGACACTAATGTGAAATTCCACATCCTGTACAAATATTTCATTGATTTGAAAATTTATTTGCAGCATTATATATTTCGACACCATGTGGTATTATTCTTGTTTCACTGCATGTGTATTTCCTTATGCATAGCAATAAATAATTTGGGACGGATTACTTCCATCTGATCGTCTATGACCAGAAAGACATGTTTTCTTCTGTATGTGGAGCTCTTAATGCAGGCAGATCATGCAGTCAGGAGAACACTAAGTGCCCCTCAGTAACCGAGAGCTGCAGTGGTTGGTATTTCCTACAGAGGATGCAGGAAATACATTGTATTTCCCTTTCTGATCACAATGTTCTGCTTTCTTTTCTATAGCTTGTGTTACTTCAATAACACAGAAAAAGGAATAACAATTAAAGTTTACAGAAAGAAGTAATAGAAACAGATTGATCCTCACAGAGAACCCTGGCAGCCCCAATAACTCTTTAGTTTCCTGCAGGGTACACTGTGGGAAAAGTGAAACACTCAATGGTGAGAATAAGAGAGTTTGTCTTGGCACCGCAGAACTCCATGAATCACCTTTTTGAAGAAAAAGAAGCTGAAACTTTAACTTTTGGTACATTTAACAATGCAAGTGACTGATTCTTGTACTGTGTATAAAATTGACCTGGGACATTAAAATACCATTTTCTCTTTGATTTCCTCCACCTTTGCTCCCTGTGTAGCCTGTTATAGGCAGCTGGTGACTTGCTTCATTTCAGGGAATACGCAACTATCTTTTTTGCCTTGCTCTGATCTCTGAGTGTGTTTAATAATAACTTTCAATTTTGGAGCATCTTTTCTGAGAGTAGTCTCTCTTCTCTGGACTGAATCCAAAGTCTGGTCCTTCTGTGATTTTTTTTTTTGTTTCTGCAATTGCCTCCACATACTGTGCCCTTCACAGCCAGTACAGAGGTCCTCAGAGTCTCATTCTTGATCTTCATCTTTATTGCTTTATCCTCAGGAGTAACTTTGCTCTGGGTTTTAAATAGGAACATTGCGTCAATGTGGATAGACTGTATGTCTCCCTCAGCTCACTTTGGTAACCACCCTCATTTATCAGCCTGCCTTAGTTCTTTTCAGCCGTAGCATCACCATGACTTCCTACTCTTCAGTATTTCAATTATGAAATTGCCTAGCTGAGGGAAAATACACAAACACCTGCAAGGCCTGGCTTGAGCTCTGACAGCAATTCAAGTCTGGGGAGACTGCTTCTCAGCTCTTTAACTTGAGCTAAAAGTCTGGATCCTCCATAAATTTGGCAGTCCCTTCCTTCCTCACAAAGAGTTATTTCAAAAGTCAGAAGTCTGAGTGATTTGCCAGGCATAGACAAAAACTTAAGGTGCAACGGCACTGAGCATGATGCCAGAGCAACTCAAAGAAGTAGTGGGTGGAAAAACTGGTCAGACCTCTTGAGCCCTGAAACACAGTCAGAAGAGATGCAGGAATCCATGTCTCACAAAGCTGTACATTGTCTAGAACAAAGTTTAAACAAAGTAAGTTGGAATCAAGGTAAGGAAAAGAAAAACCACATAACTAATCTTTGATCAGGCTAGAGCTGGCTCTTCTCATGCTGTGTGAGTTGAATCAGTGAAGATATTTGGTTGTGTTTAATTTAATTTTACAGAAAACTCTACAAAATGAGGCTCATCAGCAAAAGTAAACTTTGCACTACTTCTTGATAAGTTTTGAAATCATAAGCAGTTTAAAAAAAACAGGATTGAAGTCTGCTCTCACTTCGATTTATCATTGAAGAATACACTGGAGATTCAAATCTGAGCTGGTCTTGCCTATTGGGCTTAAAGACTACAATTTAGGTGAACCAGGCTGAATTTGGTATTCCTGGAATGACTATAGTCTCAAATGAAATGCTTTCATGTTGTGTTTGCAGTGCAAATATTAAAAAAATAAAACATTCAGAGCGCTTCCAACTCCATATGCTGAAGAAGCACAAACACAGAAAGGGCACAAAAATATGCAGATCAAAGAAGATACATTTATTCAGCTATTTCCCATCAGCTGCATGCTCTCATCTCATATTGGGTGAGACACTTTTTTTTTTTTCCCCCATAATGTCACATATTGCTTTACTTTACCTTCCAAAACCATCTTGTGAAAAAATACAAGAGGCAGAAGGAGAACTGGAAAGCCAGTAAGTCCATCCCCCGGTGATTAAGGCAGATGTTTATCTAAGATACAGGAGACCCAGTTTGAAGGTCACCTTCCAAATCAGGCACAACATAGATGGGAAGCTACCGGGGGGGGGGTGGTCAGGGATGACTCGCAAAGGTTGCTTTTCAGGTTTTCTTTCCAAGGTGACAATCATTCTGTGCTGCTTCTTCCAGAGCTGTCAAAACCCTGTGATGTTGTATTTCAGCAGAGTCTACCGGGTTAAAGAAAAGAGACTTAAGTTTCAAAGGCACTGGTGATTATTCCTCAGAATTGGCAGTGAGTGTTTAATGTCAGAAACATAGTTATTTTATACTGGATATAATAGTACTGTTTTGTACAAGCAAACACCAATGCTTGCTCTCCCTACTATGTCTGATGCAGTTATCGCCCCCAGCAAATGAAGTGAGGCATGAAGTCAGGATGCTCGCTTAAAAAAAGGTCTGTTTTAACACAGGTGAATTGCTGCACAATCTTGGAAACCTTCATCGGCAGTGCAGACCTTGGGATAGTCCATGTGAAGCCCATCGATTATGCGGAAAACCCTGTGACGTTTCATGACATGGTGGAGGACCGATGCCTGGTAGGTTTGTGCCACAGCTGCCAAGACAGACCTGAGACCACAGGTAAAACCTGCTAGCAGTTCCTGGGGCTCAAATACAAAATCTTTTATTTTTCGCAGAAGAAATCTCATGCAGTCTGCCTATATTGCAACCCTCAGTTTCTCCCTGAGACTCGTGAAAGGTTGTGATGCTTATAGGCAACACTTGTTCAGGATTAGTTTGTGTCACCTCAGGGACCATTGATTATATTACTGTATTTCTGTTTCAGTTGTTCTGTATATTAGTGTATTGTTAGGTTATTTTCTTTTAATCACTTGCAAATTCTGATTATCAAAAGTACTTTTCAAATAAATTTCAACTCAGCAGTAGTCAGAAAAGTGTAGAAAAATCAAGCCTACCAGTGTGAAATAATTTATCACAGAGATGAATTCTTAATTGCCCTTTTACTAGTCCATATACCTTCTGACACAGCCTTCTACCTGGACTTGGGAGGCAGAAAATATCTTGTGAGCCAGAGTTCTGAAGGGATGAGTAATGAATTCTGGAGGAGGAAGGATTTAAAATCAGACTGGTTTTGAGAGAAGCGAGGTGGGAAAAGGCTGAGGGCATAACCAGCCCTTATGGCTTCAGGATACACTCACTCTGTCCTTCGACAGGCATTGTGTGGAAGGTAGGTGACCTCTCACACAGGCAGGGAACTGGATTACAGGGGCAGGCCCAGGGTCTGTTGTGGACAGATGCCTTCAAAGACATGGACAGTGAAAAGAAATGCATGAGTCATGGAAACCTCTGCAAGCTCAGGAAAAATGAAAGTATATAGATCTATTTGGGTTTGTCAAGAGCGATTCTCAAGTTTTGGCATATAGAGGTCAATGGTGAAAATCCTGACCCATCATTTCTTTGGCTATGTTCACTTTGACTTTAATGGGATCATGATTTCATCTCTAGATTTTACAGTGAGGAGGGAGCAACAGCAAGGATGACTGTTCCCCATCTGCAGACCATCATCTCTTTATAATAGCTTCATTCATCTTTCTACATAGGTCATTTGCTTTGCGCATTTCTTAATAGTCCTAGGATTGGAGGGAGGAGGTGATGGAGGGAAAGAGGTTCCAGGCTCCCATAAGAGATTTCATGCTCTGTAAAGAACAAATCTTTTGAGAAGCTGTTGGATGAGTTTGACCTTTCATGCTGTAACATCTTTGATTCAGATCCTGTGCTACATTTAGGTGATGGTGCTTCAACAACCCAAATCTTTTCAATTTTCTCCTTTTCAGCTGCAGTCAGCATTTACTATGTCCTTCCTGAGTTATCATATAATGAGTCTGTTACTGTTCATGCTTTATAACAGTTTAGCAAAAAAGCTATTCATGTTTACAGTGGGCTAAGAAGCTGTTATTTTATGTCTATAAGCAGTTAAATGAGTGACTGCTCCCTGATTGTTAACTTGTTCTTGAAAATGACTGAATAATCCCCATATTATTTAATTATTATTGACACACCACACGATAGATTTCCTTACTGCTTTCTGCCACACGCATATCACTTGGGTGACCTTAATCCCATTAAGAATATATTCTGAAGCGCACTGTGAACACAAGTCTCTTTATGAAGTGAGGTCTCTTTACGACATTGTGATTACAGTCTAGTTTGTCATTTTGTGTCACCTTGCAGGGTTCACTAATACAGGGTGCCCATAGTAATCTCCCTTTATGCTTTTTTTTTCTTGCAATAGCGCAATATTCAGCAGTATGTTAAATAATAATACCTACAGCCACTGGGGATGGCCATAATCCAGCCAACAGCCCACATATTTTGGAACTGCGGCTGGGAGCGGTGTTGATGCTGCTGACCACTATGATGGACTATTCCCATTAGAGGCCGCTGCAGCTGGATGCAATTTAAAGAAGCCCTGGGGGGGATGGGGGTGGTGGTTGCTCTAAACTTACAGGCTCCTGCAATTCTTGAGGATAAGGAAAGCAAAAAAGTGGTTTGAAGCCATATGTTTCTCAACTGGTTTCCCCCTTGCCCACAGCACTCCTCATCATGCCAAGCATATGCTCTTCAACCCACAAGCCAAGCTCTCACACGGTCAAAAATTCGGCTGAGCATGGGGGAAAAAGCAATGGGTTTCAACTTAGTATATGCTGAGTAAAACATTTGGATGACCTACAGCCATACCTCTTGTCTATAAAGTGAGTGTGCAAAGCCAGAGTGTGTAATCCTTCATCAGTCCAGGAAAATGCAGTAGTACAAACTAACGTTTTTTAATATTTGGTGCGAACCACTAAGCAGAAGGAAAGTGAGCGTTAAAACAGACTGTCTTTATTTAGTTTAACATGAAAGCAGAGCAGCATTAGACACAGCTAAGTTACACTTTGCAAAGCACTGTAGCTTCCACAAAAGCAACAAGATTTCCATTAAAGGCTCTAAGTAGCTAGAAATTTGGTGCATGAAACCAGAACTTTCGGCTTTTGGAGAGGAAACTAACTGCTGGTATGAACTGATGATAAGCAAGGTTTAAACTCCTTGCCTTGTACAGAGCAGGACCATCTCCTGGTGTACCTGTCTCTGCTGTTCTCCTTTCAAAGTGTTCTGGCTTCTTTATAAAAACAGCTGACAAAGATGCTGCTGCCTGCTTGTGTTTTGTAATATTCCTGTAATTATTTGTATTATTAAATTCTGTGGGAAGATGGTTAGCGGGAGCACAAAGTTTTTCCTCATCAAGTTAGGTTTGGCTTAGGCTGTCTCTTAAAGGTTTCAAAATTAACAGCCTCATTTTCTTCAGTCAAAGCAACAAATAGAAACCCCAGGGTAGAAGAATATTTCTGCTCCCCACATACATATTAAAAGCATATTTCCATATGTTATATTCTAAATTAAAGCTTCATATTAAGTTTATAACCCCATCTGCAAAATTTTTGACCTATGTTTAAAGCTAGATTTGGAAAAAGAGGAAGAGGGGAAAGGAAAAGAGATTTGTTTTCTTTGCAGATTTGCTAACTCTGCTATATTAATGATACGTACTTCTGACGTAAATTGCAAGGTTGCGTGTTGCAGAAGGATTATTAGCTCCATGTGGAGAACTGGAGTGCTTCAGTGAAATCCCCGTGATAATCTTCCTCTTCAAACAAGGCTGATGTATTCCATAGCTTTTCAAGCCAGACTACAGAAAAACACATTTAAATTAACAATCGTACAGCAGGAGAAATAAGCAAGTAGTCAGGCACTAAATAAGAAAAATGCTACAGTTTGCAGTGATAGAAGTTCCTGAACTTACCCTCAAAATCTGTCAGGCAGCCTTGTCCCTTGGATGGCTATTCAAGATCCTGTGCTCTCATTCTGGATTTCCCCATCAGCCTTTTCCCATCTACTTTTTTATTCTCTTTAATAGAACCTCTTCCCCAGCTTTGCTTCCCTTCAGCCATATTTCTGGACTTTATTAGCATTTCCTTCTTGTTGATAGCCTCATTGTCCTTCACCACCACCCTCCTGCTTGCATATTGCTGGCTCTCAAACCTTTGCTTGGAAGTTGTTGGTGAGATGTCAGCAACAAGAGATCTCTGTCCTCTGGTCCCAGTGCTCCCAGTGGTGCTGCCTCCATGGAGAGGGTGGGAGTGCTAAACCCAGCAGAGCCTGAAGTTTCCTTGCCTGGCTTTGCTGAGGGAAAGAAGCCACTAGAAACGTGGGCATCATCACTCTTCCCTGAAGTCTTCAGGAGCAATTAATGCCTTGAGATCCACCACAGATGCTGTGTCAGGGGAAGGGGAATGGTCTACACATTCAACGGATAACACCAGCATGCAGCCAAGGTATTTCGCACAGTAAAAAGCTTAAAATATTCATGGAGGTAGAATTCTTGCTTTTCATTCGAGTCAGCACTGGTTGTTGGCCATATCCAATCAAAGCAGAAGTGGAGTCGATAGATGCCATTTTTCTTGATCTGCAACACTATGTTTTTCATACAACATAGTAGAAACTCTCTTATTCTATAATAACTGAAAATAAAAACACATGCTTCTGGGATTTTAGTTTTGTCCTTCCTATACTCCTACACATATCAAGGAATCTCTGAAAAGGGTTTAATAATAATAATTTAATCCATTAAATTACTGAACTTTCCATAAAGATTCCCAAGTCATTCTGGAAAAAAGAGTTATGAAATACTGAATAAAAAATAGGGTGTAATCCTCTAAATATCCAGGGTTGCTGTTCTGCTATTGTATTTTTTTACATGTTCCATGATGGGTATGATCTTTGACGTTAGCACAAATAGTCAAAGAGAAATCAAGAAGGCAAGCTCCTCAAGTACATTTCAGCTGCCTCAGCTCCATTTTTTAAATGAATACATTTAAAAGAAGAGCTCTTCTCTTTCTTTTTGTCCAATGTTCTTCTCCTATACAGCTAAGAAGTCGCAAATACATATAGTTTAGTGTCATTATCTCTGGAAAACTTTAGATAACTGAACATTGTTCATTGGAGAAAAATTACAAAAGACAGAAGCTTCTTGCTGAGCATCTGTTGACCTGTATTTGGTCAATAAGCTTTCTCAGGACATAGGCACAATATTCCTGGGCCTTAAAATGCATGCAGACAAATAGCATAGCCTAAAAAAATGTATTGGTATAGCACCAAATATGAATTGATTTAATACATTTAGTTTTACTTCTGTACAGAAGATTTGGCTTGTTATACATCTACCATTAGGAAGTAAGGGAAATGATGAGGACTTGTAACACCCAACACTCATATTTTGCAAATTCACAAATGTATGCTAAGGTGATGTCAAGCTTTGACTGAGTTTCAACTGAACAGATGCCAATTCATGGCTTTGAGTAGAAGCCATGTAAAACTCAGTGGTTTAAACTGAATTTGGAGGGTCACCAAAAGCATAACAATATCTAAACCAGGAATAATTTAACTGAAGCCAATGAAGTTCCACCCATGTAAGGTGGAGTATTGAAATCTGACCGAAGGGTGGTAAATGTCTGTAGGCTAAAAAGAGAGGGAGACATCTCTCTTCTCTTTCCACAGGCCAACACAGCAAAGCTTGTGTAGCTTTGCTCTGTAGTTAAAGCTTTCATCTGTCAACAGGTTCCTTGCTTACTCCTTGCTTTCATTCATCTCCGCTTTCCTAACAGGGACTTTATGGAAAAGTTTTAGGAAATGTCAGGATAAGATGTGTTCTCACAGGATAAGATGTATTCTTACAAAAATGATGATGTCATGTCCACATTTCCTGAGAAATATTTTTAATAGAAAAATCTCCTGGCCCACTCTGAAGCACTCTGCTTTTTGCCTGCCTTCTGGAAGACAGAGGGATGATTGGAAAGAGAGCGCTTTACCTCTAGCTCACAGCATCTAATTCAGCACAGCTCAGTAGTAACTAAACATTTGGAAGTAATTTAACAGCCTGTGTCAACCAAGTTGGCAGCTTGCATCAAGATTCTGTATGGAAAATAGCCACTTTGTGGAAATCATTGTCAAAAATTGCACCTTTGATGACAACCACTTTCTGGAGAAATAAATGTATATTTTGGGAGTAACATTTCAGTGTATTTAGAAGTGCAATCTCTCAATATATAACACCCAGATACGAACATATTGAGATAATATTTTCGAGTGGAAGAATAATTTTATAACACAATCTGAAAGTCCAATTCATTATTTCAAGCAATTTTCTTCTAACCTTAGTAATGTGAAGACTATACACTAAAGACTGTGCAAACAACAGTGAAAAGGCACTCAACAAACTTTACACAGACCATTTCTTTGAGACAACTTTTACTAATTTATCAGCACCATCACAAGCTACCCTTCTCCACACCTTCTCATGGCCCACCCTGGGGCAGGACCAAGTATGCCAACAGTGTTTCCAGCAGATGCTCTAAAAGATTGTTCATGTTGGAGGCTGCACAGCTTCCTGGGGCAATCTACTCCAGTGCTTTACCAGCCCTATCTTATAAGAGGGTTTGCTAATGTTTAATATCTCTTACTATAGTTTGAGTGCATTGCTTCTTGTCTTTGGTCCTTGTTCTTTACAGAGTAAGCATGGCTCTGCAGCTTAGTCATTAGAGCTCTTGCCTATGGGATGAAATGGGAAGACCTGAAATGCAGTCCTCACTCAAAGGGCAATTCAGATAGAGTGGGTGCTGCACATTGAATACATAAACTGTGCTCGAACGGGAGAGATTCCCCTTCCCAGATGATAAAAAGTTTTCTGAATTTTAGGTTCTAGACCTAGGCAGAATGCAGAGACTCTTAATTTTACGTCAAGGTCTACGCGTTTTGTGGTATTGGGACTTAGGTCTCCGAAGAACTGAAAGACCTACGCAGAGTTTGTTTTTTTCCCTCTGAATTTGAAGACATCCTGAAAAAGTAAATCTGAAAGGTATAGACTATCCTATCCATTTTTCTTTTCCTTATCTTCTTTATTTTCAGGAGGAGAAACTATAAAGATGACCACTTAAATGCTAACTTGATTTGGCATTGTTTGCTTTTTCTATGAAAATTAAAATCTTCAGATTTTCATTGATCACTAAGATTATTCCGTTATGCATTCATTGTGTAAACACACACAGAGCATCCAGGAGTACCTCAGCAGCCACTGGGCTTAGGTTGCTGTGTAGTGCACAAATCTTAGCTGTATTTAATTATTTGGGAAATATTACAGGATCGTGCAATTCCAAACTTCTATAGGTGTCAGATATATATATATATGACCATGTCTGCATTTAGCAGAACATAATTGCACTCCAGATATTTATCTTTTACTGTGTTTTGATTCTTTCATGTTATTCTAACCTAAAACTTTTCCCACCACTCAAAAAAATCCAGCTTTGCGTTTTTATTGAGTGCTATCTGAATAAATGACTACAAAAAAAAAATCTTTTGAAAGATTATATGATTCTTTTTCGGAGCTCTGTGGGCCGGAGATTTTTATTTTTCATTTTTGGAAGTATTCATTTAATTTATTAGTTGTGAAACTTCTGGGATAGAGACAGAAGGAAAATAAATCCTTCATTCTCTCCCTGAAACATGTGCAGCATGCCCTCTGGACCACCCTCAGACACAGATTTTCAGTAGCAAGCAGGGAGCTTGCACTTCCTTCATCTCATCAAGGTCATCTCCTCAAAAATAAGTACTTTTCTGGTGCTGCTTGGACTGTGGAGAGCTGAGAAGCTCACTAGACACTGAGTGTCCTACCTCACTGCTACCTGCTTTGGCAGGGCTGGCAGATGCTGTTTTTCCTGTGCAAAGGACTCGAGCTTTGTGTAAAGTTCAAAAAAACTTGCTTTAAGATTGCATCCCTGCCTGATATTTATCCCCTAGAATTTTTCCCTATCATCCTCCTTCTAGCAGCACAGTGGAAGTACTATGAAAGCACCCAGGTAATGACCACTTTGAATTTGGTCTGGGAATTTGTGTTGGTTTCTGTCAGCTCTGAGTTTGACTTTTTGATCTTGGGCATCTTTGATTGGTCTGAGAACCAATTTTCCTTGTAATTGAAAGAAAAAATAATAAACAAAACAAGCACCTCATATATGGCCATCTTATTGTGAGGGAGAGAAAGAAAGGCAGAAAGATGGACTGGTGGCAGCAGAAGTAAAAAAGACAAGCTAGCTTTTCACATGTTTCCAGCCTGATCTGTTGACTGTGTTAAATTGCCCTCCTCTGCTCTGCTGTGAGTTGTTACTATTCCAGCCCCTGTTTGAAGGATATCTGGATCCCCACAGAAGCAGATAAGAGCTACACGTGTTGTGAGGCTCCATACAGCCTGGAATGTTGAAGGAGAAGAAAAATGAGAGAAGAAAAATGAACTAAATATTTTAAGATATCTAAGGAAAAGAAGAGCAGCTTTTCCCATTGAGTCGTATATCAGTACAGACTCCTTTCCTCAGGGAAGGAAATGTTGAATGAGAAAGGAATGAGCTATAACTTTAATCAGCTATTTCACGCTAACATCTGAGATGAACATTAGGAAGGGTTTGGCACCCTTCGCAGCTACCTGAGGCACAAGGCTAAGCAACGTGCTCAAACCACATAACAACAGCCTGCTGGCACCCTCTCCTTTATTATTCCCTAATGAGACAATCCCAGAAGAGAGGGAGAAAGGAGTATTTCTTGGCTGCACCAGGCAGAGGCCTCCCTGTGGAACCGCCCTGGGTCAGTCTCCTCGAGCTTAAAAGAAGAACCAGAGTCCGGCTGCACAGGCTCATCCAGCACACCGGTTTTTGGAGGGGACCCGGGGACACAGCAGGCGCCATTCCCAGTGCGTGGGATAGGGGCTCCTCAGAAACACGCCCAACATTCTCCTCTGGCATGCACAGACTTTCCCAGCAGTTGTTACCCATCTTCCTAAGAAAAACAGATGCTGTAAGGAGCTCCAGGCTGCTCTAGGAGGATGTGATCCAAGTTTCCCTGATGGCCTTTAAATGAGGTTAAAAACGAGAAGGTGGCCTTTCAACTCGACTAAAAGAATTAAACCAAACAAAACACTGTTTTAATAGATCTGCAAAATATATCTCTCTGTAAACGGCAAGATTTCTAGTCAAAACCTGTCAAAGCATCAGCACTTTCACATCTGAGCATAAGAAACAGCTCAAGTCCTGGGGAAGGCAAAAGCGTGATGAGAGAAGACTGGACTTGCAACCAGAGGCATCAGAATCTGTCCTGGGAAATGGCTTGAAAATGCTCCCCTCACTCTCTTCCCAGTGGCCTAAACGCTTCCTACTGTCCCTGGGTCAAGTAAATAGGTGTAGCACTCAGGGAAAGCGCATGGATCAGGGATGGACCTCAGATCGCCATGAAACCTTCTGTGCCATTAGTACATGAGGATCAGTATGGAGAAAAACAACCTGGACATGCAGAAGTGTCCTACCTAAGCTACGTTAACTGGAAACGCAAAGTCAGAAGCTGTTGTTTCAAAAATTCGGTCTTTGCAACGTATTTATGGTCCAAATGCCAAGAGATCCTGGTGATATATTTATGCTACTGCAACAGCAGTTGTAGTTTCATATCTGAAGATTTAGTTTGCTATAAAAAATACCAGGAAAGCAGTATACCTCCTTGTGTTTTGTCAATAAGTAGTAGAGACCAAAGTATAAATATGTCTCAAAAGGTATAAAAGCAGGGAATAGAGGGAAAAGGAGTTGCTATTGGAGGCACAGCTGCTAAATATAGTTCAGGGTGCAGAAAAGAACTTTAAAATCTGCCAAACTCTAAATTTAGGAGAGTCCCAGAGCGTGTCCATGCTTGTACATCTTGCAGATGTGTACCGCAACAGGATGGGAAACACACACTCAAATAGCATGCTTATGGTTAGCTCTGCAGAGCTGAACTCCAGCATTATCCAGAGGCAGAGCCGTGCCCTGTTTCTCTGCACTGGCAGTTCCTTACCCAGATGTATATTGCTTCAGTACAAAGCAGCTCCTGGAGGGTTCCCAAAGTAAAACCAAATGTAATCTATCAGCGCCCTGCTGACCTGGCTGGGTATTAATTGCTTTTTACGTTTCGTGTAAGCACATCTGTCTCGCTATAGGGAATTCAAAGCGATGGTGAAAAGCTGCACCAGAAGCTCAGTAACCAGAGGCAAGGTTACAAAAATACTAGTATTCTAACTCATACACGCGGGAGAAGATGAAGAGTCAGGAAGTCTCTGACAGGAATTATCTACATTAAATAAGCTTTTAAACTTCATGCAGTGCTTTTTTTTTTATTATTTTATTTGAGATGTGCTTTGAGTCAGGGGAGGACAACAGTCACAATTAAATGGTTTCAAACTGTTGGACACTACGTGTACCATTCCAGAATAAAAAGCAGTCTCGTTTAACAAGAACTGTCCCATCTTTCTCAGTCTATGCAACTAAAGTGTTAAAGTGATTTCCTTATCATGCATTTACACTGTTGTACTAGCCCGTCCTAGTCCTGCCCAGTGCAGCAGAACACACCTAATGCTGTGCCTGGGCTGCGCAGATGAATCACGAGGAGCGGCCCTCTTCCAAAAAAAAATATATGAGACAATAAACTGCTGGGTTCTCCCGGTCTTCTTCTGCAGGCTGAAATAAGAAATAAGCCCACAGAGTTTACCACATTTCATGCAAAATGCAATCGATATGCAGTTCGTAAAGTGACAGCCAGTGTGTTGCAGCAGGCACACAGCATCCTTGCCAGTAGTGTATTTAAAATCCCTCTCCTCTGTTAGCAAAGCTGGTGCACACGAGAATGGGGTGACCTACCTATGGTCATGTATAGTGGCTTCACAAAACACGTGCTGTTTTTAACCTGGTTTCTTCTTGATTCCTATTCTAAACATTGCTGCTGGTTATGCTGCTTCGAATCCTCTAAACGTCTTTGAGGCTGCAATGTGTTGATGACAGCCATTTGCTGGCCTGTGTTTAAATTTGCCTTGTCCCACACCATTTAAGCTACAACAGACACTGACAGCCAGCAGTCACGGAGAGAAAATGGGAATGATTCAAAATCATTTCTCCCATAAACGATAAAGAGAAGATATGAGAGAAAAGAACTCATTAAGATGAAATGCTACATTCAGAGCAACGTAAATTAAATATGGTGTTGACACGCTGGTTGTGGATAAGGAAAAAGGCAGGCTACTTTTGTAACAACATTTATTGCTCCTGAAATGAGGCGGAAAGGTGCTATAGCATGCAAGTGTGATAGCTGCACAAAAGATATTGTCTCGTTGGCACGCTGTTCTTTCTCCCCCACCGCCTCATAGATGTGGGTGTGTAGCAATGTTATCTCCTCTAATGCAGACAACTGGGCATGACCCTGGCAGAAGCAAGGGATATGTGGCCTCGCAGTGGTTAAAGTAACAAAATTATTAAACAATTCAGGTTGGCATGGACTTCTGCAGCTCGATTGGTCCAACCTTCCACCCAAAGCAGGGCCAACTTTGAAGTTAGGTCAGGTCACTCAGGACCTGTCCAGAGGAGTTTTGAAAGTCTCCAAGGACAGAGATCCCACATCCTCTCCAGGTGACACCCTTCCAGTACTTGATTACCACCACTATGAAAAATGTCCTCCTGACATCTGGTTGGAATTACCCTTCTGCACCATGACCCACCGTTGCTTCTCCTCCTTTTGCAGCGCATACTTGAGAAAAGACTGGCTACATCTTTTCTGTAACCTCCCCATTAGGAAGATGAAGACAGTAATCAAATCTCCCCTGCAGCCTTTTTTGCCTCCAGGCTGAGCTATCTTACATCCCCTTCCCATACGACTGCTCCACAACATCTGATTAGGAAGGTTTGCTCATTAATAAAATCGGGGATTGGATCCCAGGCACAGCTTACAATACTGTTCTAGACAGATTGCACCAGCTTCTAGCTGACCTGAGAGAACAGATTATCTCCTTTTTCTTCTTCTTCTCTCACCCTTTATCAAGTTCAGTCCAGCTCACCCTGTCAATCACCGCACCGGAGCTGCAGTGCCCAATCTGACATGGACCATTCAGGAGGGACCAGTGACTTTCCCCTGTGTGACCGAGGAGTCCGACTATGAGTTCCCATCCACAGAAAACCCAGACTGAAAGAGTAATGCCTGCTCTGACCCAAAAAAAGCATTTAAACATCAGCTTTGCTGCGAAACCAAGTGCTCATCGGTCACCTGCTTTTGAAAAGAGAGTTCATCAGATACAAGTGTGCTTTTTTAGAAAGGCGCAGAAGTGAAGTCTTCAAGAGTTTTGAAATAACCTCGTCTCTTTGCTGCAAATTACTTCTTACGAAAATGAGCCATTACTTACATTTGCTTTCCTAATAGCAACTTCACTGTGCAAAGTGAAAAACATATCGCCGACTTCACATAAAACCATCTTATGGTAAATAGGCTGCTTTTTTTTTGGACAGACCTTTTGGGAAAACTGGGAATGAAAACATTTCCTCAGCCTGCTCCCCCCACCCAGCACCGATATCTCAGTGCCTACATAGAATGTAGAGACAGGAGCAGGCTGTGAGCTGGCTTTGCACTTTGTTGGCCTTCAGACTATAGCTGGGCTGCCTTAAATTATGTCCAAAATGCCAGTCCCTGGAGATAAAAAATACGACTGAGGCTTACAGGGCTGCACAGAGGTTCCATCAATGACTCTTTTCCCTGTCTGCATCTTTCCGCACAGAAGGGAGGTCGGGTGTGGAGGCTGGATTCATCCCCTTGTCAAAGAGGGAGGCTCGGCTGGCCTTGGGCGAGCTCCCGCGGGGGCTCGGTGCTGTCGAAGCACGCAAAGCAGCCTTAACAGAGCCATGGATCAGGCTGGGTACATGCTCACACGGACCTGAATGTTTGCTTTTAATAGAAAAATGATTCGGCTACTATGTGAATGCTTGGGGTTTATTTTAGGTGTGTGGCAACAAGGACTCTTCTATAGGCACATAAGGATATATAACATAGTGAATCAAAACCTATATGTCAAAACATTCTACAACCGCCCTTACTAAAAGACTCTCAGCTTTGTAACACACCATGCAAGGGAAGCATTCAGCAGCTCAATAGCATCATCAGTGAGGTAACTGTCTACCCACTTCCTCGTTGGAGTAAAACCAGCTACAGGCACTCCCCTGCCTTGCTTTGCCTTGCCTTGCCCTGCCTTGCCTTGCCTTGCCCTGCCTTGCCCTGCCTTGCCCTGCCCTGCCTTGTCTTGCCTTGCCCTGCCTTGCCTTGCCTTGCCCTGCCCTGCCTTGTCTTGCCTTGCCCTGCCTTGTCTTGCCTCGCCTTCCCATGCCTTCCCGTGCAGGCAGCATCATTCAGCCATTTCTCAAATATCCCCCCATCCTTCCCCCCACATCACCTTCCCCTTATACAACATCGTTAATTTGGGAATTGCCCAAATGATGGCTGGGAGGGTCTCCCCTCCACCCTGACCTTCCCAGCTATCCCAAGGAGACAGAGAAAGCTGAAGGGAATAAGAGAGGGATTTGGAGGGACTTGGTGAAATGCTGACTATTAGGCTCCATTCCTAGATGCTCTGTGGCTTTACTATATGTATTCGTTGTTAACTTTCAACATAGGCTTATTATAGAGAAACTGGATGTCTCGGGGGTTATATTTGGAATTGCTGAAGCAAGAAAATTCTAAAATTGCAATTGCAGCCTACTGAAACATTGAATTTGCTCTCTAATTAAAATTTCTCCTATAAACTTGAGCTCCTTCAGCATGCAGAGCATTTTCCCTGTCTCTGACTAATGTTTATACATTCAGTCTCTGCGGAAGACGAATACGATTTTCTTTTCTGAGACCACCCCCATTTTAATTGCAGTATGTTCTTTTTCAGCTTTAGTCTGTATCACCAAAGTGGTTTTGGTGTTTTCATCTCCAACCGATAAAAATTTTCTGTAGTGCATGGGATTAAGGAGTTTATCTATATTAAGGAGTTTATATATATATGTGTGTGTGTATTATACTGGATTTTATATATTTGCATTTATATCTATATATACATATAGATGTATGTAATGTTTATATTATCTATAAATAATAATTATATATTCGCATATATTTGTATCTTTATATAAACTATTATTTATAAATAATATGAAGACCACACCTGGACAATGGAGAAACAATATTTTTTTTCTTTTTTTCTTTTTTGTCCAAGAAGGGATTTGTGTTTGCTGTGAACTCACCCCCCGTGTACAGCTGCAGTGTCTTCTGCAACAAAAAAAATGACATGCTTCTCCGACAGTGATGCCACAGTGGTGATTCACATCTATTTATATTTGATCTCGTCTTCTGCCACCGGTGTCAGACTTCAGCTTGTCCTTCCCCCTCCTCTTTCAGTTTGCTTCAGTGCTGATTATTTCACAAATGGCAATGTGTAGCTGTGTGCAGCATGATAGCAGACAGAATTAAAGGGCTTAATGAACTGCGTATGCCGCTGAGGGCTTCCTTCGCCGCAGCGCGAAGCAAAAAACTCTGATAGATCAATTAAAACATTTCTGTTCTAGAAAAATTATAGGAAGGGTATTTCAAGAGAGGAAAGGAAAGACATAAGGGGAATATATAACTTCAGGCTTTAGTCTGAAAATGCAAAATGAAATATTCAAGTCGTTCTGCAGACAGCTATAGCTGTAGATGAGGGATGCATGCCCAGACCATCCAGTATGCTTCTGGCTGAAGTAGCAAAATAAAGTAGACATTGTTTCTAAATACGTTATCTTTCAACAGTAATGCACGCCCACAAAATAATCATGAGGTTTTTTGAAATAAGAACTGCAGAACGACTTTAAAGGTATCGTGCAATTCGGAACAGTACATCCCCTGGCTACTATTTGAGCTGCTTTGGTGTTAAAGCAGCCCTAACATGGAGAAAGCTGATAAACTGCACCACTTCTGCCACAACATGCCTCTGTGCACAGATGGTGTATGTCCTCCCTCCCAAAAATGATTAGAGTCCTATTATAGCCAGGCTTGTAACATTTATTTTATCATTTCAATTCTGCATGCAGAAACGCATTATCAAAATGACTTTCAAAATCACTCGTTTGCGTGTATTTCATACATCCTTTCTGGTGACTGCAGGTTTTTTGGTGAGCTGTAAGATTTGTGAGTCTTACCGTTATTTATCTGTCACTGAATGTCACCCTGACACTTATGGAGGTGTTTCTGGAGGTAATATTGAGAAACACTTGTCTCCAACAATCTCAGCTGATCTCCGATTGCTCAGGACATGCTGTGAAACTTCACATGGTTCCCAACCCAGGACAGGAGATGACAGCTGCTCCTGATCCCAGGCTGGACACAAGCAGGAGCACTTCTGACACACCCCATGTCCAGTTAGAGGTCTAGAAACGTTTTCGTAGATGGTCTGGAAGACCATTCTCTGGTGACCTCGGTGCTAGAAAAGCCCAGCTGCCCAGATTTCCCAACAAAGCAAACGAGACTCAGTTCTACTGAAACCAAACCTCAATTTACTAAAGCTTATTCTGGGCCTCTGAGAACAAAACAATTCTTTTACCGGAGAGAAGAGAGTGGAAAACACCAGCATGGTTGTTTTCATAAATAATGAAAGAAAAATCTCTGTCATGTGTTCAGGAGTGAGCAACTGAAGTTTTTATTTGAAAGAGCGGAACATTCAGTCAGTGAAATCTTCGCTACAGGAGACCTATACGATCTGCCACAGACACAAATCAAAATGCAGCCAGCACACACAGAGGAAACAGATAAAACAGAACTACTTATTTTTAACTGCCATTAATATTGCAAGAGAAACTGTGACAAAGGGAGCAGCTTCAGAATTCAGTGTAGTGTTCTCACTAATGCCAGTAAAATAGTATCTAATAAGATATGTCATATCAAAAATAACATAAAATGAAGGCAAAAGCAGACATCATAATAAGACAATCATAGCACCAATTATAAAAAAAAAATTCTTGTGAGATTCTGAACAAAATCTTGACTTAATATAAATCACAAATATTCCCTTTACTGCGTGTTTCAGTCTTTTAATTGTACAAGAACATAAACATTTCCTAGAAGAGGTGTTTCACTAAGACAACAAGATAAGCAGCTGAGCATATATTTCTCAGCTTGAATCACAAAACCACACTCATTTACTTCATGCCAATGATGGGGATGATAACTTGCAGTATCAAAGACACTATGAAACGTTTGACTGCAAAGGATAGAAAGAGAATATGATTCTCATAATCTCTTACCTGAGCTCTGATAAAGAGGTTGTTCAAAAATTCAGATGCTAATTTGAATAAATGACATCAAAACCACCTGCATATGTTTACTTTCTGTGAACATGGAGAGAGGAACTATGTAACTAGGATCATGGAATCTGAAGATACTTTTAAAGCCTGAGACATCCCTGGAAATTCTACCAAGTGGAGTCCAGTAAACATTTAACCCAGAAAAGTTAACAAGTAAATGGTGCCTCCTTCCCTGCTTTGTGTACTTTCTATGACATAATTTAAAAACTTCTTGTTGAAATGACTAAAATAAAGAAAGCTCCACAAGGTAATGGGCTTTATTGGTAGAGTAAGCATTTGTAAAAAGAGCTGGACCTCTGCTAACAGCTGTGTATTTCTCTGAGATCGATTGATCCATCTGTTCATCTATCCTTCTGTTTACAATAAAACAACCTTTTATAACAGAAGCATCTGATATTCCTTTCTTTCCTGCCACCTTTCCTGAGAGATTATACTCCCAATGCTTCTTTTTTTCCCCAGTCACTCGTGATAATAAATTTAATTAAAATCACTAGAGTACAGAAAAATACAGTATCCTATCTGACAATCTCAATTACATAACTCAAGTATTAGTGCAGCTGTAAAGAACCAAATATTCACAGTAGATTTGTTCATGAACAATTTATTGATTAAAAGATCATGATAGTCAACTGTGAATATTAATTTACAGGCTATCTGAACGAACAGAGAAGACTAATTAAAGATGTTTATCTCTTGGATGACTTGCTCATCTCTTGTAATCTGTATTCTTACTGTCGAACAAAGCAGTTTCACAGACAACTTGGTAATTTCAGGCTACTCTATTATAAGACTGAAAACTGATGAGGTACTCTGCACAGCATGAAAATTTTAATACATAATAAATGCAGCACTTTAAGAATAATCGGAAAACAACTCTTTCTGAATGAAGTAGTCCCTCCCCCAGACTCTCATTTCTGAGATGAATTAACATTTATTAACATAAACATTCGTGTTGGCCACTCAATTGGATGAGGAAGCTGATCTGGATTAAAATTAACTTGACAAGACAAGCAAACAGCAGTTGCTTTCAACACGGATTTTAAGGATTACTTTCATTTCTCCTGAGTGATGGCATCTCATTTCAGTCTCCTGAAAAGCACCATCCTACCTGCTTTGAGGGAACTTTCTAATTTTAGTTCTGAAATAAAACAAAACTTCCTAAATTTATTCTTGCAGAAGAGAGTTACTATTTTTCAGCTAAAATATGTTCAGATTTCAAAAGCTGACATGTTTTCTTCATGAGGAAAAGTCACTAATGAAAAGCAGGCGTTCTGAAAACAACATCAGCAAAAAACATTGTTTTCCATCCCCAAGACTCCTAGATGCAAATTTTTCCAGTAGCTTTAGCTTAAACCCACCATAGATAGGACTGGAGCAGTTCTATGAAGACAGGCTCAGAGTTGGGGTTGCTCAGCCTGGAGAAGAGATGGCTCCAGGAAGACCTTCTAGCAGCCTTCCAGTATCTAAAGGGGACCTACAAGAAAGCTGGAGAGGGACTGTTTACAAGGGCATGGAGTGATAGGACAAGAGTTAATGGCTTTAAACTGAAAGAGAGGAGATTTAGATTAGATCTAAGGCAGAAATTATTCACTCTGAGGGTGGCGAGGCACTGGAACAGGTTGCCCTGAGAAGTTGTGACTGCCCTATCCCTGGAAGTGTTCAAGGCCAGGTTGGCAACCTGATCTAGTGGAAGGTGTCCCTGCCCATGGCAGGGCAGTTGGAAATAGATGATCTTTAAGGTCCCTTCCAACCCAAACCATTCTATGATTCCATGATCTTCCCACTACTCCTGTTCCAGCACAGCATGAAGAAAATTTGACATAACGTAACTTTGTGACTTTCAGGATACGCAGAGATCCCCATGCACATTTGTTCATTGCAACCCTATGAAACTGAATATTACGGTATCTCCTAAATGTGAAGTCTGCCAAGTGATACAAGAGCACTAGAAACCCAGTTGCTCAGATAACTTCTGGTGAATGCACAACGCCATATGGGCAAGGCAGGGACTAACTGATCTCTTCCACTCCAGTATATTCCAGTTTTCTAGGGATCTGCCCAACATGGGGGAATTTCCTGGACAGATCAGATCTACTTACATCATCTCAGCTTGGCTCTGGCAGAGGATGGCAGACAGACAGAAGAGGTTATAGCTCAATCTCTATCTGTCCTTCATGGGTCCTCACTGTGCACGCACACCCTGAAGATGCTGGCAGGTGAGCCCAATTTACAACAGCCCCAAGGCAGTGCATCATTATTCCAGAGGCCATCCTAGACTCCAGACACCCCTAAGATGAGAAAAGCAAAAAGGTAGCAATCAGAACACCTGTCCTTTTTCACGCATGCTTATCAAATCTCAGCTGGAGATTAATTATTCCTATGTAATCACGGTAAGTTCTAAAATAATGATCATGCAGACAGGAGATACTAAAATGAAAATGAACCATAAATATATTTTTATTTAAAACTCTGTTTCATAACAAGGCTATAAATAACATCAAAGAAATCAATAAGGATAGAGCACTAATATCTACGTAACAAACTGTCTCCATGTAGTATTAGTTTCTGTGAACTTCTTCGTATAGATAGATTTGAGGGTGGCTTGTCTTTTCTAATTTTTTCTCTTATGTGGAAGTTATATTTAATACACTTGGAAATATAAATAGTAATGAGGTCATAAAAGACACCGAAATGAATGAGAGTCGAATGAAGAGAGAAACAGACAAGGAGAGGATTCAGGTTGATAAGCAAGTTGGTAATTTCAAAATGCCATGAAGTTGGGCTAGACACTAATAGCCCCTTAAAAAAAGGCAACCCTAGAAAAACAAAGCAAAACAAAACAAAACAAAGCAAAGCAAAGCAAAACAAAACAAAACAAAGCAAAGCAAAGCAAAGCAAAACAAAACAGTAGTCTTTCAGCTCAAAATCAGGTCATTGTAGTATGTAGTAAAAAAATTACTGTTGGAGAAGTCAGATAATGAAAATGAAGCTCAGCACAATCATTGCCAACATGAAGCCATTTCAGAGAATAAATTATGGCAATGAGAGGCAGAATAGAACTGTTAGGTCGTCTGCTCCATGTCTCAGCCGTGGAGTGATGTGTCTGTTGCTTTCTTAGGGCCTTTTTTTTTGTTTGTGCCCATTTTAAGCGACCTCTATGCACAATGACATACAACACTTCTCTTGCAAGTCTACCTATGATCAATTAAAATTTCCCAGTAGGAAATGCTCATTCTGCATAGTCAATTTTGGTAAAATTCAGTTTGTTAGCCATAAATATATTCTGTTGCGTTATCCGGAGTATTTCATAAGTTTTGCACAGCCTGTATGCAGTTATGAAGACGTTCCTTAGACACATTCTGGAAAATTACATTCAGTTTCTGCATTTGATTTTAAATCCAAGTGAAAGAAAATCTTGGGCACATAGTATTGAATAGATTCTTACAAATAACACGTCCATGTCTTTTCTAACTCAACTGCTCCACTGACTGAAAAAGAATCTACCTGTCAGCATCACCCGTCACCTTCTCTTGCTTTCTTTTGGATCTGAGCTGGCAGCTGCCAACAGGAGGGAATATATGGTGATGATTTTGCAGTCTCCACCCAGTTCCCAGCTGGATCCTGCTCCCTCTGCCTTACAGAAGGTAAAACTCATTCATATCAGCATATCAGCCTGGACAGAATTGGTCCCCTAGGATATAGGTTGCACTGTAAAGTTAAGATACTATTATGAATACAACACCTTTTCTCATCCATCTGCAGTATGGTGGTATGTGGGATATCAACTCCCCAGTGTTATCCCAACCTATAAAAATAGGAGAACTTGGTGAGGAGGGGGATAGGGATTTGGTTTTATTTGTTCTGAGGCGCTTTTTTTTTTTTTTGGGGGGGGGGGGGGTCAGTGTTTGTGTTCTGTTTTTTTTACTTTGGAAAACAGTATGTGTGACTGGTGGCTTGGGTAATATTGTTTTAACTCGGCTAATGCAAAAACAACATTCACTCTTAATCGAATCAACAATAATTCATTTAGCTCTGCTAAGATATTTGCTGAGTTTACATACATTAGAGTGATACACTGTAGTGTGATATGCTATGTAAAGAAATATTTCCCATATCTCTTCTAAATTAATTGCTTAAATGTAACAGTTTCCTATTAAGCAAAATAGGAGATCATGACTCACTTTTTGATATCATCCTTTAGTTTATATTTCTTCTCCTCTCCAAATGTAATTAATATTAAGGTTTTAAATTACTTCTAGCATAGAAGACCCCTATGTCTTTAATCATGCTCATTTCTGGATCTGTTTAAAATTCTTATCTCTTTTTTCTGTCACAGGACATGACTGAAATTTTAATGCTGTCTGCAAAATGGTTATGTGCCACTGCTTTATCACATGTAATGACATTCTGCTCTCATATACCCCATTTGGCTTAGCTGACTGTTGTTATGCATCCAGAAAAGGCGTCCTTATATATCCACAACAGCATCATTAAAAAGAAATCCACCCAGAAATTGGAAAAAGTTGGTAATGAACTTTTCCAGAGGAGGGAAAAAGGGCAGGTACTAGCTTGTTTTCTCACCCTGAAGATGATCATTTGATTCAGGGATGAGGCACACTGCTGAAGTAATTGCTCACTCTGTGCTAATTTTTTTATAAAGTCATAGAGACTAAATTTTATGGTCTGGCACCTTTCACAAAGACCATATACACCAGTGGATTTTAAAATTACTATTCCAACATACTGAAAGACCAGTAGCTCTCCTACCAAAGACCTTTGCCTCTGAGTCTTTAAAGAAGCTTATGATTAAACAAGCCTTATTGTGAATTATTTTTCTAAATGTCCGCTTCTTTGTAAAGCAGAATGAATTGCTGGCTGCTGCATTAAGAATTCCTCAGAGCATCACGCTGAGTAAGATCATACTTAACGATTGGCTTAGGTAGGTTTATCCATTGCTAGTCAATGGGAGAAAGCTGTTTTATAGACACCACTCACTCTGATTTGATGCCAGCAACAGTCCTTGTATTAAATGGGGATATTTAAAATTAACATGTCTTTTGTCATTTCAGCTGAAATGAATAGACAGCTTGTGTTTTGTCATTAGAGATGGTGCCGCACAGTCACTGTAGCAACCAAAGAAATGGTTATAAACCCCTCCTGGGGTCACAGTGACTCACGTGACCTCGTCCCTTTCATTTGGAAGAGGCAAGACTTGGCACTTCACAGTCCTCCTGGATAGACAAATGTTCAAGCAAGAGATGGTTCAATGAGGCCAAATTAATTTCTCTACCCTGGCAGTTTGGGAATTGCCTTGCACTGTTTCATTTCAGGAGATGTTTCACAATGCCTGGCAGCAGAGCGACCATCGGACATCAACCCAGTGCATGTTGGGAAACTGCTACAGAGACGCTGGCAGAAAGATGCTCATGTATTTGCTTGAAATAAACAGGATTCAACACATTGTCATAGACTGTCTTCAGGCTACTGTTCTGTTTGGCCAAGAAATTACAGACAAGTTAATCTAAATCCGCTCTTTTAGATACTTTTTGTCTCTGTTTGAGTCAGTTATGAGATCTTAAAGCTGAGGAAATCTAGTGTAAGCATACAGCGTTATCTGGTCAACATATTGCTATTATATCTTTACTCTATCCAAAATTCATTTTCCACCACTTTCCCAACACTGGCGCGTGCGTAAGTGGAGAGCCAAAGGACGGTGCACCACTCGCATTGTCAAATTAGGGTCCCATAAGCTAATGGGCAGCCAAGTTATTTCAAAACAGGCTTTAAAAAGACAGATGTTAGCTCAGTGGCAACACCACCTCGGAAATTTTTACTTACTTGCAGTTCTCCAATACGGCCGTTTAGAAACCTGATAAAAGTCTGTTTTATGAGAGTTATTTTATTATAGATCGGAGGCCTGTAAGTTCCATTTCAAGGAGCATTGACACTTTATTTGAGTCTTTAACCTGAAGTGTTAATTTATATGTTAATGCAAATAATGAGCTAATATTTCTGGGGTTGTACATAAAGAATTTTGATATCTTTTAGCCACTGCATGATCTCAACTTGAGAATTACTGAAGGAAAATAAATCAGGATGATCAGTACTTTAACATACACTGGGCAGTAAATGCTTAGATGATGTAGAGATAGAGCTAACAAATTTGAAGGCAGGAGGAAAGAGCAGGCAGAGCTGGAGTTTTATTGTTCAGTAATAGGGATGAGGAAGAGGCTGAAACATACCACAAAATTCAACTGGCAATGAGCATCAGCAACCAAAAACCTTTTACCCATCCCTTTCCCATACTAAGAGGACATCACACCTTGCACTCACCTACAGTATAGCCATAAAGAGCATCTGTGTTCAACTACCTATGACTTCATATCTCTTATTGTTTAGCCATTCTCTTACAACAGTGCCTGAAAAAGTGACATCAAAGTGACACTAGACGTTAGCAATGCAAGAACCACAACAAAAAATATATAATGGGTTTACTGTGCCCTTCTGTTAGACGACCTGTATGCCTGCTTGGTTCTTGTGGTTTCAAAGAGGTCGGAATGGTCTGCAGACAGACAGCTGGATCCACAATTAATCCCACATCGGTGCTGTAGGAAAGAAAATAAATTTTGCTCTAGGGTGTTGTATCAGTGCAATACCCATTAAGATTTCTAGTTCTTGCACTGAGTGAGAGAGAAATTTTGCTATTTTTAAAGTGTAAACACTTTGGAAACACAGAACATTTTATTTTTTATGTTTAGATGGTGTCTACAGTCAGCAGTCAGACAAGGAGAGAATTAATACTACCAAATTAATTGTTTCACAGTGAGACAGAATTTTACACAATTCCCTGTATTCAGCAAATGTCCATGTGGAAATGGAAAGGCACAATTCTTAACCAATAAGCCACATTCTCTATTCTGCTGTGGTTAAGTGGATTGGACTAGAAATTCTTCTTTCTGAGGGTGTTTTCTGAAGATAATTTTTGTTGCTGCTGGAAGATCAGAGCCAAACACACCAGCAAACAGATTATCTCTTGACCCTGAGCAGTAGATGCCACGTACTTCATGCAGCGAATATGAAGAACTACCATCTAGTTTTTAAATTCTGATTCAAAGCATAATGAACAAAGTTTAATACAACAACTGCCTCATTAAAGCTTTTGTGACTTCAGACCTCTGCTCCATAGGCTCATACAGTAACGACGCCTATTTGCTTTTACAGCCAAGGGTTCTTCTACCTTCTAAAATATGAAAAGACAAAGACTCACAATAATATTTTCTGCTAATTTCTTACGTAGTTTGGAGCATTAGGGATATGCTTGTCATTAGTTTCATCTGTTTGAGAAACTAAGGAAATTATAGAGGCTGTAAACTTCACCAGATACACGTAAAAATTAGGCTTTCCATGGCCAATTGAAAAAAAGTAAGGGCAGTGGTACCAGTGCATGTACCTCAAGGCAAACTGTTTTAAAACTATTTTGTATGGGAAGAAACTGCAGTAATTACTGTACAATTATAATTGTTCAATTAACAGTACAACAATTAATAGCACCACTGATTCACTAACAAAAAAAAAAAGGGATATATTTTTCAGTAATTCAAACACAATCATCAATTTTTATTGGTGTGAGAACTCTTGCCTTATTCTGAACTAATTATTTCTATCTTGAGAGTCTCCCATCAGTTTCTTTCTTGCACTCCATTTCAGGCAATTACTCTGTCTGTAGTGAAACCAGACTGTCAAAAATGACAGTTGGTAAAAACTACCTCTTTTAGAGAAAATGACTTTGCAAATTCTGCTCTTTGAAGTATTAAAAAAAATCATTTTTCAGGAACTACTACTGCATGGTAACTTTAAACTACCTGATGAGAATTTTTGACGAGGTTGGTGTTAGGGAACAGCTCGAAGACTGACAGTTTGTGTGACACAGCTGAATATTTTTGCATGCGATTATGGGAATTTTGTCTTATTCGTCACCTTAATTTTTATCCGAGCATTAAAAATAACTGTCACTGCCAAAAATAAGTCTCTTGTTGGACATCCATACCCTGGTTTTCCACATCATGTGCAGATGATGGTCTTGACTCTGCCATGTTTCACAGTTACTTAACAATAAAGGATTATTTAACACCTCTATTCTAAAGGGGATATGATGGGAAACGGTGAGCATGGCAAAGTTTCACATTTTCAGGTCAGCAAGGCATTTAAGCAAAGAGGAAATGCCACTGGCCACACTAGAGTGATGAGTAAGTATAGTATATTCCCTGGTTCAGAAAAAAAAAATCTGGCTGTTTTGGGAGTTTGCTGAAATAAGAGCATATGTCCATGAAACAGTTGGATATAAGACACATTTTAACCCACTCATCAGGGACATTCAGGGCTACCTTGTGGTCTCTGGAATTTAAACTTCTTAGCAAGTTTCCTGTAACGCGTAGAGCCCTTCAGATATGGGGTATTGCTGCTGTATAAAAACATGCAGGTATTTAACAATTTCTCAAAAAGAATGGCAGTCACCTATATTATACAGCTTGTCTCCCATTTGATAGATTACACGCTACAATGAAATATACACTTGTCCATGTAATTTTTTAACCGCGTACTTGAACAATGATTATGATATGCATTGCACTTTAAATTATCCTCCATTATGTTTCATGTGCCGTACAGATTTCAGTTGGCATTTGCAAGGCAGCCAGAAAATTACAGCAATTATTGAAAATTATTATGGTATAAAAGCAACGTGCCTCCCCTCCTCCTATCAATTTTCTTTGTATTGGTATATAAAACAGACTGCTGCTTCAGCACCTAGGAAGACAAACTGTATTTTTCCTCCCTAACTAGTAGCTGTGCAGAGAGAATTAATTCTACTTAGTTTCACAGTTTTGGTAGCAGATATGCAGTCAATATTAATTCTAAACTTTTTTTTAGGATTATGCTTTTTACTATCTAGCCATTTACTTGACTTAGGCTAGAATTTTATATATCTTTAAATATATATATGTGCACTCATATATCTTTTCATGACTGTAACAGACAATTCTTTATTCTTCTTTAAAAATATAATCTATTTTTAATTTCATTATTGCTTTTCTTGTTTAGATTGAGGAGCTTTTAACAAGAATTTCCTTGACCAATCTTTTTTATTACCTAATTTATCTTACTGGCAAAGACCTGTCCTATAAATTCATCTATCCATGGTTAGTTTTACATTCACAATTAGTTTCTTAAGACCCTATGGGTACACTCATGTGCCTGAAGTTAAACATTCATGTGCTTAGAAGAACAAGATCTTATTTTGCCTGAGCTTTCTTAAATACAGAGCACTAAGACTTCATTGTGTTCCTTTAAGGGAAGGAACAATTCAAAAGTGTTTGAAAAAGAGGATTACTGTTTTCATAGCATACATAAACAATATAAGTATATAAAGTATACAATATAACAATATAAAGTAATAATTTTCATAAAGTATGTTTAACTGTAAAGCAAAATTTGTAATGCAAATGCTTATGCTATGGCATAACAAACTTGTACTTTGTGTGTTGTGAGTTTAATTGAATCTGACATTGTAAATGGCAGGAATTTTAATTACTTAAAATAATATCTGTATTATGACCTAACATACTAGTTAAAGAGGATGTTGTTTGATTATAATTCAATTCTCTGTGTTTCTTTCTTTCTTATGCTTAGTAAAGCAAATATATGCAAAGTCTTTACTGTGACAAGAAGGTGTCTCATGCTAGTCGCTGGAAAAACAAACTAGAAAAAAATCTAAACAGGAAAATTATATTAAAATAAAACAAAATTTCAAAGCAGAACCACAAAAAAAAAAAAAAAAAGAAACCATTCCTGTTTAAAACCTTAACTTGGCTCCATCTTATATCAACTGGAAAAGCAACCCCAAAAAGATACGTAAGAAAGTTCTCTGATGTGGGATACTAAAGTATGCTACGTCATGATATTACAAAGTCAAGGCCTTAAATTAAGCAAAGCTCTTATTTGTTTACCTTTTGCTTCTGTTGTGGTTTTCTCTCTGAACTCCCTTTCTTTTTTTTTTTCCTCATTTTTTAGCTTTAAAAAAAAAAGGCCACCAAGAACAGAAATGAAGCACAGCTTAGCCATGAGCTTAATTTGAAAACAACAAGCACCTCTGTTGTCTGCTTAATATCAGGAAAGGTATTTACTTTCTGTTCAGCACCCTTACGTGGAAGAAGGACACTGTGACAGTAGGCAGCAATGCCATGAGCCAGAGGTTATAAATGGAAGCAACAAAGAAATCTTACCTAACATTGCTGAACTTTGTAACCTCCGCTAACTCCAGCTGATTATTTGGACACAATTTGTGGCACTTGTTATACTAGTTAAACTACTGGGCTTCCTCCCACATTAGAAACATTTCAACATTTCTAGAGACTTACCTTCACTTCATCCTTGACTCCTTCCACAGTAGGATGCTCTTGTAGTCAAACGTGTATTTTGCACAATACAGTGTCGTTACTTATTACAGTGACGGGTGACTAGTGTCAAGACAATTGTTAGCATTACATGCAACTTTCTCCTTATTTCTGATGAAAGGTGAACCAACAAGTTCCAGGAAGACAAACCCTCTAGAGGAACAAGCTTAACCACACTCTTCTCTTTCCTTCACGCAAAAACCTGCCCTGCAAAAAAACACGAACTCAGATATTGGTGCAGTTTTAAATGGCTATTTTTCCAGGACCTAGGCATTGGATGGAGCACGAAATTAAGCACTGGCTTTGAGAAACTGCTCAAAGCAGTTAATGTGCTGAAGGGCTTGTACTTAAAGCATCTTTCGTCCGAACGCGCAGCTGAAGCGGAAGGCAGGGCAGCTGCTCAGCACCCCTCCAATTCTGCTTCACTGAATGCTGGAGGACCTGAGCATCCTCGGAGCTGGTCCAGCTCCCACTCTCGGTGTCCCTCTCATTTACACAACCACATGGGTAAACTTTACACCACCTCATATAGTATTTGGCTAGGAAGGAGCGAAAGGACAACTGTGACGCATGGATGGTTATTACTGAGTCTAACCAGATGTGTATATGTCGTGGAGCTGCTTAGTATTACAATTTAAAAATAGACATATATTTGTGCTGGCTTTAGTTGCCATGGGTAAGCCTAAACTTCATTTGGGTTTCTTTTCTTCTAAACAGCGCTTTAAGTTATGTGAACTCAAAAAAAAAAAAAAAAAAAAGCAGAAACCGGCCATGTAGCACTAAAATATTTATTTTTTAAATGTGAAGTACTGCTGACAGAAATGTACAGCATGGCATATGCACAATCATGTAGTGAGATGAAGGAGGAGATACCAGTGTCTGGCATCTGTCATTCATAAAGGAAACCATCTACACAGTATATATCAATATAGGTTACTACAGGAACATAGAGCTTTTAATTTTCTTCAGGTTTATTATGTAGAAGCCAAAAAGCATGCTGAGACACTGAGTGCATTCATAACCCCACAGAAATGTCTGCTGGCTGCTCACTCCAAGGCACATCTGATAGACTTGTTAACTGCTAAAGGCTGCAACCTACACTGAAAAAGTGTAGGAACAAAAAGCAAACAACCCTCACAATGATAACGCACAACCATAATCCCAGCTTGTATCCATAGCTCAGTAAAAATGAAAGATTATGTCAAAAAATAGCAAATAAAAATCACTGTTGTCATTTTCTAGAGTAAACTCAAGGGATGAGATCCTACGGCCTCGATGTTTTAATGTTTTCTTACTTGCTCTTGAACAGCAGCAGCGGAGTAATCCCAAGGAGATGTGAAACGTGGAATAACACCGTCACTTTGCTACACAGGGGGTTTTGGTCTTTTTCTCTGTGACTTGTTTTCACAGGCTAGTGCAATAGCTTTGTTGTAAAAGCCATACACCGATTGTCAACTTCCCCTAGCAGAGCTCCCCAGTCCGTTGTGTACTGGGGAACCACAAGGTAGAAATGGTTAAATACCCTGCAATGACTATTTTTCTTATGATTGCATCCATCTTTTATGACTCATCTCCTTTCAATTCACTGTAAGCATCATTTAATTTTAAAACTGAAACTTTGTAGGTAGCTTCAGGGCATCGTAGACAAGACAAAGAGAAAGCAAGGGTGCTGCAAGATTGTATTAGTTTTCACCAAGAGAGTTATGGAGCACCATACCTAAAAATACAAGCACAATCTATTTAAAGCATTGTTATATTTGCTCACTCTTTAGTTTCCTTTGGTAGCCAGCTATGTCGTGGCTGAGTTCAGGAGCAAGTCTTCAATCTTGTGGCTCTGTGGTTACAGGAAAAAGGCAACCGAGGATCAAATTTAAGTTTTGTGCAGCTGTATAGCAACACTTTGGGCAGTCTGGAATGAAAGGGAAAAAATTAACTAGACTTTGTTTGATTTCCTGCAGTGGACTGCTTTGTGGCAGGGATGAAAGATAGTCCGTGGTTAAGAAACTGGCTGCGCACTTAGAGGATGGAAGTTCGGCTCCTGAATATTGCAAGGGGTTTTGTATTTCCATGAGCAAATTACTTAGGGCAAGGCTGTCAAAAGTAACAAATGATTTCAGCTTCCTCCAAATGAGGCTGCTCAATTGGAGACCATTTAACAGACTTTGATTTTCTGAGAAACATTGAGAATCAGCATCCCTTAAAATAAAGTCCCTTTGTCTCCAGTTTGGGGAGTCCAGATTTCCTCCTCACATGCTTTCTGAAAATCTAGGCCAATCTGGCTGAGGCTCAATTGCCCATCTATATTGAGAGAAAACCCGTATTCTTTTTCTTATCTTTTATCTTTTTTTCTTATTTATTTTTGCCTTCTTAGCTGCAAATCTCATTTAGCATGTCTGTGTATAGCACTTGCTGTCGAGCTCTTGAATCCCATCTGAGGGATTTGCAATGTTACTAAAGTGCAAGTGTCTCAGTATCAAAATCATCCATTCTGATATGTACCTTTTTCCGCGCTTTATGTTGAAAAATGCTGTGCACCTGTATCCAATTTGGGTATGGGATAGTCAGCATAAGGAAAACAGCTGGAACATCTTAGAAGATTTTTCTTGCTGTGACACCATGGCTTTTGTCAGATTCTCCTCCCTACCCTTAGTGTTGGTGCCATGGCTTGGGCTGCAGGTTGGGCACCACGGACTCCATCCCACCCGAAGCCCATCCCAGAGGATACACTTCCCCCGTAGCAGATTAACAGATACTTTAGTGCTCACCTTTCTGCTGCGCTCCCCTGTGTGAAAAGGAGGACACTACAAGAAAACTTTGAAAAGCACTAATCTGCTTCAGCACGCTTCATTGAAACTGAAATCTGGTAAGTTGAAATACGCTATGTTTTATTTAAAGTGAATGGACTTGAAGAAAATAAAACATTATCTCAACCCGTTCTTTTCTAGTGTGGGTTTACAAAAAAGAAACACAGCCCTATGGGGCACTAGCCCCCACCCTAGTGAAGCTATCTAAAGTAAATGGTATTTCTCTGAAGTTTTTTAACATTTCCATCAGAAATAGATCAGAAATAGCTCACACAAGGCTTTGCCCTGCAACCCGCCATTCCCATGGCAAAGGAAGCTCTGCAGTCACTCAACACAAGAGTCCGGCAGTTCAGAGGAGAGGGGATCTTGTTACTGACACAATTCAAACTTTGACAGAAATAAAGCTATTTACTTAGAGGTAATTTATTGCAATTATTAATATTAAATGTAATTCAGAGGAGGTAAAGACAGCAGATCTCCGTGTTCGTTTCACTTTAACTTGTTATGCACACTCCAGTCTCTTAAACTTTGGTAAAATACCCCATCTAAACAGTCCACAAGCTTTATTGCAAAGTGTTAAAAACCTCATGGTCATCATCTACTGACTTGTGATTTCTGTTCTGAAATGCAGGGCTTTATAGCAGCTTTGTTTAAAGTACTCTAGTTTAGAGAGCACTTAAACTCAGCCTTGAACTGACCTTGTTGTACAAACTGTAACATTTTTGGCACCAAAGCTGCAGTCTGCTCCTCATTGTGGGCTGCCTTCTATCTCCCCAAACACATCCCCTGAATGCGTCCCCTAGATATTCTCAGCAAAAGACCGTTTCCTGCTCAACTGCAGATGCTTGGCCAAAAGTTTGTTCTCAAGAAAGCAGTGCAATGAATTATACCTTCTTCCAAAGGAAACAGCAACCACAAAATAATCTATAGGTTAAAGCAGGAGCTCTTGGAGCTGTGTGGACATAGGAAAGACCTGGAAGCTCTGCCTTGGAAACATGAGAAAAATGTGACCTTCCAATCACCATGTGATCATACCGTGCATGCCTGCAGACATCTGCTTGACCGCATATAGCTGCTTCCTGTAAAAAAGGGTGAAATTAAAACTTGCGAGCCTCGGGAAATTTTCATATTTCAACGTTTTGTTGGTTCCAAAAGAGAAGCCAGCTGAAACAATGATCTCTCCTCTTCAGTTTAATGCTGACCCCACTCAAAGTGAGTATCTAGACCTTCCTTGGCAGTCTTTCTGAGAAGAAAATGGCAGTTTAACAGAACTGGAAATTTATAACAGAAATATCTTTTTTTTGCTAGAAAAAATATTCTGGCGAAAAATTGCGGTCCACTAACTCAGGTGTTGCTTTTAATTTTTGAACTCCTTGCACAGAGCGTACCTTTAGGCACACTTCTGCATTCTTGAATGATTTTTCACCATTTTTGCCATGCACGTGTTATACTTGTTTATTTTTTATTTATTTTAAATAAGTGCTGTCAGTACCTAGACTCTTCATGGGCTTGCCCTCTGAATATCCTCTCTCAAGTCTTCTGGGCTCTTGATCTCATTCAGAGTCCCCCAGGAGCTTCAAAACTCACCCAGGAAACCCTGAGCTATACAGAGAGCAGTGAAATTACAATAATTTAAGGATAAAAATGTCATCAGGAGCTTACTGCAGAATCGGCATTGTTCCTCCTTGCTGGTGAGTGCAGCGATTCTATCCTCAGCCACTCTCCCCACCAGTGGAAGGTACAAAGTCACCTCAAATCCTGTAATGAAACAGGAGCATAAAAAGGGTGAAAAATAGCTTCAGCCACTTGAAACTGTATCTGTGAATATAAGAAAGCTTAGGAAAAGAAAATAAACCATGTGTCTTTAATAAATGGGAAAAATTTTACATTTTTCCTAACATGTAAAACAATGCACAGGGCACAGTGGTGTTTGCATTAAGATCTTATACTAAACTTCTATTTCTAAAAATCTATGTCTCCGTACACAGAGACTTTCCCAAACTGAGCACCTAGCATTAATAAAATCAGGAAATACGCGTGCTATTTGACAGGAGATTGTGGTATTTTTTTTATCTTGAAGAATAAAAGCTTCCTCCCTGCAACGTGCAAAGCTAAAACGTTCATTTCCATTTCAGAGATAAAAATACTGACATTTCCCCTCCGAAGACAACCACTATTACAGAAATGGAGATGCAAAAATGTATAGAATATGTTCCTCCCGATACTTTCTCTTTTTCTTTATATATATACCTATACATAGATCTAACTGATAATGAATATATATAAAAAAATTATATTATAGTAATATACATATTATCAGATTATGGGTTAGAATAAAGCCTTGTTTAGCAGATATGAATGTCTGGCACATGCTGGGGTAAGAAAAATTTGAGCTGCAAGGTTTCTAAAAGCTTGGCTTTCCAGAACTACTGACGTGGTGGCACTTTGCCAGACTGATTTACAGACAAGGTTAATTTTTATTTTTTCAAGCTGTCTTCTGCTATCACTCTGGATACCCAGACGTCGTAAATTTACGAGTTCTGAAGGAGTTCAGAAATAAAGACGATGAGTTGCTTGCAAAGATATGCAACCTCTCATTAAAAACAACTGCCGTTTCAGAGGGCTGGTGGAGAGCTAATGTTTAAAAAAAGAATTCAGAGGTAATCAAAAGCGTTAGCGTGGGTGACCCGTACATCTGTACCTTTGAAAATCTGGTTGAAACATTACTTATAAACAGAATAACAAATTGTCTGGTATCATAGCAGAAGTGAGTTAAACCAATGGTCTTTGCAAGAAAAAAAAAAAAAAATTGCACTTTTTATCAGAGACTTCAAACTGAAAAAGGAGATAATTCATAAAAGAACAGGTTGACACAATCTGCTCAGATTTACCAGAAAATCCTGTCCTGAAGTGTTTATCACGTTAAAGGCAAAGTATTTTCACAAATCAGAAGCCAGTACTACAAAGCTCTATATTAGATTCAATGCTTAATACATTTATTAATCATCTGAATAGAAAGTGAGCAGCAAAGTAAGACTACTTGCTGATGATGGAAAGTTATTACAGGAGAAGTAACAAAGTTCAGTGACAGAGGGAAACATTTACTTGCCTAAGTCCAAAAGCTTCAGTTTAAGAAGTGACATGATAATCACCATCCAGCTGTGGTTAATGACACATGAGTATCCTTCCCTTTCTATGCATGGACATTCACATCCAAAAGTGAAATAATGTAACAAATGGGTCAGATGATGAAGTACACTGGCAAAAATAATGATATCAGAATTCAGGGTAAAGCTTCAGCTAAAAAAGATAAGTAAAATATTCATTAGGTCATTTTAGAGAAGATACTGCAGATTGAACACCTAAGACGTTCAGAGAAGGGTGATAGGAATGGCACGGAAAAACTTCTTGTTCGGACTGACTTTAAAACCTTTGGGAATGTTTCCCTTAAAGAAGTTGAACAACACTCAACACGATAATAAAAATATTTGAAGTAAGGGGAGTAGGTAAAGAAGTATATGAGAAACATTTTTTTTTTCTGTGATTATTCAAAGCTACAACAATTTATGAAAATGGAAAGCAGAAAATCCGAGTTGCATAGAAAAGTTGAATCTGGCAAGGTGGATTGATAGCAACATAGGTTAAACAAATAGTGGAAATTTTGGTAAAATAGATATTTATCTTTTTTTAAGCACTGGAAAAAATACAAGTACTTTGAAGTTTATGGCAATCTCCAAATAGCAGAATGACTAAGATGAGAGCCTCTCAGACACTCATAATCCCTCCGAAGATGTTTTCTACATGTTCTAATGTATCTGGCTGTAGTTTTATAGGCTGATTCTGCATGACAATCTCTCTGTTTCTGATTTACCTATTGCCATCAGTGAACGAAAACAAACAAAAAGTCTTCTCTTCCAAGACACTAAGTGTCAAATTTCAGCGTGACTATTAGAATAAAATGGCATCAGCTTTACTCAAAGGATATGGCGAGGTATCTTCTAATACACTCAAACAGCTCCTTAAGCTTGATAAAGACACTTTTATAAATATGTATATTATTTAGTTATGGGTATTTATTTTTTTGCTCTGCCAGGTAAGAATGAGACTGGAAATCGGGAGCCAACATAAAATATTTGTAGGAGGCATCCAGAAATGCACAGCATAATGGATAGGGGGGGATCAGGAAATACTGATGCTTTGGTTTTCTTGTATGAAAGTTGGTCCTGTATTTAGCTCTGTTAGGATTTTTAGAACTGGGATAGGTGATCTCATCGAATCACTGGTTTCTTGATTGTTTTTTGGACTACTGTCACAAAAGATCTATGGATGGAAATGTATAGACAGAGGTCCACAGCCTGCAACTTTGTAGGTCTAATGTAATGTGAGGAGCAGGGTTCTTCTGGAATTCAGGCCAGAAAAAGTCCAACATCATAAAAAAAATACATGCAATGCAGGGGTATTATAGCACAAAATCTATGCCTGGCAGTACTTTTTAACTTATTTTTCTGTTAACTTATTTAAATAGCTGCCAGCTTGAGTTCTTATATACAGTTTCCGGAGGCATTAATCTCCTTAATAAAATGCTATGCATTCCCACAGAAGCCAGCAACACAAAAATAAAAGGGAACCTGGCTTATATTTCACCATAAAAATGATCTTAAAGAATTGCTGAGTGCAAGGTTTAAATTGTATAAGTTTGCTAGCTAACCTCCTCTCTGGAGATAGATTAATAATGCGGATATCTTATGAAAATAAGAAATTGTAAGCTGAAAATGTAACTAGGAGAGCTAACGCATGATTATCGATTTTGGAGTATTTTTGCAGATTCTCTGCTATTGCAGATTTTCATTGTCCCACAGCCATTGATATTGCCACCACCATCCCTACATGGTTACAGAAAGAGCTCCAATGGATGTACAAGTGATTTTGCTCATGCAAAAATTTGCACATGCTCATGCAGGTATGGCTGTGCCTATGGTGCTGCACCAGAAAGCAAAAGCTCTCTTGTGGGTCCAGACCAAGTCTTGCTGAATATCAAGGAGCCCTGGGGCCAACTGCAGAAACCCCTGTGCCCGCAGCAGGTCCCACACACACGGTCAGGGCTGCAGCCTGCCCCCAAAGTACTTGTTGCCCCATGCACAGCTCCCCTGCTTCACCCCTGATCTCGCCGTGCCATGACGTCATCCCAATTAAAACCAGCCCAAAGCTCCTCCTTCCAGATGGAGAAACACAACTGGCGTGTGCATACAGAGGATCACTCCCTGCCACGTGCCTTGGTACCAGATTATCCCCCCAAGTCATCGAGTCTTGTCCTGATACCAAGGTCTGGCAGACAAAACACCTGGGTTACGTTATCATGATGAAAGGACACTGTAGTAAACTCCTAGTGCAGTGGGACAGTTCAAGAAGAAGGTACAAAGCTCAAGGGTCAATAGTTTTACCATTTGTACCTTTTTCCCTAAGGAACCCTTTTTTTTTTTTTCCCCCTCTTTCTGACCGTCTCCCCGCTGTTATCACTTAGCCACTTTCAGGCTACACCAGAAATCCCTTCTGGCACACAGAGAATCATCTCAGATAGCAAGTCCAGGTAGAAAGGTGTAAGGAGGCAGCAGGACCTGATAAACTAATTTATCAGACAAAAATGACACCAAGAGCTGCCAACGTGTGCCATGGCTTATGGCTTGCCAAGTACTGCAGGTAGCAAAGAGAGGACTAGTGCTGCGTGAAGGCTTTCTGACAGCTGGGCTCTATTCCTGTCCAGCACCAAGAGCAACGAAGGCATCCTGGCACACCTGTCTAGTTCAACAATCCTTTTGAATAGTGTGACAAAGAGAGGGAGTACAAATGATCATAAATTATTCACTTCCAAGGCAGATGAATTCCTTAATGTCATATGTTAGATGTTACGAGGCACAGCACGTTCGCAGTCTTTAATTTTATCATGCCGTGCCATCACATTCTGCTAGAGACACTCAGAGACTAGTAAGATATATAAAAAATGGAATGGAACTGTATGACCTAAACAGCACAAACAAATATATTTGGGTTGTAATTCGTTTTAGATTATAGATTCTATGGTAATTTTCTATCAAATAACTAACTCTTACGGTCCCTAGGAGAATGCTTGTTTATAGTAACCTGTCTGTTCATCACATCTTTTTTATTGATACAGCAGGAAACACGATAGTGAGGAGATTTGCTTGTGACCAATGTATCTACTGCATATGCAACGTGTGCAGGTCATACACAGTTGCAGAATAAATGGTCAAGTATTTTTCTGTAGCATTTAGCAATGTGAAATTGCTTTTCAGTTCTTTTGCTTCCAAATGCCTTTGGTAGGCATTCGTGTGGTTTTTTCCTTAAGATTATTTCTGGACTCAGATAATGATGCTATAAGCATTTGAAAGCTGTCATTTCTGGTTAAATCTCCATGCTGAAAAGGATTATTACATACGAGTATCTAGGCAGTTTTTGTCAGTATAATTCAGTTGATCAGGGACTGGATACTCTAACTCTGCAAATTGTCACAGTCTCTGGACAAGTCACTCTGACTTCAGAGCACGGTGTTAATAGCTATGACTGTTTGTTTTGGTACATTTTTCCTTTCTCTTTTTTTTTTTTTTTTAAATCAGACCACATTATTTCCCTTTTTTTTTTTTTTTTTTTCCATTACAGGACCACTCCCAGTCCCTACTCCACAAACAATCATTATCTCCAAATTTCAGGGAGTAATTTCACAGATATTTTCACAGTCAGCCTAGTTCTGACCGAGAAGACAAAACGATCTCAAAAGCTGTCACTAGCAGCGCTACACCTGTTCACTTTATAAAAAAAAAAAAAGAGCAATATCTCTTGCCACTCTCCTCTCAGGAGAAATGGCAGCTCACACCCACTCTATACATTTAGGTAACAAGTCTCTAAGCTGCAGATTTACATGAACCACAAACCTGCCCAGCTTAGTAATGCAGCGCAGCACTGTCTTGAACAACTGGCCACACGCAATAGCAAAACAAGGATGAGTCCATAAGGACTGGCATCCACGATTGTTTCAGGCAGCCAGATATTTGGTGTGACACTTAATGTCTGAAGAATCAACACATATTCATTGACTGGACTTTCCTTTTCATAACATCCAAATGATTAAAGCTACTCACGTTCTTTGTAGCCCACTATTTTTTCCTCCGAGACACCGAGGCACTCATATTTCTCCACCAAGTAAAAATGGCATAATTCCCCAAATGGGTAAAAACTCCCCACAGTTATTGCTAAAATTTCTCATATAAAAAAAGGAAATTATGTTTCCAAGAGTCTGGGGATTGAACACAATTTTCCAGAGTCAATCTGACAATCCTACTTTCCTATAATGCAGTGCTTTTGAAATCAGCCACACAGCATGGTATGTAACAGTATCCTGAATTTAATTATTTTCCCGTTTACAAGAGGGTGTGAAACAAACCCACTATCTCTTTATATTGCACTTATACTTCTAATTATATCTACAGCTTGTTATCAAAGACACAATTAGGTGAGGCACCAACAGGTCATGGAGCTGGGTTAGTAATTGTGGTGGGCTGGCTAACCGCCAGCAGTTCACTCTCGGGTTGATGCGCTCAAATCCTACTTGTTACGGGAAATCTCTGCAACCGATGGATGGTTGCTGCTTCCACAGCAGTTTACCATTCTGCTCATCTTACTTCAAATAAGTTACCACTCTCCTTTGAAAGAGAATTAAACAACGGCTTATGGTAATAGTTACCGCTGCTGTAGCCTTCGCAGATTAATTAAAAAAATACCCTGAATCTTACTTTCTAACAAGTTGGGAGTTTTAGAAAGCTCAAAGTTAGCTTACTGGTCTCTCCGGAATAGATACATGGGCATGATGCCTGGATGAAAACTTAGGCATTTACTCATTAGTTCCAACTCATTAATGTATGTTCTTCGTGTGATTTTTCTACCCAGGAAATGAACACCCGAAGTTAGGGAGCATCATTCTGCCACCCTCACTCTCTATACAAGTACTCGTGCTCAATTCAGTGGGATTACTGGTTGAACAATGGGTTTCAGACCTTGATTTCTTTACAGTACATTTTGTAGCTGGAGCTTACCAACTCATGTCAGAAATCACCTGGCCTTTCCTTGCCGTTCTGCTTTGAACTGAAGTCAAAGGTGCACGCAACCACGCATATTCTGGCTAATTCTAAGCTTTCCAGATGGGGACTTGTATTTCATGAGTACAATTCAAAGCAATATGTACCTTTGATCAGTCCAGTATAGTAAGTAGAGCAGAGAACCTCAAATGCAAACTTTAAGCAATTTTAACCAGCTTAATACACACTTTCTTTTTTAATACTGAAATGAAGTCTACTGACATGCAGGTCAAATCAGGGCTACCTAAATTCAGTCTATAAAACAGAAAATCCTGTCCTTATCAGACATGACAGCTTGCCTAACACGGTATCTGAACATCTTTAAACCACTGTGCAAGTCTGGATTCAGATCTGGAGCTAAACATTACAGGTAGTGAGGAGCTATGTGTAATTCCTGTATAATAACCACCTTAGGAGTGAAAGGCATTCCAGAGGCCACCTTGTCCATCTAATGAAGGCCAACTAGGTTCATATCTATTACATCAGATGTTTATCCAACCTTTTCTTCAAGATGTTCAGTGATGAGGACTATAACTCTGCCCAGGTGACCTATTTCAGTGCTTCCAAAACTTTATTATTGGTAAGCTTTTCTTACTGCCTGCTGTGACTCTTATTCCAGTTTCAGCCCATTACTTCTTGTCAGAGTGAATCAACTTAAAATTCTAGGTTTTCTAAATTGTTATTATGATTTCAAAAGTCATAAAATGCTGTAATTGAGGACATTATTGTGACTTCCATTTAAACGTATACTAGTTAGGCCTTCGCAATTATCTATTGATAACTGTGTATCGAGCATATTTTTTAGGAACTAGCTAAATCATCACTAAATTGTCTTCTGATCTTGCCTCTGAGAATTTTGCATTCTTAAATTAAAGTATTGTAATTACATAAGAAAATGGAAGTCTCATTATTGCAGTTCGTATTATTATTATATTAATCTCTCTTCTGTCATTGAGGGATCTTCATTGTTAATGCTTCCAGTTATGGTATAATTGATTTGTTGGTCACATAATTGATTATTTTGTGTCAATTTTAGCAACCGCCTTGTTTTAGAAGAATTGTCCAAGACAGTAGAAACATACTGGCTATGTTGTGGAACGTTTAGAGGTATAGCCAAATGTTGCAGTCAGTAAGTAGCTTACACATAAAAACACATCTAACAGAGCACGTAGTTGTAGCTTTTCAAAGTTGATCATGTTGTCCAATTATGTGTCTGACAAAATTAAAGTTTTTTTTTTCTTCTTCAAAAAGCTATGATTCTAATATTGATCAATGTATATCTAAAGGATACATTTTAACTTTCTAAATAAGGAGTTACTCTATTTATTCAAAATTATAATTTTCACCATAAGATGGGCAAACTCGCTTATAAAATGTTGTCTCTGTTCACCAATTGGATTGATTGAATTTCCTCAAGGCTTTTTCTATGTAGAAGTTTAAGTTATGCTAAGCTTTTTAATTATTCAAATCACCTGAGTATACTTAGGAAAAATGAGATTCAAAGTGGACTTCTAATGGATAATGCCGCCGGTGTGAAGACTTTGTTTCTAAATTGCATTTCTAATCACAATATTTTTGCATAACCTCAGCTGAAAATAAAATTAAATTTTCATCACAATATTTTTGCATAACCTCAGCTGACAAATGAGCCACGAGAAAACAGATTTTTATACAGAATATCATTATCTAGGCCTAGTTTCAAATCCAGCTGAGATACGTCAGCCTCTTCTGAATGTAGAAAGAAACTGCTGAGGATCACCGTACATTCCACAAAGAAGTCGTGCTGCTAGAAAGTTGCTTTGAAATATGTTCTGAATGGCAGAAAAATAAAACAAAAACAACCTATAAAAAGGAAGTGCAGAGAAATAGCCGAGATTCCACTGGTCTCCAGAGAAGGGACCCATCAGCTGGTGCAGAGGTCCTGACAGACATCTCGCTTTCCTTCTCAGAGCTAACAGAAGGGCATGCAGAAAAGTGCCTCCAAAGGACTTTTTTCCTTTCCAAAGATAATTGCCTAAGTTAAGTGAAATGCATCTCTCCTGCACATTTGTCTTTACCGAGAGAGCTCAAACAGCTTTAGACAGCTCTTAAATGACTGGCTTGGCTGAGGGACTTGCCTTTCAAGTGTATGAAGATACAGGAGAAAGAATATAATTCTCAGTGACAAACTATAAGAATGAAAAATCTATGAGAGAGGATCCGTCTGTCTATCTATTCAGAAATATGAATCCCTATAGTTGGGGGCTTGCTATTTTTTTAATGCACAAGGCATAAAAACATCTTGGAAGCAGAGACCAGACGCTGGCCTTTTCCTCCTCCAGATGCGTACCTTTAGCCATAGTTCCCTTTCTTTTCTGCACCACAAATCTCAAACTATTTTCTTCTACCTCCAAGCCGAAGAATAAAGAACATCCCACCTCCTGGAGGACAGTCTAAGCTGTATCTCAGTGACTATGGCCCTTTCCCGTGGCGGGGTGGGAAGTAGATCCCACCTCACCGTAGCATTTCCAAAGAAAACAGCTGAGTTAGTTCCCAGAGCCCAGAGAGGTGGCTCCAGCTCTGAAGTCGTTTTAGACTCTTAAATCTAATTCCCAAAAACAGGTAAATAAAAACTATGAGTAAATACCCAAGACGAGGAGAGAGGAGAGGTTTTACATCAAACCGACTGAAGTTTGCCTCTCTGTGCAACACAGAGGCTGTTCTGCATCCAGTGCAGGACTTGCTCTGTGTTGTTAGACAGAGAATTTGGCATCTCACTGGGCATTCTGAATCCAGGACCTGATAACCCAACATGCCCCGCCACCATACACACAGCAAGGCTTCCCATCACCGTCCCCAAGTCCTTCAGTGGATCTTCAGACCTGCTTTTAAGACTAGTTAAGTGTTTTATTGAATAACCCAAGACTGGAGCTGGCAACTGGATTTGCTGTCTTTTGGTCACCAGCAGAATATCTTCGGTCCAGCAGAACATTTCATAAGACTCAGCATTTTTCTAAATGGAATTAATCATTATTTCCCTTCTCAGCTGTGCTTCTCAGCACTTTGTGCTTTTTGTCTGCCAATTTTATACCAGGGCAGCTGCAGCTCACTTTTGCTGTTTGCAAAACAGGTCTGGGATCTTTTGGGATGGCAGACAGTATACAAGTATGAAACAATATTGAAAAGCATACCTGGTTAGCTACTTGTAAACCTACCTGCCAAAGCAATATAACATTAGACACATTTGCATGCATGATAAAAAAAAAAAAAAAACTAAAGGAAAAGTCAGACTCTAAAAATAATGTGTTTAGTTGGTTTTCTTTATTCTTTGACAAATGTAAATATATGATCTTGTTTCTAGTTAAACAGTTGTTTAATCCTAAAACATAATACAGTAGCATATTAAGTCTTTAAATACTTAACATTTACTTTTTTCAATTATCATTTACAGTGAAGAGTTGGGACTTTACGTCCTTCGATTCTCAATTCAGACACTGCAGTACTTATTAAGGAATGAGGATGATCAAGTTAGGTTTTTTCCATTTCCAAAACAAGTGAACTTGAAATGTAGATGCCTTTATCCTGCACTTGACTCTGAGTGGTCCTGTGCCTAAAATAAATACAGTGTGTAATATACTTGATTCTGAACACTCTTCGTTTCAATAAATGAATATACAAACCAAATTCACGATGCAGCAGTAGGATAAAATAGACACAGTTGTTAGAGACTGCAGAGGGAAAGCTACTGCCATTCTTCACAATCTCACAGTAAAAAAATTTTAAGTTACAAAGCTAGTTCAGATGATAGATGCAAACATGTATTATTCCTCCTATTTTCTCTTGTAGTGTAGCCCAGAAGACTATGCCACATGGTATACAAAAAAACCCAAAATAAACAGGGAAGAAATAATCCTCAATTAATCAGAGGTTTCTCTACCATAGCCTGATCCCAAACCCATTGAAATCCATGGAAAGGCTCCTATTGACTTAACTAGGCTTTAGGACACGATAGTAGAAAATCTGTTTACATCGCTAAACTATTTTACAATGTGCCTACTGAAGGAAGATAGAAGAGGATTTAAACAAGAATTCTCCCATTCAGTCTATAAACTCGTCAGGAAACAACACCAACGTGAACTCACTAGCACATATATTTTCAGTGAATCACGATTTTAGCTAGCACATATTTTTGGGCTCTCTTCAGAGAAGACAGATAATGCAAAAGCCAAAATTTTAAGTTCCTTCTGCTGGGGCACTATTTCAGTTTCTCAAAACTAAACAGAAGGATGTGTTTATCCAGCCAAAACTAAGGCTTATTAGATATCTTATATATGAAGACCATGAGCATTTCTTTGGAAAAGCTTTAAACGTGCAAAAACTGTTCAAGACTCTTTGGTCAATTATAAAGAAGTTATTAACATTATTTATTAGTGATAAAAATTACTTTTCTGGTAATCATAACTTTATCCACTTAATTGATATTTTGTCTAGAAGAAAGTTCATGGAGAAAAACATTTATGTACATAGAACTGCAGCGGCATGTTAGTGAGTCTCTTCACCAAACCGTAAGAATAAAGAGAATACTAAGAAAATTAGACATGAATATAGTAAATCCGACAGGACCACATCATTTTTTCAGAAATTAGGTTAATACGTAAAAAAGATACAATTTGTAAAAAAGGGGAAAAAAAGCTGTAATCAGTGTACAGCAGGAATATGATAATATTCTTCAATGTTTCCTATAGTCATTCAGCCATTTTCAGCCTTTTCTATTGTTCATTTGACAATGATCGTTACCATCAATGAGTAATACAGATAGGCATCTGAATGGATAAAATAGAATACTCTAGATATGTAATATTTAGAAGCCACTGTATTTCTTTTTACTCTACTTTTTAAATTTTGTATGGGAAAACCAAACTGAACCAAATTGCTAGGAACATTGTCAAGGTGCTCTGGTAATGCCTCTCGTGGCTGTTGTGAGATATATATAATGCAGAATGTCCAGTGAAATGAAAATAGATTTGCTTCAAAAAGCAGAAGCAATAAGCTCCTTTAACAAAAGTAAAAGTTCTTTCTGTATTGTAAATATAGTAAAGTATCCTCATAGGACCTCAAGATAAAATGAATAGTCCCAGGTGCCTTTAAGACTGTTGAAAATACTGAGAAACTTGAAAGATTTCATATTGCAGAGCCTACACAAAACTGACCCTCTGTGCATTCTTGCATCTGCACGCAAACGCACCTCACCACGTTAAAGTGGATGGAAGATATATGACAGGATTATTTTTAATGATACTTGATTCAATAACTCACATCACCTTTTCCAGCTGCATGCTATTTTATTCTAGGGTCCTCTGAAGCTGGAGAGGAAACTGGAGTATGGAAACAGCCTTAAAAAGATTATGCATTCTGCTAACAAGTAAGAAAAGTAAAACAAAACTGTCAATTCTCCTCATTAAATTATCCCTTAAGATTTGTTTGATAACATATCGTGAGTTAATTTTTAAGGTCTGTTTTTTTTTCTATGGGAAGTCTATCTGAAAACAAAATGCTAATAAATGTGGTGGGAAGTTCCTGAACTTCCAGAACTGCAGCAGGAAATATTTGACCTTAATAGACCCTTAACTGTGATGTTTTCATCAGGGAGAAATATCACTAAGCAGTGTCTACAGTAAAACTGTCTTACAACAGCAGTGTGGAATTTTAAAGAAAATATGTCAAGAGTCATTAAAATCAGAAGAATGATCAAGTCTCAGTTAACACTGCTACATAAACAGCCACTATCAAAATAAGAAGCAAAAATATCCAAAGATTATAGAGACAGCAAGCATCTTGCTTAAGGAAATTTAGAAGCTTAGAGCTTTTGTGCGAATATATCCATTTACTTCACTTAGACTTAAGCTGTTCATATTCGCCATTTTTGGGGTCTTTCACAAAGTTTAATAACAACGCACTAAATAGAGGGAGATCAAGAGCATTTATGTTGTGCAATAAAATTCAACCACTGACAGTTTTAAGAGGGATACTTAGACCTGTGGAAAGTTTGGAAGGGAATTTCCTTACACATTTTGCCAAAAGCAAAGAATGCCTCTACTTAATCCATGGGAGCATGAAGAGGTTCTCTTGAAGACTAATGATAAATAAATAGATAACAATAAATAAAGTAACATCCTCCATTTTGAGCTGCCTTACACCTCTCAAGACTGCTTAGCACTTTTTTTAACTATGGGTCAAACCACTTCTCCAAATTAGAACAATCGGAAAAATCCAGAATATTTTGGAAGGGGCAAAAATGAATGCATGGGATGGCCTTGGAGCCTCAGCGAGCTACTGCTTGTCTGGCAGAAGAACCACTGGGTCACCACATTCATGCGGCTGCCTCCTGGATGGGCCAGAGCAGACTGACAGGACAAACAAAGACCATAGCACTGTGAGGAACAGTCTAAAACTTAAAAAAAAAAAAAAAAAAATAGAATCACTTCATCAAGTTTATGCTGTTCATATAATTAAAAGACAACCTTCCTCATCCTATGAAGCTTTAGCACCAAGTGTCAGTGCTCTGAGGTCACTAATAGTCCTTAATTGCCTAAGCAATCTCACCTGGGACCCCCCACCGACCTGCCCTGCCCCTGGGGGTATTTCAGCTCAGTCCTGGCCCTAGCTGTGGTTTGAGCACTCCTCTAGGGGTGCTTGCTCCTGGGGCTCTTCCCACGTTATTGCTTGGTGCTCCTGGAGCAGCAAGCTGAATATTTTGGCTCTGGAAGCTCCTGGGTTTGCCTGCTGGATGTGAGGGTGGTGCATCATTTCTTCTCAGCAGGAAATAAGGAACTTGCTGTCCCTTAATGTGGGTAAGTCCCAGAAATTACAATTGGTAGGGGAACTGGTGGTACTTCAGCTTTGGATCTCAGATCTGCTATTCTTTCAAAGCAAGTGGTGAACTCTGGGTCCTGATGCAAGCCCAGTGTGATACCAACAGGTTCCTCAGGCTTAGAGGAGCCATACAGCTGGAGCACCCAGAATTTCTTTAAATTTCTTTGGTTTCCATAAGATTGGCTTGCAAGACTTCACAGGTTAAGAATTTGGGAAGGATGGTTAAAGATATAGTAAAACTAAATGCTAATCAGACGGTGGAGGCATCATGCATACTGACAGTGTGTAAATTACTGTTTTTGAATGCTTTTAATATGGCTTTGTTTATGCTGTAGACAATTCCGGCTTGAAGAGTACCATTACAACTTATTTTGTGAAGCTTTTTTGAGGAACTAATGTCTGACTTCCTAAATTAGGGTGGCTCCTTAAAAAAGACCTTAATAACAAGGCTCCCATCAGAGCAAAATTTTCCTGATGTTCAAGATGATAAATCCTACAGTTCAGTTTTTTCCCCTTGAAACCTGATAGATCTTCTGAGTGAATAGCCACATGCCCTTTGCTTCTTTGGAAAATTTACTTATTTACTGGCATGAGGAAGAGCTTTCTGGAATCCGTACATTGAGTTCTGCACCTCCTAGTAGTGATTCTTTGGATCTCATCTTGGAGTGTGCTGAAGGCAAATTCAAACCACATACAGTCAGATGTTGACAAGTACAAGATCAAATTATTGTTGATATCATTGCTCTTCTCACTCAAAAGCATCAAATGAAAAGTTAGGGCTTTGTTGATTATTTTTAAATGCAAGATTGACTAACGAGGAAAAAAAATCATAACTTTAAAATCTTGTTTATTTGTGTTCTAAAGGACAAAAGCCTCTTCAGATAGTTTTTTTCCAAGGTCAGGCTGAAGGCTTTGCTTTGCAGGAAAGAGAGAAATAGCAACCCAAGTTGTGCAGTCTCCAATACTTGAATTAAATCAAGATTCCACTGGAGATCTTCCAATCTTCTGTCTGGAAAATATGTAGCTTTAAGATCTTTTTTATTTTGTGTGTGTTTTGGTTTGGTTTCCTTTGACTTGCATTTGCTCATGTAGAACAAAATCATCTTGTTGCCATAAATAGCTTTAAGAAGTAATGATCTATGGATGTCATGAACTGGTGAATCATACTAAGAATTATTTAAAACCTTATGTAGGTAAAATGCTTTGCTAGGTCCCAGAAAAGAACTAAGATTTAGAGGTGAATGTTATCATTTGCCCATCTGAATAAACCATAAGACACAATAAAAGAATTTGAGAGATAAAATATCTAGACTGTAAATGCAGATGGTTGATTAGTACAAAGGCAAAAACATGCAGAAAGTGTATTGCAAATATTGTTTTCTTTCAAAATGTTCCTAACACACATCCTTTCTGAAAAGGAGCAATGGAGATTTAGAAATTAAAATATTTTGTGTCTTTTAAAATGTAAGTATTAAACCTGGAACTCATAAAATTTTGGAATATTGTTTCTGTAAATAGTGGATGAACTCTTTCATGCAGTGGAGCTGACTCACTGTTCTATATGAGTAAGAGGGGGTAAGGATGTGATCAAAACAAAGCCTTTGGAGTTTTTATATTTATTCTGCATATTTACTGCTGCAGCAGTCTTGTTGCTGTATATTCTGCGTTTTTTGAGATTTTATACTCCTTCACCTGAAGGGGCCCATTTAACTCTCTTTGCAATGTTTGTCCTGTTGGAAGTAGATGAAAAATAGTTTTCAGATGTCATGAGAGGGACTTTTTACAAGTGTGTGTAGTGACAGGACAAGGGGCAATGGCTCACCTGTGGCAGGGGAGTTGGAACTAGATCTTTAAGATGCCTTCCAACCCAAACAATTCTATGATTCTGTGATCATGAACTTGTTGGACTGGGTCCAGAGGGGAGTGCCATGATGATCAGAGGGCTTGAGTACCTCCTGCATGAGGACAGGCTGAGAGAGTTGGAAGAGAGTTGGAGAGTTCTCCGAGAAGGCTCCAGGGAGACCAGTACTTAAAGGGAGCCTACAGGAAAGATGGGGAGGGATTCCACTAAGGAGTGTAGTGATAGGATAAGGAGTAATGGTTTTAAACTGAAAGGGGGCAGATTTTGATTAGATCTAAGGAAGAAATTCTTCCCTCTGAAGATAGTGAGGCACTGGAACAGGTTCCCCAGAGAAATTGTAGCTGTCCCAACCCTGGAGGTGTTAAAGACCAGGCTGGATGAGGCTTTGAGCAACCTGATCTAGTGGAAGGTGTCCCTGCTCATGGCAGGAGGGTTGGAACCAGATGATCTTTAAGGTCCCCTCCAAAACAAACCATTCTATAATTCTATAATCACATCAGATGGACTAAAAGGCATATAGGGGATGCTTGATACTTAACAGGACTCTGAAAGCTACTGTATTCAGAGCTGTAAATAGTAAAGCGTGGTGCTAAATAACTGGTTTTTATGGACCTGAGTTTTCTAGTAAATGGAAGGGCAAAATAGTGCATTCCTGCCATAGCCACTTGAGTCATGGCTTGGCTCTTTCCTCATTCACTAGGAGGCTAACCAGTGGACGTTGACTTTATTCACTGTCTTGTACACCCATACCTGTGGTAAATTACTGTATTTCAATAGACAGTAAAACTGCATGATAAGATCTGTAATGAGTGTCTCCCTCTGCATTCCTCAGGGGAAAATACCTGAGGTTCTTTCAGTTGTGCGGCTCTAGGAAGCAAAGGCTGCCAAAAAATGTCAAAAGTGCTTGGACTTGAGAGTGCTGAGGGTTGAAACAGGCTTTAATTCTTCTGTAAATGAATTCCCCACTCTTTGGACTACCTTCCAAGAAGGCTGCAGCCTGAGATCAATGCCTTCAGCTGGCTGCAGTTCTGATGAAAGCCTGTGAGGAGTGGGAAGAATAGCCCATATTACTTCATTCCTCACATGTTTTGAATAGTACGATTGCGCTTTGTCTTTGCCACCAGTCCTTCCCCTGGAAGATCTCACTCCCTGCATGGTATGCCAGTGTATGGAAAGCTGCTTCTCGTTTGAATTTGAGGTCACTGAATCAAAGGAAGCCGGAAGCCAACAGAGTAGTGGCTGGATGCTCCTACGATGTAGGTGCAGATATGGAGCCAGCTGTGCCTCCCACCAGCACCCAGCCACCCAAGCCATCACCAAAAAAATGCTGCAAGGCAGCCAGCACAGAGGGAAACCACAGGCTAGGGGAGGCTCCAGCAAGAGAGTGGAGAATAAGCACAGAGATGTTTATCTCAGCTATCTGAACCTGGAGGACCTACCTAACCAGTCTGTCTTCAGCTAATTGCATCTCTCTCTGCCTAGAATATTTCTATTAGGGAAGAGATGACCTGATGCTTTTGGTGACTGCCAGGGAAGGGCTGGCTTTTGTTTATGCATACAGGGCTGCAGCAACCCAAGGGCTTGTCCTTCCCAAGATCTGATAGTGCATGCAAGAAGTACAAAGGAGTGCTCTGCCTCCTGTTTGCATGCTCCCCTCGCTTCTGCTACAGCCCCATCAGGATGATCAGCGAAGGAGCACATCATGCTTCCTGCTGTCCTCTGAGAAGTAATTAAAGTGATTCTTGCTAATTTTCTGATTTCACAGGATAGGTTCAGGCAGCCAAAGAACCAGAAGCAACGCTGTATGACATATTCATCTTCTTCAACCTGCCAGACAGGACTTTTGGAAAAGTAATGTGATTATTCTTGATGTGGTGGGGCTTTTTTTTAAGATAAAAAGATACTACCTTTGAATCGAAAGGTAGTAATTTCACAGCAAGGAATACCCCGTCTTCTGAATATAGTAATTTTGTTAAAGAGCAAACGTTCACTTAAAAAGAGCCTAATCATTGATATTTCAGCCAGGCATTTCTGAAAATGAAACACCACGTTTGCAAGGGCACTTGGGAAGTTTAAACAAGTGTCTGATGGGATTCACAAACTCCAGAGCAAGCAAAGAACTAACAAGCAAAAGAAATTTTACCAGTCCCGCTTTGGATTCACTCATATCTTTTAAATTCTACACAATTTTTAGGAAACTTTAGATAATATGGAAACCCCAATTCTTCTTTTGAAATAAGTCAGTAATACACCTGCATCTGGTTTACATCATGTACAAGATACGACTTTTATGAGTTAACTCTTCTAGTGATTATTTGAAAATGGATTGACAATGTGATTTGTCATGTAGTTTATCAATAGGATATAGAAATGCAAGCCATTTAGATCTTTCTAGAAATCTTTCCGTTTACATTTTCTAACCTCCCTTTTCACTGTTCTTTTTAAAGAAACATTCGAGTGTCTTCATTGCTTTTAACATACTCCTGCAAATTATTGCCAACACTGCTTGAAACACTTCATGGGTCTTTATTAACCACTGTAAAATTTCAACTTGTAATATAAGTACTTTTTTAAAATTCCACATTTAGAAAACTGAACAATACTTTGTTTGACATATTGACTGACCAAAGACGAGACATATATTGGAAGAGATGCTTAATTTGGTCCTTTTACATGAGCCATTCAGTATAATCTCTGAAGTTGGAAACCATTCAGAAGGGTACATCTGAAAATCTGTTACACTAATTACTTATGCTGTTAGTGAAAAAGCCAAACTGATTAACTTGCATTCTCTTGTGACTCTTCAAATTCTCATATTTAATATCCTCTTTCTTCAGTTACTCTAAATGTGAGGTAGGGTTAAGGCCTAACAGCCTGTTATGACTGTGAACATGTAATACTTTACCTCAATGGAACCACCTGTAGAATATAATGCAATTTATTGCCAGAAATATTATTAAAAAAAATCAAACTGTTAGGGCCTTAGTTATGTTCAAGACTTGCTTCTGTAGATAGAAAAGAAAATGCGTTCTCTGATATGAGTTCTTTTAGAATCTCAAAACACTTTTGCTGGATTACTTTTCCAGTGGGCTTCCCAGTATGCCCCAGGAAGATATAAGAGAGTTCAAGTACTGGAAATACATAATTCCTAAAGCATATATGAACATGTAATCTTAATTCATTTCTTATGTGATCATAGGTACTCCCAGACACGCTTTTGAAAAGCGAAACTTTATATTGCTGCAGGAATAAGATGGGACAAACGGAAAGAAGGAAAGGAACTTTACATTATTCCCTGAGGATTCTTTTCATCCTGAAAAACGGATTTGCACTACATAATAGCATTAAATCACTTGTCTCTGCAAGTAAATTAATAAAACTCAGGTTATTAGCAATAGAGATTGTAGAAATTAAAATAAATTGAAAGAAAATATTTATTTTTAAATTATTCAGTTAAATGTAACAATTGCTGTAAAATATTCTGTCTGAAATACTTTGTCTCATGTTACACCAAGGGTCAAGGCAGAAAAGTGTAATTATTTCTATGAATTCCTACTCATTTAGCTCTACAGGGCTTTTCCTTGGCACAAAATAGTCTTTATCCATCCTTTACCCCTTAAAAACTACTGGCTGTAACTGTACTAATGGAATCTGATTTATGATAGCTAACATTTAAAATGATTTAGCAAGTTCATTTCACTATTGTATTTCACATAATGTCATTATATGACACTTATTAAAGTTTGGTTACTATTTCAAAAAAAGCTGGTGTGTCTAATGATGGTGTCAGAAATCTAATAGTTATAATAGAGGCTTAACGCACATGCTACACAACAAGTGGATTCAGTTCTGGGAAAAAGTGATCAGAAGATTTAAGTATAATCTTCAAATCTTGGAAATGTATAGATCTAAGGATCTTTATCTTTGACAAGTCAGTAAGTCACATTAAAAAATTATTTCAGAGCAAATGATTTATCTTGCACATTAATTTTCAAATGGAGAAAATGAAGCAATTCTTAAACTAACGCTCTTTTAAATGCTTCTATCAGTCTTCTATCTATGGCTGTAGATCAGGCATCTCTGCATGGTTGGTTGACATTAGGTAATCACGTTTCCTTAGCCTTGTCTTCAGATACTTTATTTACATTGGAAAAGGTGAGTATGTTTTGCTGCTTGCCTTGAAAAGAGGAACTATATTTATGAAAGTATGCACCTCCTTCCTAATGAGGCTTCTGAAGACAAGCATGTCTCATGCATTCAGGCAATCTTCATGTATGTATGTCTGCCAGTCCCCAGTTGATCACTTTTTGCCACTTTACAAAAGTGGCAACGGATGTGAATCCATTTGCCACTTTACATCAGATATGATGGAAGACTAATAGCCCTAGAAATGCAAAATTCTTGCTGGTGCTGTGGAAATGGCAAAATAAAGTATTAGTGTCTGCACTGAAGGCAGGGCTGTGGCGTGAACTGAACCCCAGACAGTTCTCATGGAGGACACATGAACGTCTAGCTGATGGGGAAACCTTTGGTTATTGCATTTTATTGGAAAGCAAAGCCATAGGAAACCATGTTTTCTCCTTCTGTTGCTGTAATATATGTGCAGTTGGCTACTTGATTAAAGTATTAAACTCTGCATTTGCTAAAGTACATAGGTCTCTCTCACTTCAGAGTGATGCAGTGCATGCTAGCTATTGCTCTGACTAGAGGTGATGGCTTTACATCCCAGCTCCGTCCTCTATAGTGGAAAAAAGGTTTGAAAGTACTTGTTCAAAGAGAATGGGAAAATGTTTGTGGAAGATGTCAGGCACAAGAACATGTGTGTCATCAGACAAGTAGAAATAAAGATATGAAAAATATATCAGAGTAATTGAGATGCAACATAATATCTATGATTATCCTTAGTGGTACGTTGAGGGGATTCCTCAGTGTGGTTTACTCTCAGACCAGCACAAATGAGATAAATTATATGTGTGAGTTTTTGATGAGTGGAATTGGGTAACTCATTCTCTGAGGTTTCATTTTTCTCTCCCATCTTGCACTCTGACTATGCATTTTGCCTCGAAGTCTGTAGGAATGTTGTGACTGATTTGCTTCCAGATGTTTGATTCAAAGCCTTTTCCTCCAGTAACTAGCAATACCCAACAAGGCTTAAAAGAAGACTTTAGCATGTCCTAGAAGTACCTGACAGGTTTCCTGATTTTTTTTTTTTCTACAATTAAATGGGTTATAGAATGCTTTCCTGGAAGACGTGGAGTCTGCTAACCCTAAATCTATGTCCAGTCAAATAATTCCTTCTTTCCAAGAATGAAACACACACACCAACACTGAGCAGCCAACCAGACATACAAGTCAACAAAGAAATTACGAGCAAATATTGCCATATCATTATCTGATGTTAGATATGACAAAAAACCTTAAATATAGAGGTTACCTTCTTATCCTCAGATATATAAATAGTGATTTTTTTCCCCCCCTGGACACAGCTAATTGCAAGGGACAGAACTCATGTCAATGAAAAACAGAAGGTTTGTTTTACTACAGATAGCTGAATTCTTAAGAATGTGACTAAGCACTTTACATGCTTAAAATGCCTCATTCATGAATGACCACAAATTTTTGCAGTGCTGGCAAGGTTATAAATGTACACATTTTTATAACCTTTCCAGACTGACATGTATGTGGGGGTAAATAATAGTTTTATTCCTCAGAGCTCCTACAATCTATTCAGAAAGTGCCAAATAACTTTCATTGCATCCCAGAAGTGCAAAGACAACTGTCTGAGAAAACTGATGCTGGAGATCTGTGTTCAGAGGTAGAACTGTTCTTTCATCACTATTTTTGTCACAACCAGCAGTATCACTGCCACCAGGCAAGGGTGGTTTTGCTCCAGAGCAGACCCAAAAGAGGTATAGAGATTATTACGTTCCAGTCACAGTGGGCTTAAGGAAATCTTGCATGTATTGTCCTAGTTCTCTTGTGTTCACTGATGGTCAGTGTCCTTCTTGTTACTACAGCCTTAACCATGCAACTCTGATTTAGGATGTGTGTATCTCATGGGATCTGCCCAGTCTCCTGCTTTTGTCATCTGAACTATTTTGTCTTGTCTTAATCTCATCTGCTTCCCTGTCCAAAGCCTGTTCCTATCACGGTTGGCGTCCTTCAGTCACAGATCACTGGCTGCTCCTGATTGTGGTGGTGTAACATCAGGACAAAGTTCATCAGAAAAACCCAAACTGAATAGAAATATGGCTCCAAGAAACAGTGAAATTCAAAGTGTTGACTAGCAAACAACAAATCTTTGCTATGTTCCCTTTCCCACTGCTTCAATGACAGGCATTTTCAAATGTCATCACCAAGAACCTGTTGTTCCATAGTTCAAAAATGGACACTTTTTGCCAACTTGACTGAAAAGACCCAGTGATGATTTACCACTGAGAACTCTGTTCAGATATGATTCCTGCATAAAGATAGCGAGCACGCTTTCTGCTCTTCTGGCTGACTGCTGTTTCAGATCACTTACTACTAAAGGCAGTGGACTAAGATCCTTGGCTAAAGTTTAGTAAGCATGTTCCTGCTCATGTTATGGATGTAGACACGTTTAAACTGCATGAAGAGTTGGATCAATGCTTTAATTGTGGTTAGGTACATAATCAGAGCAAGCGAATTAGTCTTTGCATGGGAAGAAAATTGTCCTGAATTGCCAAAAGTAGTGTCTGAGTTTTATCTGAATCAGGCCATTAGTCTGTTTTCTTTCCAATACCTCACTCCAGACCCAGGGGGGAAAAATAAACTGAGCCTATGCATCAAGATTTTTTAGATTTTTCTTGGATACCACAAAGTAATTTTAATTTTTTTATTGCCTTTGGGTTCAGCATAAGGAGAAGTAGTCCCACTCGGCATCTGTCAGAGTATTTTCCTCAGAGAAATCTGCAGGGCTGTTACCCAAAATTCTTTTCACACATTTACACAATTCTGCACTCATCCTTGCCTCTTAAAAATAATGATTGATTTGAAGGGCCAGTTCTGTGTTCTCTGTTTAAATAAAGCCAGTGCTGCCCTTCTTTTTTTGCTATACTGTCTTCCATGTCCCAGAACTCTTTGCAAAGTGTGTGATTGATGCCGTAATTAAATTCTCCCATTCCAGGATCTTGTTTCTTGCTATTATTAACCATATTTTTTCACCTCTAGAATGAAGCCTTGCAAATCCATTCATATCCTTTAGTATAGACTTCACATATCCCCACCAAGGCTTCCTTACTTCTCTCCCTCTCAATTTTCTGACTCCAAAGACCTTTGGTACATCAACAGCCTTGGTACACTGCTCTTGCCCAGACACACTTGTAGGACACTTGCTTGCCATTTTATGACCATAAAAAACACCTTTCCAGATATTCCCATATTTGGCTTCTCTACAACTCATCAAAATACTTGCCTAGACCCTTGACAGTGTTCGTAGTTTTTCGAGTCCCAAGTTTCTTTAAGATATCCATGTTCTCGATGCTGCAGTGCTGTATCTTGCCTTACCCCAGTGCACACTCTGAGCATTTTCCACAGATAAATGCATTTACCAGCATCCCTTTAGTACAAGAGTGTTGGTGTTCAGCAAGTGCTGGTTCATAAATATTTCTCGCTTTTGCAATGCTGATGTTGGTATGTTAAGGGACACTTGTTCTAAAGCAAAAATTTGCTGGTTAATAATCTTTTTTTCTTTCACCAAGCAGTTTTTAAAGTTTTCCTATTTGTATTGCAAATAGACTGTGACAGAACAAATTTAATATTAAAGTGATGTTTTAAAGGGCTTTAAATTTCAATGAAGATTCATAGTATTTTATGTATGAATATATTTAACACATAAAAATGTGAATAGCTGCATACACTAAATAGTAAAAGAAAAACACTTCAGCTTTAAGGATCGAATTTCTAATAGATGTCTAAGCCATCCACAGTATCTTCAGTACAGGTATTCTTTCATGAATAACCTGAGTTCTCACAGCCAGACAGATATCTTTGCGTGGCAGATAAGCACACATTAAATGTCTGTCCATGCATAGCTTCCTCTGGCACAAATACACATATATACTCACAAATGCTGGATGCTCCTCCACAGGTGAATATGTACAGAGCCATTTAGGGTACATAGCCAGATCCAAAGCCTTATGTGTGAACCTCATGTTCAGCTTTAAAGGCCTTAAAGTCCAATAGGACTCTGAGACTACTTGTTCATGCGGTTAGACATGTGAGTAAGAATTAAAGCAGAGAGGCTACAAAAACACAGCTCTGTGTAAAATATGTAAGTCAATTTTGAAAGTGAGCTGAAGCCTACTTCAGGCTAACACTGCCATTCTTCAAAATTAACTCCACAAAGGGGTCTTAAAATGCCAATTTTAATATGAAACCTTTAGGAAAAATGGCAATTATGCTATTTCTTTATATATTTTCAGACCCCTACACTGAGCACGATTAGTGTAGCTTAATCCATTTTTCATGCACTTTTATCTCTCTTCTGTAAGCTGGCTCATTACTTCATTATGGGAAAAAGATTTGAAGTTACACCATCCCCTCTGCTTTAGCTTCTACTCTAAATTTATACTCTGGTTAAGGTAGCGAAAACAACAAAACCAATACTGGACGTAAATATTAACAAATTTGAAATGCATCAGAAAAAACACTTTTTCCTCTCAAAGTATTCTATAATTTCGAAAAACTAAATATAAAAAAAATTATACTGTGATTGACAATTTCATTTTTTTCCCTCAATTTGCTAAAAGGCGCCTTTTCTAACTGCAGTGAGCCCAGCTCAAATAATCTGAAACTGATTAAAACAAAAAAAGTGATGTCTATTTCACTATTTTAAATGAAATATTTGAAGTATCAAAGGCTTAAATAGGAGAAAGCAGATTTAAATTAGCATAGATGCGACTCCTAATAGAATATAATTTTGTAACTTGCTGACAATGAGAATAATGCTTACTTATTAACTCAGCAGGATTTAGTCCAATGTGGAACAATATTATTTGATGTTTGTGTTCTACATATTGACAACTTCAAGGTGTGATTTGAATAAACTGAATTGTCACAATGTAACATTTTTTTTTAAAGAAATGCTGTTTATAATTCTTTTTAAGCCTGACATAGAAGAATCTTCAGTGACTGAGGCAGAATTTATATATTCATGACACCTGTTCCTCAAAAATAATGGCTAAGTTGAGGTTTTCCTCAAAAATAATGGCTAAGTTGAGGTTTTTTTTCTGGGTTAAGTAATCCAAAAATACCTGGCAACTGTGAAGAATGATATGACTGAGATTCCAGCTTCCCTGGGATTTTGCTTCTGTAGCTACTGTAATTAATAACTATGCAGTCATTAAGATTAAATGAAAATGTCATGTTGGTGTTATTCTTAAAGTAGATTTTCACAAAGGTGACAATGTGCCTTGCTTACAACCAGCGTGATGACAGCCATTATATATATAATTTTTCTGTGGCTACTGGTGTGGTCCAAATTTTCTATGCTCCTAGGAACAGCAGCAGCATTTGTTTGAGTCATCTGGCCATATAATCATTACATGAGTATAGTTATATACACACATGCTCTCCTCTGACTCCATAGCCACCAGGGCAGTGGTGGCTGCTACTGCTACAGTTCCTGCAGCATCTCAGGCCACCTCCTTGCTCCAGCTCCATGCTACTTCTAGGGCAGGGACTGCTTTTATACTGACATCTTGTCCCATTGTGGAGCTGGAAACAGTTCCGTAAGCTGAGGGAAAAATCTGGGTCTAGGTTCCTAAAATACTTGTGTTATGTCATCCTAACTCCGCATGTGCTCACTATCTCTCCTCCTTCCTGGATGCTGTCTGTAAAACCAGGCATTGGCTTCAGTGTATTTAGGAATCTAATTTCCTGGGTTGATTGCAATTCTAATATAGCTAATAATGTTCCTCAGAAAGTTGAACTACACAACTAATTATTATACATCTATAGTGAGCTAATATTGAAGCTGTCAGTCAGCGTCCAGTGATGTTGTATTTATTAAGAATTTACTCTGTTTTTGCACTCTTCAGCTTGGCTTAAAACAGTGATTGGAGTAGTTTTTTGTTTTAACTGCATAGCTTCTACTAATCTGCTTCTCATTAAAAGCACCAATGCAAATCCTTCCTTTCTGATTTGGCTGGCAGTTTCAGAGTAGTCTGCACATACAGTGCAAACAAATTTTGCCTTTTCAATATCAACCGCCTACCTCCCCAGCATCTGATTAATCCATCTAATCTATGGCATTCGACAAAACACCTATTGCCATGGTGTAATTAAATTTCCCGATTAAATATAATTTGATTTCATTTGGAGGGAATTACTCTTCATGGTGTGGGTGGGTCTCAAGAAGTGTTTAGAAAAATCAAGCTAGCTACTTGATAAGCTAGTAGGGGATTTAGTGGTTGTAACCCTCTGTTGAGAACACAGCCAAAATGCTAAAGAACATAACCAGCCCATGGCTGTTGTTAAGGTGCATGGCTTAAGAAGAAAATGTAAGTATGAAATGATGGAAGAAATATTTCTGCTAAATGAGAGGATAGAGTATTGCTGGTTGACAAAGCTGGGACAACTGCTGTGATCACCACTGCATGTGTATACTGTTCACATCTGACTTCAGCCTATGTCAACAGGATTATAAAGCAGTTAATACACATGCATGCTATTACTGCCAGTAATGAGACTCTGAATTAGTAGTAAAACACTAATCCTCTTCCACTGAATTTAATGCTGTGAATATAGTGCAAGAGAAAACACAGATGACTCTCAAACTCCTTGAAAACAGCCACTTAACTCTTCACTTTCTTTAAAAGCTGTTGCAAAGTAGAAAGTGTCTACTTGACCTTCTATCAGTGATTCCTGGAATGTGGAATGCTTGTCAGAAGGGGGAAGCAATTACTGTTTTTCTGTTGCAGCAATGCCACTAATTAGTGTTTTAACATGTGGAGTTAATATAGTGACTTAACACAGGGCCATAATTTATCATTCTTCATTAGAAAGTCATTGAATTTATTTTCTATTTTTCTGACAAAACCTGACAGAACTTCTGATAAACCTGGCTTTAACATGTTCATTTTGATTTATTGTAAGGGTAATAGTGACTACCCTCTTGATTAGTGGTTAAAGGGGAAGAAAATAAATACATGCTAAAAACTGTAGCAAAATGTGGCCGATACAATAATGGAGTTGCAGCCACCAAACAGATTCTTACCACTTGAGAAATACAGACTGATAGGAAAATAGTTACAAAAGTATTTTAAAATTAGACTCTCGGTGATGAGATTGAAAACCTGTCAATGTCATGAATACATAACTGACTTCTTCCAACATTTGCAGCATGTCTCTCCACTGTATAGGCAGCTTCCTCAGTTATCTTCAGGCTACTTTCAATCCTCTCCGTTACAGTGAGGTGGTCTGCCCTGGTGACTGCTGACTTTTTCCCTATGTATGACAAGGTTTGTCTTTCTGCAGCCCTTATGTTTCACTTTGTTGAGTCTCTAGTGAGACACTAAAGGTTCCTCCTCTTCTCACACTGAGAATTATTCCCCAGTCCTTAGATAATACATACAGGGATAAACACAGCTCCAAGCATTTCCACCACTGTGACCGTGTTGCATGAAGGGGAACTTATCTTACACCAGCAAATACAAAAATCCCTTTAGTCCCTGCACTTCCCCAGTAATTCACACCTGCTTCCTACCCAGATAATTTAATCTGTGGAGGCTTCAGGACTCCATTTATCATCTCTCCCTCTTCTCATTTCCTAGATAGCTAAAGTTATCTCCATCTCTTTCTGCCTGAGTCCCATCACCCGCTTAATCCATTTAAATACTTCTTTTTTTTTTTTCTTCTGCTAAATCCTCAGCTCCAAGGTCCTATGTGCCACCTCTTATTGTTCCTAAGGATACCCAGCACCAAGGTACTGGAGCGTTCTTGCTAAGAGTCAGTAGAGCCAGCAAAGACAATTTATCTTTTGCCCTTTGTCTGCTGCTTATGACTGTAACAAAATGGACTTTCTGGGGTTTTTTCCCAGTCTTCCTGCTGGTTCAGGATCACATCAATTCACCTATACGGAGTTGAATAGGTCAGATAGGTCATCTGTTTAGTTTAATGTCATTTTCAACACAGACTACTATTAATTTTTTTGTATCATCAAATTAATGCTTTTTTCTCTTTTAAATTCAACTCCACATGTATCACTTTTTTTACACTTTCTTTATGAGACTTGCTTTCAAGAGAAAGCTAAAAAAAATGTCTCTTGCTTTATATCTAAATATCTTTCAATCCTTTGGGGCAGTGTATTCCATAGTCATAAACTATCATCATAAACCATCTGCTGCATTAGCCAGATCTTCATCTCTTCTCACAGGTTTCAATTTCATTGTCTGCTTCACAAGAGCATTAACAGGACTTTTACAAAGATGAGATGCTCATGGAAACAACCTGTACCCAAACCCTTTGAGCTTTAAAGATGTGGCCCGGATTTGGACTTCAGTTTGGATTTCTACAGTGTGCCAATGCAATGCAGAAAAATCAGGATGTTTGGCAGGAGACAGTGAAGAACAGTAGGAGATAGTGAATAGTGAGCAGGAAGATACTCAGTAACATATCATCACACTCAATGGTGCTAAAGAGCTGTTTCAAAGCCATCATCACGTTTGTCTCCCAGGTTCCCAGTACACTGACTGGTCCAAAACAAACACCACTGAAATCCAAACTACTTTGGAAAAGTCCATGTCTGTTTATTTAGAACTTTTTGCCAGTTACTGCAAAAGAGGGTATTTGTGGAAACTGTTGCTGTTATTGGTAACACTACTACTATTTAGGTTGCAGTGGCCTCCAGAGTTACCTTCAGCTTGTAAAGTGTAAGTAAACGATGTGAATCCTGTATTTGGTAGGTGCAGAAAGATCTAATTTTACAATTATGATGCCAAGTTAAATTTTAGCCCATAAACCACCAATTTTGTCATGTTGGAAAATCGCAAGTGGAAAAGTGAGTTGCTTTGATATGAGTCTTCCCTTCCAGTATGCATCTAAAGTTTTGAGTTATTTTACTGTATTGCATGAGGAAACATAGTTTGATTCTTTCTTTTTTTAAATTTCTTTTATAAAACAAATTATTTTTGATTTTTTAAAATCTGTTAGAATAGATAGTCTGGAAGAAGGAAAATAGTCAGTTTCTTATTTAGGGTAAGTGAATGAAATTCTGCTTATCAAAGGACATTAATGATCAAACTAAATTCACTTCCACACAAAATGCAAATGTTATTTTTCCATCAACATTAACTTGTCTTTCTCATTTTATTTTCAAAGTCTAATAGGACATTTCTAGGAATATATTTTCACTTCCTCTTCTAGATCCAGAAGATCTGCTATTAATCTAGGCAAACTTATCCAAAATACACTCTAAAAATCCATCATCTTGCTGTGTATTTTCTCTGTGTTTAGAAATGTATTAGAAAAGGACTAATCAAGTTATTTCATAGATGCAGTGACGCAGATTTTTTATCTTTATCCCCGTTGATTACGATTTCTCAGAATAATTTTATTTTCTGAGTATCCATAACATTTTAGTGGCCTCAGACTGTAAAAGAAAAAGTTATGTTACAATATTTTTAGGGTTATGCCGACTATTTGAGTTTACTAACTTTGTAAGCATAATTCTACAAGCAATGGGTATGAATTTTCAAATAAACCTCAGTGCAGTGATGGAAGATGCTGAAGCAGTGTTTTACCCTCCTCTTCCCTGACTTAGCCCGGGCATGGCAAAGGCCAGAGCTGCCCTGTGACCATACAAGCAACGTTGCCATCAAGGGTCACCGAGACAGCCCTGAGCTTGCCCTCTTCTGCTCCCAGCTCCTCCAGTGCTCTCGCTGAGCTGTTGTACGTACTTTGTGTTACTTGCATCATCTCGTAAGAGAGGAGGATCTGTATTTGCTATTTTAAGCGTGCCTTATGTTGAGGAATAAAGATAGGCATGATTGCATTCCATATTATTTTCCAAAACGCTGATAACTCTGGGAGCTCAGCTTACAGATAAAACCAAATTTGCATTTGATAGATGTAGTAGTCTTGCAGCCGATGCAATGAACGGCAGAATGCCTACCCAGCTTCAGAGGGAGCAGGCTGCTCCCTCTTTGGGTGAAATTTGTTGAAAAGGACAGGCAAAATGAAATCCTGCCATTTTCTTACTTCTAAAATGATGAGTTACAGAGCACCTACATTCACAACAGTGATGTGCAACAGCAAATGCTTACTGACCGGGGTGGGGGGGGATGTGTCTGTCAAACGGGCAGCCTGCCTGTGTAAGGACTGCAGTACAGTGTTTAAAATGCATGAATTCACAAATAATAAGGAACTGTCTTGAGACAGGGTAAACTACACAGACAGAAAACGAGTTGAATTGATTCTTTATAGTATGCCAGCATGACTTCTCGCATAAAAGCTTATGAGCTACTATAGGCTTAAGGTAGAAGTTGGTAAGAGTGTATACAGCACAAAGTATTTTGGTTATATATTACTTACGGATAGCGTAACGCTGATTCAATGACACATCAGTCAAACACAGCCAGTTAGTGCAAATTTTCTGACTACCTTCTGTTACCCAAGTGGTACAAAATATTTTGTCAAAATCTTGCTTTAGCCTGCTGTTTGACCCCACACATAAGAAAGGAGATAGGAAAGATTTACTATTTTTATTGTCCTGATGGGGAAACAGAAGCAGGTAAGGTGACACAAGCCATTCAAGATTAGAGAGAAGGTCAGGGCAAGCATTCCGACGCTGCTTTTAACACAAACTGATGAAAACAGTGAGATTACATGAGGAATATAGAGTATGTACTTAAGCTATCTGTACACAAAATGTCCCCAAGTTTACAGCTTATTCATTTCTCATATAAATCAAATGTTTTGTTAGATTTCACTGAGTTTATACAAAATCTGGTGCCAGCATAAATTTTTCTGTTATTGCAGTAATGCTGATTATTCATGGAAGTATTATATTCTTAGGCAATTGGTTATCTTTTTCATATGCAGTCTGAGAATGATACTGAATATATTTCTGGTCCAACTCACAAAAAGTCAGATACTGAATATATTTCTGGTCCAACTCACATAAAAAGTCACTTTCTTCATTTAGTTTTCTCTTGCAGCTTACTGCTGCGGATTTTTTTTCTTTCCACTCCATAGACATTCTCATGTCATCATTTAATGACACTTAATTCTTCCCAGTGCCTCCTATGCTTTCATCCAACAGAACTGGTTGTCAACTGTAGCACCTGTTTTCCAGAATATTATACTTTATTATTAATTTTGACTGGCCTTGTGCATTGTCAACTGTTATTAACAGGAATGGTGATGTTATACTGTAATTCATATTGCATAAATCCTGGGTAACATGTTACTTCAAGGTAGGAGGAAGCTGAAGTATATTCATGTCCCTGTATACACAGTAATATTCAAGGTTCGAATGAACAGGCTGGGCAGACTATAGCACTCCAGAACACTACATCAACATGCATTTCTTAGATGCTAAGAGCAGTCATTTTGGACTTTCTTGTTTGTTTAGCTGCCTAAAATTGCAATGCATTTTCCAAACACCCGGCTAAACCCATGCCCAAGACGTATCAGAGGTTGAGTATCAATTATTAAATAGAAGATTCATCTCTTCCTAGTTCTGTGCAGATGCATACTTATGTGTATATATATTTTTTTTTAAAAAAGATGCTGCAGTAAATCTTGAAGGCCAATGCTTGGGGTTTTGCCCAAGGGGCATCAAAGTGTCTCCTAGTCTATCAGCTAAATTTAGTGTGCAATCCCGGTGTCTACATTGGGAGGATGGTGCTCTTATGTCAAGAGAGAAAGAAAAAGGCTACGCCAGAAGCAGTCTAGAGCATTTAAACCGGGCTCCTATTTCGAATTGCCATCTGGAGAAGTGTTTTTCTTGACAACGTAGTGGTGATGAGCAATTGTACTACTAGGATGATAGTATCATGTAGTAGTAGATGTTAATCCCAGTTGTAACTAGATGGGATTGATACAAAAGATACCCAGGCTACCAGGCATTCATGTAATCATGGTATCTGCAATACTGCTGCTGTGTTTTGCTCTCTTTTTGGCAGCTCAGCTTGGCTGTACTTGGATGTATTACTTCTTGCTGATACTTCAGCTGGGTTAAGGTCTAACCGCCCTGCCTCTCTGCTCCTGTTCTGGGGAGGAGGGCAAGCATCCAACTGGGTAAGTGCCTTAAGCCATGCAGTATGGGTGCCTTTTCCTGCTCACCTTCTCTTCCCACCCATGGTCTTTCCCATGCAAGGGCAGCAGGTCTTTTGAGTGTCTTAATTCAGTTTTAAGCTACAAAATGACCATTTCTCCACTGCTGGGATATTCAATGCACATACATACTTGCACAAAGGATGAGGATACGTGGATGCAAACCTTCTCCCTTTCTCTTTCTATGGCTACAGGACAGACACTGTTACTTGAAAGAAGACACACATCCCAGCCCTTGTTTATCAAAGAGCAGATAATTGCCTTTTCTAATCCAAAGCACAGCAGCCATTTTTCTACTAAAGTGCAACTAGAACACGTTGTGGTGGCAGTTCTGTAATGACCCAGAAATTAATGCTGTCAACCTGGAAATGGGAACAATTTCCTTTTCAGGGTGGAATGAGAACGCACCTCCCTCATCTCCTGGCCAAGTCTTCCAGCCACCACATTATCCTATCCAGGATCTTGTGTTTAATTTTACTTCAGCTCAATCATTCTTGCATCCTTTGTTCGGAGAGATTCAGTTTCAATAGATGGGATAGATAGTACTCCTACCCAAATTACTAGGTAATGACGAAGGCTTGAGGAAAGAGCTGAAAGGAACTATTATACTTCCTAGCTATATTCTTATGTAAAAGAACAGTATTGCCTTCATCTATTGAAAATCACAATGATGAAGGGAAGTCCCTGATAACTAGAAAAAAAACACCAAACCAGCATTATGTTCCCCTTTAAAAAAGGCAAGAAGGAGGATGCAGGGAAACTAGATGGTCAGCCTCACCTCAGTTTCTGAGGATCTCATGAAGCACATTGCCTTGGAGTCCGTTCCCAAGTATGTGACAAAGTAGTCAGGCAAACTGTGCTTTACCAGCCCAACTGACTACGGCTGACTCTGTGGGTGATCAGCAAATGGTGAATGTGATCTAACCAGATCTTAGGACGGCTTTCAACATCCCTTGTACCATTCTCATTTAGCAGCTGAAGAATTATGGCCTGCAGGAATGGACTATCAGGTGGGTTGGAAACCAGCTGCACAGCTTGATTCAGAGAATAGCAACCAGTGGCACAATATCCATGTGGCGGCCAGCGACTAGCAGGGAGGCTCTGAGATCAACACCAGGAGGCTGATGTTTTCCAATAAATTAGTTGCTAGCCTGGATGATGATGCAGTGTGCAGCTTGTTGAGGGTGTTGCGCTACACAGGAGAAGTCGCTGGCATGGCCAACAGTACCGAGGGAGCTTGTTGAAATCCAAAACCAGACCAGCAGCAACTTGGTGCCAAGTTCAACAAGGAGAAGCGCAGAGCTCTGTGTGTGGGACAGGCTGAGAAGCACCCAGTGGAGTGGCAGCCCTGCCGAAAGGGACCCACAAACATTGCAGTGGATTCCAGGCTGAACACGGGCTGCCCACATACAGGACTTGCCTCCACAAAATCATCTGGATGGATCTTATATAATGCTGAGAGGCCCAAGAGGAATGTGCATCTCACCCTAGATTTTAGGACAGAGACCTGAAACATCAGTATCAGAGAAACGCCTTTGCCTAAATATTTCCTGCCATAAGACTTCCACTATTTGCTTGGGAAATTATACAATTTTTATGTTAATGTTCTTCTGTTACACTAAGTCTACACTATCTTTATTTACCATCAACTTCACTAATTTTACTTGTCAGAGAGTGAAAGTATCTGAATTAATACATAATTATGCATGAAAATCAGTATACTTAAAGTTAGAAAAATGACTACTACGTGTTTAAGTAGATAATCACGCCTCAGGCCCACCCTTGCAAAACATTTATTTTTGAATGTGAATCACTGCCTACCAACAGCTTTCCCAAAGACATTACTAGCTTGCAAGTATTTGCAGCTCTGTTCCCTTCGCGTGCAGAGCTGGCTCCGAACTGGCTGGAACGTGCGGGCATGTCGACCGCAGGACCCACAGCCGGTCGGAGTCACGCACGAAACAGAAAAGAGACAAACTGATATGAAAATAGACCTCTGAACTACAAACAAAGCAAACAGAAGTTTACACATGCATCTGACGGCTCAGATTCGGATGGCTTTAAGTATCAGCCTCATGCTGCTGCCTTCCTCATTGTAATCAATTACGTTCTCTTGCTTATCAGGATTGACGATCAAATCCAAACATCATATTGAAAATGCTAAAAATAATTGAAAAACACGTAATAGTCTTTTCTAATATTCTGAAAAAGATGCGGCAAATAATTTAGAAAGCCTAACACATTTTTGTTTAACCTACCCCTTCAGGTTTTTCAGTGTCAACGCAGACCTCGTAACGTTACATCTTTCTGTGCAATCTTTTTGCTAAAAGTTTCTTCTCATTTTCTTGGCCTTAACTAGTATTTAAGTATAAAACTGTACTTAAAATCATGCACAGCACAAACGTCCACTGTATCTTAAAACCAGGTGCTGCAACATGGCTCAGGTTCAGCAGGAAGGTTACTATGGCTTCAGACTGCTGAAGCAAAAAGAAGAGAGAGGGTTTTTTTTTTCAGGTAGGAAATTTTGATCTGTTTTATCTTCTTCATGTCTCTTTTAGGTCTTATCTGTCAGTCTCGTAACCTGCAAGGTTGCATCCAATTATATCATGGTTGGTTTGCTATCTATGTCAAACTAAGTTATATCAAACCACAATATAAGGTTTGGTTCTTATCCTGATACTGTCTCATCAACTAAGTGTTGCACAATTGTATCAGTAATATCTGACCCTTAGCTATAATAATTCACTAGGATGATGTCATCTAAGCTGTCACGTTACATATAGGAGGTACTATGCAAATAAACTTGATAACAAAATGCTTTCCTTGCTTTTGAAGGTTGACTTCAGGGTCTTAGTTTTTTGTGTACAGATGAAAGATCCCAGCCTACGCGGCTGTGCCTCCTACTTCATGACAAACTCGGGGTTTTAATCCTTTGAACTTTTTTTAGGATTTAAAAAAAAAAAAAGGATTTATCATGGAAAGTGTCTATATGCTTTTGCTTCCTAATAGGAATTTGAAGGAGGTCAATGCAAGGCCACTACCAAATTTCACCTTTAGGTTGTACATACACCCTTTTGGAAAGAAGCATGCAGGTCGAATATTGCAGGATCTGGCAATATTTTGCCTTGTTTTGAACGAAAGACTAAAAATCCTACCAGTGATATGGATATAATTATGTCATAGGTCTGCCACATTTTTTTCCCACTTCTATTCCCTGCTCCCTTCCCCTCTTCTTCTCCCCCTTGTCATTTCCACAAGTATAATACTCATGTTAGCTGTAGAAGTGATATCCTGAAGGATTTGCTCAGAGGCAGTACCTGCACATTAGTTTTGTGGGGAGTAGTTATTTGTCCCATGCTAAAATCAAATTATTGCCAGCTGTTCAGTTGCAGGATTTCCGTACTAGCGTGGAAAGGTTAGTATTTTTACAATTGTTATCTAGAACTCCATGGTGATTACATTTAAATACCACTGATTGTAGCAAAGCATGCTACTACTCCTCCTGCTGCGGTATATTCATATGGGATGTCGTGAAATCTGACAGCACCTTTTCATGGAAATTCAGTTTTAATTTGTATCTTGGTCATCAGAAAAGCAGAAGCTGCACTTTCCCCTGAGTCTCGCTGTTGTCCAATTTAATTTATTTTTTTATTCCTGAATCATCTACCAGTCTAATGTTTGTGCCAACATCTGTCTCTCAAGGTGTTGAATCTGCAATTATTTCTTGTGGTGTTTTTACAATTTCTTTCCCTCTGTCAACCTCTGTTTTGCCTCTAGCCAACTCAGCTGACCAGACCTGCAATTCCTTTTTATCTATTGCTATTCCTTTACTGTTAAAAGAAAAAAAAAAAAAGAAGAAGAAAAGAATAGATTTTACAGTTCAAAGTCTCTTGGAACTTTTATTAGCATCAGTTTTGGAAATACTGAGTTTTCATATTTCAAAGTGGTAAGGCAGTGTAGCTGGAGGGAAAAAAAGCCTAGAGAAAGACTATTTACCTAAAATTCATGGTTAAGAAAACCCAACCAAGTAAGAAAGCTTAAAAAAAAAAATAATAAACCAATCACAACTTTTTCTTACTACTAATCTTATTTCTGTTTCTCCTCCACTCCCAATTGCTTTGCAAATTTGTAATTCACTGCTTCCAAAGGTTCTTCAAACTTGTTCTACTGGTTTTCAGAAGCAGGCAGACTTGTTTTTCTAAGCTCTTCAGTATACCAACTGAATTTATTTCATTTTTCATTTTGCTCCTACAAAGAATCTCGGGACACTCCTTGAAGGGCCCTAGAACACTGTTGTATCATATGGATATATTCAGTGTGCTCCACAATACTTTAACTACATGGTATACGAAACCATATGGACCTGTGCTAAAATGAAGGCACTATTTAGCAATAGTAAAGACCTTGATCCACCAGTTAATGGAAAAGTGCCTTATTATTAACTAATGCTCCAAGGGAAGCAAATTTTAATGAAAACCCTTCCCTCGCTTGCCAAAATAAAGGAGAGCTCTCCCTTATCCTCTCATGAGTGGAGAGGACTTCAGAGAGACCTCCAAAACGTGTCCAGCAGTCAGTTCTACCCTATTTCCCCCATTGTAAAGGCCCACGTTTCCAACGGTTTGTTGGGATGCACAAACGGTAAAGCCCGAGGGTCACTGTACTGCCGCGGTGTAAGACAAGGGGCGGCTCTAAGTCCCTCTGGCTGGGACCGGACCGCGGCCGTGGCTGAGCCCCGGTGCTCTCGGCAGCCCTGGAAATAGGATTTTCGCTTGCGTGCGTCACCAGAATGGGGGAGGGGAAGAAAAACGTTTCAAAATCGCTGCACGTTCTTTTGTGAGGCTGCGCTTCCTCCATCGGTGTAATAAAATTCCGTAGAGGACCCGCGCGCGGTTTCTCCGCCAGAGCCGGGCTCAGACCGAGCTGTCCCGGGGCTCCTTTAACGGCTCGTTTCCCTCCAACCACAACCTTTATTTTCCCAAGTTTTGCTGCTGTCGAGCGGCGCCGCGCCCACAGGTAACACCGGGCCGCAGGCAGCGCGCTCGGCCGCCCCGCCCGGCTCCGCGGGGCACGGCACCAGCCCCGCCGCCCCCCGGGGCGCTCGCTGCGGCCGTGCCCGCGGCCCCCGCTGGAGGCAGCCGCGCTGCCGCCCCCTGCAGGGCCGCGCCGGGAGCGCTGACGAGAAGCAGGCGGCCCGCGGAGACCGGGACAAAGCCCGCGGTGGCGGCGGGAGAAGCGGTGAAGGGACCGGCGCGCCGTCTCCCTCCGCCCCGGACTACTTCGCCCCAGATGTCGGGCAGCATCTGCCGCCGCCGCCGCCCCCGGCGCCGCACGCGCTGGAGAGGAAGAGGGCGGGGCGGGCGCCGGAGGGGGCGGGCCGAGGCGGGGCGGCGGGGCGGGGCCGGGCCGGGCGGAGGGAGGGGGTCAAGGAGGCGCTGAGGAGAGTAGCGAACGGGCTGAAGCAGCCGCGGAGCGGGGTAGCCGCGGCCCTGGCACAGCGGCGCCCGGGGGCCCGGAGGAAGAGGAGGAGCGCGCCGCGCCGCCGCGGGGGGAGTCCGGAGGAGCAGCAGCGTTACCGGCCGCAGCCGGCGCTGGGGCGACGGCGGAGGTGAGCGAGCAGCGGTGGAGAGGCCCCTCGCCCGGCTGCGGGGGAGGTGGCGGCGGCGGCGGGTTGTCCGTGTTGGGGCGGCGGTTGGCGGCGGGGCAGCCGTTGCACGGCGGGCGGGGCGGGCTGTACCTGCCGCCCGAGGTGGGCAGCGCACTGACACCGGTGCGCGGGGCCGGGGAGGGGAGGGGAGCGGGGTTGTCTGCCGCCCGGCTGGCAGCGGGGTGCCGCGGCGGGGCGGGGGTGCGGTGCCCGGGATCTTTGTGCGGAGCCGGGCGTGTGTGCTGGGGGAGGGGAGCGAGGGACGGGGCGTGTGTGCTGCGCGCCGGGGGTGTGAGAAGCAGATGAAGGGCGGGAGGGGAGGGGGGCGCTTCCCAGCTGCTCGCTTGACTCGGGGCTTTTTTCAACGGGAGACGATCGGGCTGCCGGGGCGCTGCCGAAGTGACTTCTGAGCCGTGCGTGTCTGTGTCTGGGCTGAAAGAAAGCGGAGCGTGAGGTTAAACCTCAGCCCGGGATAAAGGGTTGTGGTCGAGGGGGGCCGGGGGGTGTCAGGGTGGGGACGGAGCCCGGCGAGGGGGACGGAGCGGTGGCAGGGGCGGCTGGGGTGTGAAACCGTGACCTCGAGCCGGCCGGGCGCCCGGCTGCCGGCGAGCCGTGAACAAAGAAGTGTGCCAAGAGCCGTCGGCGGCTCTCCCGTGTAAAATAAACTTAAAAAAAAAAACCCTTAGCCGGCAGTGGAAAAACTGGGTGAAGAGCGAATTCGGTGATGAAGCCTCGTTAGGAAGAGTGTTTCTAAGATGAAGGGGTGTATTCAGTTCTCCTCAGGAGAAAACACAAGACTTACTGCTCCTGTGATTTTGAAGCCGCTTTCATATCTGTTTGTTGCTTATTGTTACGGTTTTTTATTTGTGACCAATCGTACCTTGTAACAACAGATTTTTTTAAGGCAGCTTTTTAGATTAATTTGATTTAATAGTGTAAGCAAAAATAGTAAGAGCCCTCGATGGTATTCTTTGTTGTCTGCATTTGCAGTTGACTGAATTACGACTTGCATGTAGGGTTAAAAGTGCTGTCTTCTTTATTTCAGAGCTTTAGGGGAAGATGTTGTCTCCTCTGACATCTTGCGATTAAGATACCTGAGAACAGGTTGAGTAAGAATCCGAGTTCCTGAAGAAGAAACTTACGAATGTATTGAAATAAGAAGCTGTAAACATTTTTTTTTTTTTTCCTGTCGTGTATACTGCATAAGAAACCGTAATCTGAAGCACTTCTCAGACACTCACCCAGATGTATGAAGTCTGCAAAGCTTGCTGTCCAAAATGACTGTTTCTTAGTAAGTGGTATTCATCCGCACTTGTGTGTACGTAGTACTCTGAAGAAAAATCACTTTATAGAATTCCCAGAAGGAACGTTTTGTTATGGACAGCTTTTTCTGGATGTATATCCAGAGAGATTAATGCCTAGAGTTGAAAGGCATTTTGTATACACTGAAAAGTTGGCTTTCCCTCAGTTTTTCCAGATGTATTGTCTCCCCTGTATACTTGGAACACACACAACTGCCTAAACTACAGATGCAGCCATGGAGCTGTATGAACTTTGAGCCATATGAGAAGTAGTGTTGAGCGTTGGTATCAGACACCGCTTCATGATGTCAGCTGAACTGTGATTGTGTTATGCTCATCATCATAAAGCATACAAATGGAGTGACACCTTTACTGAGAAGAGGCTGTCAAGTTTTACGAGAAAGGTTAACTGATTACCATAACCTCTGTCAAAGTTCCGTGTAGAAGACTTTTTTTTTTTCCTGTGCAAGATGAATGCGTATCTCCCTGCTCTGAGATGCTGAAGGTGTATTGCTGCTTATGACAAATCCAAGAGAAGCAGCTTTATAAAATGGCTCAAACCAGCTTGCTGCAGGGAAAGCAGTTTTACTGTAGGGAGTGGGTTTTCCACAAGCTTCAGCACTGCCTCCAGGAGAAAGCTAACTGCATCGGTAATGCTGCCAACAAACCATCTCTTGTAGCGAATTCTGGGAATAATACCGGTGTTGTCTCTGGGAAAGGAGCTGCCTGGGGTGTATTGTTGGTAGGAGGGCCCGGTAGTGGGAAGACGGCCCTCTGTACTGAGTTACTGTGGCCAAGCTCACCTGCAAACCTGCAAAGAGGCTTACATCGTCAGGCTCTAGCGTTCCATTTCTGCAGGGCCCAAGACTCTGACACACTGTGTGTTGGAGGGTTTATTAGAGGTTTGGTTACACAAATCTGCCGCAGTGGACTGATCCATGGATATGAGGACAAATTAAGAGATCCTGCTATTCAAAGTCTCTTGCAGCCCGGGGAATGTGAGAGGAACCCTGCTGAAGCATTTAAAAGGTAAAAACAAATTAAAAAAAATATCAAAAATAAAACCCAAATTAAAAAAATGCTGGCTTCTGTTTAGGTCTTCCTTCCAAAAAGTCTACGATGCAGACGGTTTAGAACATATTTGTTTCATGGCTTGTTATATCTGTCAGAGCTTGCAGACCTACCATGGAAAAATCTAAGTTTGTCCTTATAGCTGACATAAATAAATATTTACTTTTGAAACAAAATTTATTATTAATAGTGAATTTCTTTGCACTTGTGTATCGACACCCTCAGTGGTAACCAGTGTTTTGGAAAGACTTTAAAGTAATTGACTTCAGAGTGAAAGATACTTAGTCAGTGGCCTTCACATGCTAGAAAGGTAGGGCAGTTGTCCTTCATAGATCTGAAACAGACCTTTCAGGACCCTTGCAAAAGCTTCCAATATCGTGCTCTGTCTAAGAGGAAACTGGACTAATGGATTTCTGGGTCTGATCCAGTACATTGGTTTTATGTTTGTCTAAAAATATGTGGTAGGAAAATGTCAATTAACTCCTTATGTTACTTCTCGCAATATGCACAGGTTATGTCAAATCTTTATTGCTACTTGTAAGTATTCCAAAGTGTTGAGTGGAACAGAAATTTATCAAGAGGACTCACCTCACCCCTTAGAATATTTGGCAGCTAAGCTGAATGAAATATTTCTTATTTTTTTTTACTTAGTGTTTCCTAACAAACCGAAGTCACTATGTCACTGAGAATTGTGTTTCTGTAACGATGCTAAAGTGTATGTAAGACCGTATATCCATGGATCCCTTAGGACAATGTGATATGTCTTGAGTACAGCCTTCACAAGCACGTGTCTATCAGTCTATATGCCTTTGGGTCACAATGATGGAAAATTCAGAAAGGATAAGACTTGTTTCTAGCAACAGAGCTTCAGTTGATGGTGTTGCCAGTATAAAACTTTCCTGGAATATTAGTTAAACTGAAGTTCTTTAGTGTTGTGTAGTGATGTAACTTATCGTAGTACTTAAGGGTTTGCTGGGTGATGTTTGCAGTATAAAGAAAATTCCTGTTCCTTTTTTTTTTTTTTTTTAAATTTTCTGACTGCTAAGACTGGGTAGACAAGTACTGAGGTTGGACTGTAGTGCTTGCTCATATTGTCATGGTGGTGTAAAAGAGCCTTCCAGTTCTGATGGCTGTTATATCCTTGTCCGCTGAATAAACAGGATGCGTGTGTACATTGTTCTCAGTGTAGTGTCTTAAATCAAGTAGTCTAAACCAAGACTAATTATGGATTTTTTTGTTTATTGCTAAGTAAAGATACATCTTCTAGCAGCTCTTAAGGACCTAATTTCAGAAGTATTAAGCCCCCTCAATTTCTAGTGACTGAAAACTGGGTGAAATTAAGTGTCTAGCTGGCCATCTAGCTTTAGGCAGTTTTAAAATCATGGAACTGGATTAATCTGGTGAGTAAGAGCTGTTTATGTTTAAAAATCCATTACAAGGGAATCTTATTAATTTAGTACAGGCAAGTTCTCTAAGAGCTGTAATCCTTCTTCTATTCTAAACATGATTGTCTTCTTCCAAAGAACAGGAGATAGGTAGATATCTTTAGACAAAAATACAATATAGAATTAGAAAAGATACTTGTGAGTCAGACTCAGCTTTTTAGATAAGATTGCTTTTTATGAGCACAGAGTTTAGTGATGGGCTGTTTTAGTGTTTAGGTCAAATATACAGAGTTCTTGGTTTTGTGCTGGAAAAAAAAATTACACAGCATCTGGTACTAGTCTTTTCTTTCTCGAATTTTGCAGCAGTGATTGTGAACTCTTACTATTACACTAAAAATACTTATGTTGTAGTACAATGGTTTTGATCAAAATTATTTTTTTCTTTTGGCCCTTCATGTATTCTCTTGTTGCCCACCTATCCTGATCTCCTGCTCTCAGAAGCAGCTGTGGTAGATAGTCTTCATTCTCATATTTCAGATTTAAGGGAGATGAAGTGTTAGCGATAAGGTGCTGTAGTGGGAATATAAGTTTTCAGTCCTGTGGCAGGGGACCAGGAGATGGCTGTTGACAGCAGTACTGGGAGCTTGTTCTGCTGCTTGTATGACAAAATCACTGTCCACAAACAAGAGGAGCTTGACAACCCCCTTCCCACCATCAAATACCTCAATCATTTGTTAATTGAACTTTCATTAATACATAACGCATGCATGTTTAACAAAAATTTAAGTTCATATTTTTCAGACTTATCACTGAGCACTTCAGTATTCTAGTCCGGTGTATTTATATACACTTTCTGTTAAGTGAAAGTTGTAAGGTGAAATGAGTTCTAGGAAGACTTAACAGTCAGCTGATTGCCTTTTGCATTGTGTACAGGCACCGAAAGAGCATAAAGCTCTCGGCTCAATGCTCCATTGATTTTACCATATTTTAATTTTCTTTATTCAGTAGAAGAGGGGGAAAGATCTTTCTTTAAAGACACCATCAAATTTTTACTCTGCTTTTCATGGCCACTCCAGACCCAGCTATGTATTCATGGCCTAAAATGGGAAGACTTCATAAGCACTAAACAAGATTACACCATACCATTTTTTTTGCTAATTGTCCTAGAAACAGTGAGAAAGACAAGCTTTCTAATGCCTTGTAACGTGCCAGTTTATAAACAATGTAAAGTTCATTAGTTAAATAGTGAATCTTTTTCCGAAGAATGTTTTCTAAATAGGTTTTTCAGCAACCCTGATGGTCATAGTGATGCATATGAAAGTGATGACCTGGAGAGTTTCTCCTCCTGTTTGAATGTCTTCTCAAAAAAATTTCTCATGTGTTTATAATCTTAACATGCCCTAAAAATTCTTTTGGGGCCATATCTTGCAGATTTGAAGAGCTGGAAGGGCTGATCTGTACAAATGTATTTAACAAGCATTTGTTGCTACACTGACGGCTGAGAGAAAGAACTGCTGCTTACAGCACCGCTTCTGAGGCACTTCTCGTACGTGCAGTACTGGAGCAGAAAGCATTGTTAAACACAAGGCAGAATGCTGAAACCTCACATTCAAATTTTAGGTGAAAGTGAAGCAGAGAGTATAAAGGAAATGGCAGTGTTACAGACTCCAAAAGTAAGAAGAAATGATGTGTTAAACTGAAAGGATTTAGTTGAAAAGGTCTGTTAGGCTATTCTTCCCTATTGAAACAGAAAAGTCAAGATCAGAATAACCCAAATTTTGCAATCTAGAGTTGTGAATGGGGGTTGGTGTTGGTTTTGGTTTTGCTGCAGCAAGTTTGAACTTCCAGCGAATGGTAGGAATACAGGTGGCTATCAGTTATTCAGGGCCATGAGGACATAGAGGAACTCTGATATAAACCGTGGATAATACTGAAATTTGTGCAAACTAGGCTGTAAAAAGACATTTCCCCTTATGATCCTGGTTTATGGTTTTCATACAAAGGAGCTTAAAGACCTTTAGACAGTAGGGGAAGACAATTAATTCCCATGTGTTGTGCTACAGTTAGGATTAGTGGTGGAAGGCAGAGCTTGGTTAATTCATAGCCCAAAAAGTGGACTTTACTGGAAGTGTAGACCAAGTTTACCCTGCAGAGTGATTTCTTTTGCAGCCCTTGCTCTGAGTTTGAAAGATACTCATGACCAGAGCTCCTGAGTCAGTTTCAGAGAATTTAGAGATAGAACATGTCTGTTAAATAACATAATGATTTTAAGCTTGCACTAAACTCATCTTTAGTGTGCATTGGTCTAGTACAAACTTAAAGCAAAATCTGAATTTTGCTTGGGTGAATTGCTGAAATGAAATTCCTGAAAATGGTGAATTTCCACATCTCCCAGCACATGGGTGTAGAGGGAGCTGCTTTGCTGACGCTCACAGATTAAGTTTCTTGCTGTCTTGTGCATGTCTTTTCAAGAAACTTAAAATCTTGTGAGAATTTTCACATGCTTATTTCTCACATATTGAATTTGGGTCAATGGTCTTCAAGTGTTTTTTACTTATGAAGTGTCCTAAAACTTTATTACTACAATATTTCTAATACAGTTACTTTAATGTAAGATGGTCTGATCAAAGAGATTTTTATTAGGGGAAAATGAATCTATGAATTCAGATTTCACTTATTTGCATTGCTGAAATTGCATTCCTATGCACGTACCTTTCTCTGATCAGTAGGGACCCAAGAAAAGAACAATTTAAAAGAAGAAAAAAAGGCTGCTGAACAGATTTGTGATTGTGTAAGAACTTCATAGAAGTTTTCCCAAGCTGATGTTACATTTTGTTTACCAAAAATGAATATAATGGGAGAAACTATGCCCTAGAACTTAAGTATCCTTTTTTCAGAAAGAATACCAGATCTATTTCTGTATACATTGGTGCAAAATTCAGTGTCATGGTTCCTTTTGCAGGTTCCCAGATAGTCACAGCTTTTTTTTTGATTTCTAACTCCTGATCTCTGCTACTCATATTTGAAAAGGGAAACTTGAACAGGCGACACAATGCATCCACACCAAAAATTTAAAATAATGGCAATAAAGAATTGTTGGATGTTTCAGTTTCTCCACAGCCTAGTGCTCTGTGAAGCTGTACTAAGTATCTGTGGTATAGTTCCTATGTGTCTGTGTGCACAACGGATTTGCATTGTAATGGAACGTGACTAATAATGTTAAGTGATACAGAAAGTAAAGCAGTTTTATAGTTCTCTAGAATATGCAAATATCTGCAGACTTGATTGTAAAAAAAAGTGAAGGGTCATGTAAGGTTTTATGCTGACTGCAAGTTTGAAGCAGGAGTTTATGTTGATTAAAATTGAAAGCCTTCTTGTATGAGTCATTCATTTGGACAGCATTAAAGTACAACAAATCTTGTGCCAATAGCTGTTATCTATGTAAAGTTACTTTTACCTGTTTGGAGAACTCCAAAGGATTGAGCCTCTGGTGTTTCGTGTTTGGCGATGTGATGGAAATCTCATAAACAGCAGAATTAGAGGAAAAAAAAATACAGTTGTCAACCAATGCTAACAAAGATTTCCTCCCCTCCCGACCCTTCACCTATACGGACTTTCCATGCTACTAATTTTTTTTTTCTTTTTTTCTTCCCTGTTTCTCTCAAGAGTGGTGTATCATCAGAAAGTTGCAAATTGCAGGTGATTGAGAGAGCTTTTGCCTTTGTGTTAATGATAAGAGGAAGCAAGTTTTATTTTAAGTTCTGGATTGTTTGTCTGACAATGTAGAAAAACACAGATTTGTTTAGCAAATGTTCTGTGGCTGATATCCGGGAACTTTAAATCTGCAGTACGGAAGTGCCGTTTTTCGTGCCATTTGTTCAGCGTAGATGAAGGAACAGGTTTAGAAATTGAGTTGTGTGTGATAACAGATGAAGTGTGAAGAAGCTGTTCTTTTTAGAAATCATTATATGATCTTTGAAGCCAGTAATATAACTAAAATTATCATGGATTGTGTAGGCTTTATTGAACAATTAATTAGTGAGCTTTTCACTGTTTTGGAGTAGCTTATTCTTGATTGCAAAAACGTTAAGTGGATTTTGGAGTAAATCTGAGTTGAAGGCCAGTTCCTCTTTAGTTCTTTTTCTTTCTCTCCCCCCACCTTTGACTGTTTACTTTCGCTTTGTCTTTAGCTGACTGAAAGTTTCAAATCCCCTTTAATGGCTGAGACCTGAGATTAGAGTATCCTGACTTTCATGGGGTTAGTCTTTGATACTTTACCCTACAAACTTTGAGTTTTCTTTGCTAATGAATTAACCACAGTACATGCTTCTGCTGCTGTTGCAGCGCCCAAAGTTTTGTGACTCCTCTGAAAATAAGCAGTATTAATTTTGCTCTGGGAGGGTATGAGGTGGTAGCATGTGATATTTGGGCTACTTTTGTCTTGCTTTTATATTTATTTTTAGTTTAATGAAATTCATTTAAAAGTCTGGTTTTACTATGAGCTTAGGAGGAATTGAAATAAAAGATACACTGAAAGGCAGCACATTAGAGACAGTTATAGGTGCCTGAGCTTGGGCTACTGGAAACTCAAAAGCTGCTGGGATTTCTATCAATTTATTCTATAAGACATTAGTATTTCAATATTAATCTTTTTATAGAAAAGAAATGCCTTGACTTTTCTCATCCAAGTCTCAAAGACCATCTGGAAGAGATCTACATCTTTTTCTCTCATCTTTTTTCTTCTGGAGAGGGCTGGTACACAGCCTTTCCTTCTGCTGGTGCAGTTCCAGTACAACTTTGGTAGCTGTAGTTTTGCAACGGTTACAAGGAGAAGGTGAACATCGATCTTGTCAGACTCTGTAATTTCGTAGAGCCATAAATGGTAGAAGCAAAGCCAAGGACTAACTGTATCCTCTTTCACGTGAAGAAAGATCTGAATGCGTAATGAATTAATTTACAAGACCCTTTAAAGAAGAAAGTTGTTAAACTTCCAGTGTGTTTATTTGTTTATCACATGTAAAGTTCAGATGTGCAAGTGACTGTTTTCAGCCTTGAGAGAGCAGGTTGGAAGGGGGACCTCAGAAAATCAAGTCCAGCGTCTCCTTCCCCAGGTAGAAGAAAGAAACCAAGTCTGTTTCTGAGATTCTTGTTTAATCTGCTCTTACACTTCACAATTCTTATCAGAAAAAAATGTCCGTATATCTAACCCGAGGGTTTTTTTCCTTGCTATAATCTAAACTTGTTTCTACTTACGATGTGCTCCACAGACATGGGGAATAGATTCTTTCCTTCATTTTGGGGACAGCCTTTTATGTATTTGAATATTGCATTATTCTCTTTCATCTCATCTTTAAATTAAATAATTACAACTTGTTAGTCTTTCTTCAGAGGTCAAATCTAAGAATGTGACATTAAAAAAATCCCTTAGCTAAATAAAGTTTTCTGTATCTAAGGGAGTTTTTCTTAGCAATGTTTTAGATGTGTAAATATGCAATATTCTTCCTCTGTGTTTTCCCAGAATTTTGTCCATTCCTCCATCTTTCACTTACGCTTGACTAGAATCCTGAAGCTAGTTGGGTCCTAGCCCAGATGAGCTTGATCTGGTACAAGATTGAATTCTGCTTTTAGTAGGAGCCATAACTGTTTTCAGTTGAAAGCATGTTGTTTTGTGTTAGGTACCTTTTTGTAGACTTCCTGTGGTGCATATATGGGTTGTTCAAGATCTCAGCACCTACACTGTGCCAAAGGAGCAGCGCAAGCACTGCTCAAGCAAGGGAGGTTCTCAGTGGTCTCTCCTCTGTAGTCTTCTGCCTATTTCTAGCTTCAGTTTGAGATTCCACAGAAGCTGGGTGTTGGAATGACAAGCTCTCAATTCTGTGTGAGTTAAGGCTAGATTCGTGAGAGGATTTGTGTCTCTGCTTTTTGAAAAACTTAAGGCTGTCAAACATAGTCATGCCAAAATGTAAGGAGCACATGCCTCTCTCTATCACTCACAATACTAAGTACTCAATCATAATGGAATAGTAATAATATAGTCAAAAATATGTACCTTCAGCATCAAGTGGCTGAGGTAGTTGTTAATTTAGGAAAGTTTACTCCTGTGGATTTCATCAGAAAGACTAAACATTTTTACAGTCTTTAGCTCCCTAGTAGATCGATCTTCATACTGTGGAGGCTTACACTTAGTGATTGTGTAGCGAGAGACATAAAATATTAAAAATAGCAGACAGACTTCACAGCACAAAGCCTTTTATAAGTCTTTATAGGAAGCAGCTACATGTAAGCTGATATCTGCAAGATCAAAAGATCTTTTGAGATCTAATGAAGAAAAAGAGTGAACAAGACAGTCTGTATGAAACAACTAAGAAACAGTACCAAAAAATGTATTATGCTGAACCTTAATACTGTCTCCCATGTGGTGGTGTACTGTGAAGATGTGAACTGCAGTGTATGAATGCTAAATGGCTGGTTAAATGCTACTTGTCCTCAGTGTAGCTAACTAGTTAAAACAGTTCAAGTAATTATGATTACAGTTTCTGTGCTAACTTTCACTTTTGTGTGGTATGAGTCTGTTAATTTATAAGTATTTACATATTTGTCATGTATGTTGTAGAGACTTCTAGTAAATACAATATTTGTCTGCATTTTAAGTATTCAGAAACATAATTTTATACCTAAAAATGATAGAGGCAAGACACCAACTGAAAATCTTACTAATTTATGGGTGAGATGAGAAACTATTTCTGTAAGAGCATGCACAAGAGGTTAAAATGAATCTGCCAACTCAACTTCTATTTCCAGCTGAGTGAAAGTGACGTTACAGAAGGTAAACTGGTGTTTCATAGACTGTCTCTTGTGAGAGCATCTTGACTCTGGAGCTTCTGATTCCTAATATGCACTTGTAACGTGTAACTGATGCTTTAGACTTTTAACTGATGCTAGGTTTCATACAAAACACTGTTTTCTGGTGCTCTCTAGACTATTAGAAAGTTCAGCATTGCCTGAAGCTTAAGTACTTGGTCGCATGTTTCTCGTTAGGCTTTTCCCTTAAATCTGTGGAGTTAACGGGTCACATAGCAACAGTTAGTGTTTCTGCAAGAGCAAGTTGTATGTTCTTCTTTCATTGTATGGAAGCACTGCATATGGACTGAACATAATACCATTTAAGGTTTTAACCTTTTCAGTTTAAATTACCATTAAAAAGTTTCCCTAAGGCATTTTAATAACGACAACTTACATAGACCTTTTTGTCTTCTGCTTCTATAGGAATTAACATTTTGCCTTTAATCTTGTGTAGCTCAGTCTTAAACCTTACAGGTTTTCCTATAAGCTGTTTAGTTAGATGGACCTTCATAGCTATTCTCACTTGTTAATTATTTCCCTTCCTTCCAGTTTTCTATGCACATGTTCATAGCTTGTGCAAGGGTTTAAGTTTCTTTGCTTCCTTTTTAACGAAAAAATGAAAAGGATTTGGCGGATTGTGAAGTAGAAAGGACTTAGTGTGTCTAACACACTGGGAAAAGATAGTATTGAAATACTGCCTTCTGAAAGTGGTAGTGAAGCAATACATGGAAGAGGTTTCAATTTCTTTTGTGTGATGATGTGTACTATACACTGGGAATGGTGAGAAATTTTCTGTCTTTATCTAGGAGCAGGAATGTTTTGAGTAGTTAGTGCAGAAACATTTCATGATTGAAGAGTTACTGCTTAAAAATAAATAATTAGGAAAAAAGGCAAGTGTGATGAAAAAAGTTAAGAAAATAATTATGTGGAAATAAGAGTTGTGTTGTACGTAGATGTCCAAAGGTATTACAGAGAAGGAGCTGCAAAGAATGTAGGTGGGTGAATTCCTGGTACGCTTGATGACATGAAAACGTGACGCAACAGCATGAAAGAAGAACTGAAAATGAGATCAAGAAAAGAAGGCAAATGGAGAAATTTGCATAGCTGACGAAGTGAAAGGGGCAAAACAATTGCCAAGTCTTCTCTGTGTTGCATGTTTGCTGATACCTTCACACAAAGCAAGGACCAAAAAGTCTGTGTTGTTGATAGGAGGCAGTCAAACTTCTTGGCTCAGTTTTGGATGCTGTTGTTTAAATTGATGGGAGTGGGAGGAAGAATGGGATTAAAGGATCATACATGAGTGGATTTTTGATCTGCGGCCCATCAATGATGTCTTTTCCTTGTTGTTTTTTCTTTGTCACACACTAATAACAGTTGGTAATACTGATGCATGTGTGAAGAAGAGGGGATGAGCATCTGGCTGCACAGATGCAAGCTTGTGTGCTAAAGATCCGTGATATTTTAGTAGACAAAAGAGATTAAGGGGAAGGGGGCATGGCAGCATCTTAGTTAAGGTTATTTGAAGAATCACGGAGTTGTCCTGGAAGAAGCAGTATAGAGATGACAGTAACGGTCAGATATTAATGAACCTCATGAGGAAAAACTGTTAAGAATGGGATTACAGCAGTTAATTAACAAATCTAGGTTTATCTATGTTAGCTCTCCTGCAGTGATGGTGAGCATGATACAATCGCTAAGGTATCTTGTCCTTTTTCTACGCTTTCAGGAAGCAGAGTTCAACAGGACTTTTTTTTTTTTAAAAAAAAAAAAGCTTTTGTAGGCAAAGTGCAGCTGATCCACAGTAAGAGAAATTATGTCCTATATGATTTTAAATTACCCCCGAATTAGCAAAGGAGTATCAACTCTGCCTTCTCTAACAGATGACAACTTAAGTAGTCAACAACGCAAAGAGTTTAAGTAAGAAGAATGTTCCAAACTCTGCTGTGTTGCCTTGCTGTTGCAGTGGTGTACGTGATGGCAGTGGTACCAACACACATTAGTTTTGACAAGTCTAGAAACACTTCAGTAAACTTTTGCTATATCCTGTGGACAACTGTATGCATCAGTTTGGTTTCAGTTGCTTTGTTTTGTATTGGAGAGTGTTGCCACTTCCTTTGCTTCAGCTTTGTTCCACTTACTTTCTCTTAAAAAAATGAAGAAAAAAGATTATTGTTTTCCTCAGAAGATTTGTAGCAGATACTGCACATTCATGTTAAGTTTGTTTTTTATGACTTCAGGTATACTTTTTTCCTTAGTACCTCCTTATATTTTAAGTTATGATAAAGTTGCCATCCGCAGTAAACATTTTGTGTATCAATTGTTCTGGGGGGAAGAGGAGGATGTAGTTTCTGTCACTTGTTTTATTGTAGTTAAGGCTAAAAGTAGACCTTACTAAATAGAAAGCTGTAGAATCATTTCCAAAGCTAAACACATCACTGCTGTAAGATAACAGAATCAGGTTCTCGTGGTGCTAACCTAACAGCAGTTTGTAAGGTAAGTTACGCAGAAGATACAGAAAGGATCAATAGGAGATTTACAGTCAGATTAAGAGAAACTGTACCTGCTTGGGGTGAGAGGAGAAAAAAAAAAAAAACAAAAACAAACCACAAGGTAACTAATACAGACCCAGAGTGATGCATGAGGAACATATGCTGTGGATCCTACTTTGAGGAGGATGGGAGCATAATTTTGAATGGGGCACATGAAAGCTGCTCCATCTGTTGCCTCTTCAGCTAAGATAGTGCAATTAAAGGTTAGGACAATCCCTTTAACTTGAGAAAATAAGATGGAAAAGGATATGTGGTAACGCAAACATAGGAGAAAAGCTGTCTTAAGTTCTTGACCAGTAAGGTAAAATCTTAATAGCTTTTCATCCGGTATTTGTGCAGAGGATTATCTGAAAATGAGGTTGAACAGTATAATCTGGCAGTCAGTTCAACAGTTGAGGTGTAGGGTGCTTTATGATGATGTGCAAGAAATAAGAAAGGCTGGTATAGAGCAGCTTGATTAGGGAGCGATCAAGATTTCAAAATGTATATTGTTTATCCTGGTTCCTCCAGGCAGGCAATTCAAGAACCCCCTGTTCTGAAGAAACAGCTTACTGCTGAAATAGCCACTGCAGTACCTCTTCTTCCTGCTTCCCAATCAGTAAAGTATTGTTTATTTTCTTTTGTAATGGTTTGTTTGTTTGTTTTCTTTTGGAATCCAATGCATAGGGAAAATCTAATTAATTTGGGGATTGTCAGACCAAACTGCAGTAATAACAGTGACTGGTTTTGTCGTGTGTTATGCTGTTGTCTTTTGTTTCATGGTCATGGAATAATAGAATGTAGGACTGGCTGCATAGTAAACTAGAATATAGCCTAACAAAAGCCACACAATTGAATGTATTCAGTGCAGTTTTTTACCTGTCTCATCTGTTTGGGGTTTTTTTGGTTTCTTTTTTGTAGCTAGCATTTCTCTCATGTCAACAAATACAATCGTATGCATGGAAAGCAGTATCTGTTTCTTCAGTTGTGTTTACGCTCTGCATAAACTGAGGCAGAAGAAAGAAATGGATTTTATATATCTCCAAAACATAGAATAATACCAACAAATTCAAATGCCTGTAAAGCTACAAGAATTTCAATTTAGCTGTATACTAATGTGTTCAGGTAACACTGCTCATAGAAGAAGATATATTTTTGTTTAACAAATAAATATTAATTTTTTTATGGCTAAGGAACCAGGTAGTTAATTAGGAAAGCTGAGAAGACTATATATTTAGCTTTGCTGTACCTTTGGTTTCATAAATGGTTTAAAACTACCTTTGTAATTTTAATACATTCTGTTGCATATATAAACTTGCTAGTTTTCTTATTGTGGTACCCCAGTCCTACATGTTGCATTTCAACCACAGACTTCTGAATATTTACAAAGTAAGTTATTATCCTAACTTTACAAGTATGGAAAATAAGGTGCAATATATGTAATTGTCTCATTGCAACTAATAATAGTTTTCAGTGAGTCTGAGTTGATGCTTTCATCTCATGCATTTGATGTAAAGTGTACTGTCTTTGACACCCCTATCTTTTTCTTTTTCTTTCTTTTTTTTTTTTGAGAGAGATTGAATTGAGGATATAAGCTATGAGAACTTAACTGATGCTTGATACAAAGAAAAGCAGTGAATTCTTGACCTTAATAAAAGAGACCTTTTAAACAACACTTGGTGGATGACAAATCCCAAGGGTAAATAAAATAACAGCAACTTAGAAAACAACTCAAAAACTGAGAGTGGAGGAGGAGAGGAAATAAGGTTATTCATATAGGGTCATGGGACGGACAAAGATGAAGATAAGTGAGGTAGTAATCAAATGCCTTAGGTGTCTTTATACTAATGGAAAAAAGGTATGGGGTAAACAAGCAGAACTGGAAATATTAGTACACAGTCAAGACTGATTTAAATGCTCTGAAAGATCTGTCAGAATAATTTGTATAACTGGTATGTTTAAAAAAAAAAAGCAGCTTGTTTAGGAATTGCTTTGCATATTGTATGCTTGCTTGTAGTTATAGAATAAACTACAGAAGTTAAAGCCACTGAAAAATCTGTGAATAACAGGTAACACGCACGTGGTGACAGTTTTATGTATGTGGTATCTAGTTAAAGGTTTGTTAAGTATTATCTTTTATAAACTGTAAATAAAACAACCTACTAACTACCCTGTTAAACCATCTTGTGTATCTGAAAGTTTGCCTGCTTTGGAAAAGTGTAGTAGTTGTCGGTAACTGAAAGAGATTCCTACACCTCTAAACCGTGTCTTTCCTAAAATACAAATGTTTTACACTACCAAACCAGCAAGATCATGTGAGCTAAGCTTCTTAAAGATATCAAATGGAATTATCCAAGGCATAGAATTTGGACAATAATGTCTACATAGTTGAAAAATATGAATAACAAAACAAATGAACATGAGATGAACATCAGCTGAGAAAGCATGATATAAGCAGGAGGCTGTCAGGGACCATATTTCTAATGTCAGAGAGGAGAAAATAGCTAGTGGGACGACATAAATTTACTTCAATCAGATTGGAAAGAACTAGCTGAGAAAATGAAGGACAACTTTTGGAGATAGTGACTATGAAATGATCTTGAATGCATGATGTTTAGAAGAGGAGGATAAAGAAGGACAAACTAAAAGTGGTGGACTTGGAGATATTGGTGACCTCAGATAATTTGTGAGTAAGATCGCATTAAGACAAATATAGAGAAAGAAGGGAATTAGCTGGAAAAAATACTGAGGTCTCAAAGCAGTGTGTTAAATGTCCAATTTAGTGGAACTGAGCTCCTTATTCATGTGTTAAACACTAGAAGGAAGACTGCAGAAAAATAAAGTAGATCAACTATTGAACATGAAAGTGAAAGAGTAATGTGAAAATGAGGGTAAAACTGGAAGTTCAGGGTGTGTTGTTCATGTTTCCTGCGAGGTGGGTTTTGTTTGGTAGTAAGAAATAGTTCCATACATGTGCTAGGAGGAAGACAATATCAACCAAGTGTTGTCCTGATGCTTATTGGGGAGGAAAAACTAATAGCACTGGGAAAGTTAAAATGTTCAATGCTTGTGTATATTTCTTAAAAACAGTCATTTTGCAGTCAGCTAGCATAATTAAAACTATCAACAAAGAAGTAAGATTACAGAAAAACAGCCCAGACAAAAATAATAGAATAGGTGAGAAGTTTTCAAACTGTTCAGTCTATGAACTGTTACTGATTATCTTCAAAGGACAGGTTATCAGGATGGCTGAAAATTCAGCCTTGAAAGAAAAAGATGTATATTTAGTGCCTTGCTTTAAAAAGGGACAAAAAGTCATTGAGGAATTAAAAGCGTGTCAATTGAAGTAAAAAAAAAATGCTAGAACAAACAATCAGACAAACTATTCGCAAGCAGCTGGAAGATAACAAAGAGTTGAAGAACAGGTAATGTGGTCTGTCATGGTTTGGTTTTGACAAATCTAATCTAACTTCTTCTTGTAGGAGACAGAGTGATAGTGCTTGTGGATAAGGGATGACCATAAATGTCATTTCAACTCCAGGAAGGCTTTGATGCTTACGTGAGACTAGTGCAAACAGGCTATGTGCAAGATAGAGCTATACTTGGCTACGTGCAAAAGAGTTGAGTAACTGTACATAGAGATTAATTATCAGTAGTTCATTTTCAGACTGATACAGCACATCATGTTGGGTTTCATAGAAGTCTGTCCTGTTCAGTGTGTTCCTTAGTGGTCGGGCTGACTGAGTAGAGGGAAATGGTTATAAATTTTGGATACTACTGACTTTCTTGTAATGACTGTTGTGTTATCCATGGGATACAAGTAATAGGGCAAGAAGTACAAGTTTAACTGCAGGAAAACAGGTTAAGGTTAGGCACATGGAGGGAAGAGGAAAACTTCCGAATTAAAGAATATTGAAGCACTGGAATAGATTGCTTGAGGAGACAGAGTATTGATCAGTGGAAGTCTGTAGGAATGCCAAGACTAGTATCTTTTAGGGATGACACATGTAGAGCTGATCCAGCTGTAGGCAGGGACGTGGATTAGATAACCTCTCCATCACTAAAAAACAGAATGGGGAGAATTTGTGTAGAAAACATTATTGTTTTATATTGCATGTTCAGGAAAACGTTTTCATTGTTTCCTGTATTCTCCTCCTCTTTGCCTTTGGTAGGGCTGCAGATTTTTGTACGTCAGACTGAGTAGTTTAGAACATATTGTATACGTTAGCACATATGGCAAATAAATTCCATTTAAAAATATATAGAGAGAGTCAGCCTGTTCATGGTAGCAAGTGTGAATGGTTTTCAAATACAGTTATATGTCCTTTATAATAGCTGAGTTGTTTGCAAACTGTCGTAGGCAGCCCAACTATTATACCAAAATGTTTGCTCTTAACGTTTCTATTTTCTGAGATTTTTGAGTAAATCCACCAGTAGGTCCGCTGGGAATGCTTTGCAGACAAAAATTGCCTATATATTTCTATGTGACAGTAGGAGGTCTCTAGTCAATACACAGGGGTCCAGTGTGCTCTGTTTACGTGTGACCGATGGTGCTGGTTCCACAATAAACTCTGCTTTTGTAGGGCTGATGCCCTGGAGCTAGCTTTTGTGCTCTCCTTGTGGGACTGCAAGTCTGCTTTACAATTACAGCTAAAATTCAGGTTGCTACAGGACATTGCAAAATCAGGTACTGAATTGCACAAGACTTGCCTGCTGTTTCTAATTCACCGCTTCTGAAAAGAGCAGACCCGAGATTCACATCTGTGTACCATACCTAAAGCTTTCCTAATAGGTGATTCTCAGTTTTTTTTATTCTTTTCTGCTTTCTGCTTCTTCCTTCATAAGACTAAGTGTAGTTGGGTAGAAATGCTTGAGCCAGTTTGTCTTTCTGTGCAGTCTGTAAATAAATAATTTACTAGAAACAATAATCTGTATTATACTATAGTCTGAGAGTGTGTATAATTCCAGTATTACACTTTGTCAGAAGGTCATAATCAGTTGCAGTACGCTTTATCATGTTGAAAAATTACAGGATGGCTACCTTGATAACCTGATCGAGTCCGCCAGCGTGTACACAGGTGCGCACACATCAAACTGGGTCACTTCACTTCCGCTGTACTTAGCCGTATGTTTTACTTTGCAGCTTTTTAAGTGTTAAAATGTTCTATGTTCACAGCCCTTGTATTTCTCGAATCTTTCCACTGTTAGTTAAGGGCCCTGTGTGTGTGTTTTTCAGGATGTTGTTACCAGTATGAGCAGCTGGCTGATTAGTAAGAAGCAAAGGCCTGTATTAGACACCTATATAATGCCAAGAACTGAGGTGATGTTATACAGAAAGCAACTATTGGACTCGACCATCAGAATTTCGCTTTTAATCATTAGCCAGAATGAGGCAGGTAAATCAGCTGGTTACTGTCAGTCATCCATAAGACATGCCTTGTCATAGGACAAAGTAAATAAAACTCACTGATCTACAACCAGTACTGCAAATAGTTTGTAAAGATGCTCTGATTTTTCTTTGTGTGTGAATATAACTGCTTAAAGCCTTCTTGGAAAGAGGGTAATGTTGTGTCAGCGAGCAGCAGGAATTGTCAATTTTATTAGAAGTGAAATTTACGTTTTCTTCTTTTATTGTGTTCATATAGAGTTTGGAAAACAAAAGAGAAGAATTTAGCTATTGGTGTATGTCTGTCTTTGCTGAAGCTTCTAACAGTCTTTACCAGCTTTATCTTCACTGGCTTCATTCTTTTAAATGCAAATTGGAAACTGGAGGGGGGACAGCCTTAACAGATTGCACTCTGCGAACCAACCCCTGGATTATTATAATATACGAATGAACACGTCTGTAAACTCATGAAGCAGTGGGGAGCATGGTGGAGTATTTGCTGTCTACTTGTGAGAATTTAAGTGCAGATAATTTTAAAAAATCTGGAGTTTTGCATTTTGTTTTCTATTCTTACATTTTTAAAGCTTTAACGTTTGTTCCATGAGCATTGCAAGTAGTGAAAACTCTAGTGTGTGTAGATTTGTACTCTTAGGTACCTATGTCCTTAGGTATCTTGCAACGGCCTGGGCTCCCCTCTGCAATGTCAGTATAACAGAATTCCTTCCTCTTTTCCTGTCATGCAGCACCTCCAGCTCTTAGCTGCCCATGAGAGCCTTCTCCTTCCCTGCGTGTCCCCCAGCAGTGGGCTGGGGAAGATGGAGCTTCTGCTGCACCTGATATAGAGCTGGCAGAGGCAACATCAGGTTTCTACTTACTGGTTAAGATTTTTGCTAGGTCTCTGTGTGTGGTTTTTATTTTATTTTTTTAAGGCAAAAATCCCGCAGCTACTTACGTTGCTGGCAAAAATTACAGCAACATTCTGTAAATATAGTTGGCTTATTTGCAGTTTCACTATGTACTTCATTTTCTCTATTTTCTGATACAACATAAATGGAAATGAGTATCTTAAAAATTACATGGTAAACTGCTGTGATACATCATGTTGTAAACCACCCATAAAAAGAAAGATGCTTGTTTGCTTTTCTGGAGCTTGAGACTAGTGTTTGCAAAGATATCCATCCTATATATATATAGGCATATTCCTCTGTTACTTTCATCTTCAATAATTCTTTAGATCAAATGTGCAAATGAGGAATTTCCTTGTAAACTCTACAAGGTGTTCAGATCTCGTAGAGAGGACAGCACTGCGTTCTCTCTCTCTCCCTCTCGTGTTTTATGAAGTTCTGTTGGCAAATTTTTTCCAATAGAATAATAAATTCAGGAAAAAACGCAGTGTAACCTCGATTGCTGACAGCAGTTGATCAGCTCCATCATGGAATCATAGAATGGTTTTGGGTTAAAGATCATATAGTTCCAACCGCCCAGACAAGGACAGGATCATTTTGCTAGTAATCGCCAAAGCTATTCGTTCAAGGTGTTTTTAATACATTTTTTCAGCATATGTTTACAGTCCTCAGGGGATTACTTGAATTCCAAGGAATTACAATCCTCATGAAATTTGCAGCTATTTTCTGTTATTCCATGTGATTGCCTACTACTGTTTCTTGTGACACAGAATAGTGGTGTTAATATTAACTTAATTGTAAATATCACATAGGAACTGCTTGGAGGCTCACCACAGGCTTGGGGAAAGTAGCACTGAAGCCTGGAAGAGGACAGGAGGCTTCACTCTGTAACACTGGTGAAAACCTTTTGATTTGGGTCTGCGGATGCAAAATCAGTTTTTCGCTCCACCTTTGTGAGAGTGCGGGTTCGTGCCCACTTTCAGCATGAACACTGAAGCTGGCTCCCTAGCCGTAGCTTACAGACATTGTTTCCTCTGAATAAAAATGTTTGGAGGCATCTAATGTTTTAAAACGAGGAGGAAAAGTTAATCCTTCAGTAATTTAGGAACGAATAGGGGGGAAAGAGGCTAATGTAACATGCAGGGATTAGACATATGGCAAATAGCTGGTGAATTAGCTCAGGGACTATGATGTAGAAGCATTTGCAAAAAAAAAGCAGGAGGAGAAGGTGAAGAAGGCTATGTGTGGGATAATGATATTGTCTGCTTTTTTACAAACCGTCTTTGAAAAGAGCACAGTTTGGAAATTCCCAACGCAGACCTCTGGAGTAGTTCTTGGCATCAGCAGCTGTAACTGCAATACAAGTGCTAAACTAGAACCGTTTGGCGAGAAGGTGACTCAGAAGGCAGTTTGTTAAAGAGTTGTCATACTGATGTAGAAAACGAAATGTAAGAGCTGTAGTAGTAGTTTAGCAGATTTCCAAATCAGTCATTTCTGTCATGAAATTTGAAGTATTTTGTGTTTTGCTAAAAGTAGCAGCACTTTTAGCAGGACTTTTAACAGTTGAGGGCGGAGAGGATTGATGGCTTTTTTTTCTTCTTTTTTTCTGTGCCTCTTCTGACTTGCTTTGAAGATGAGGTTTATACACTTGTTCTGTGTGTTTGTCAGTAGCAAATGCTAGCAGCTGGGTAGAGAAAAGGGAGCCCTTTTAGGGATAAGCTACATTCACGCTGTGACAGGCATCGAGCAATTTAAGTGCGCACATAACTGAATTTCCTGTACACCAGGGACAATCCAATATGAGGAACATATTCATAAAAAAATAGAATTTATAACTTCTTTTGCTCCTAGAACCACTCATTAATTGTTATTTGGCATGTGTGTGTTTGCTTTTTTTTTTTTTCTTTAAGCAAGTATGTGCATTCCACTGTGACTCTTTTCAGCCTTTGTGGACACCGCTGCTATCTTTCTACTTTGTTCTGTTGTGTCTTGGTGTTTTTGTGGATCCAATCTAAAAATCTCAAGGATAATCATAAACAGAACTTCAGCCTAGTCTGTAGATATTCCTTCCATATGTGGAAATCGTGTTTGCGTGGGTTCAGTCAACTCAGTAGCAATCCTGAAGAATTCTGTGGGATGGTTCATTCTTCTGAGGACTGCTTGTTTGCTAGAGACCATGTAAAACATCTTTGCTCTGCATAAATAACTCATTACATTACAGTGCCATTAAAATGAATTCCATCATTTAAAATAGCTAATTGTGCTGTTTTCTCTACAGTTTTTGTATTTTTACTAATTAATTTTGTTGTTTTACAGCATGATTGCTATTTCAGAAATTTTCTGTAATGATAACTGCTTTTATATCTGTATTGAATAGAAAAGTTATAAAGATAAAGCTGTTATCCTTTCAAAAGGTAAAGAAAAGCAACTTCTAATCTTTTGAGAGGCACTCTGCAAATTAAGCAATCTGTTACAACAATCTGTAGATGAATCACCGTTTACGGAAGTACCTGAAGACATTGTTAATTCTGTGTTGATTTATGTAATTTTCCTATGCAAGCAAGAAATTGCAGGGGAGTGGAATTACTAAGTCATGTTATAGAGGTAAACATGACGTGACTTCTGGCAAGTTAGCACAGCACTTACCATCTCTGGAATGTTTCACTATTCTGTTACTTGGCATCTACTCTGAACTCAGGAGATATAAAATGTCTAGGAAGAACAGAAGTTTATCAAACTGTTTCTAGGGGCACTTTAAGAGAAAGCCTTATCAATGTCTTATCAAAGTCAGACTTCTAATAATATTGCTGTAAGCTGGGAGAAGTCATTGTGCCTCATTTTCTTACATGCATGTGTATATTTATGTATAGTTGTGTATGTTTTTCCTAGTGGAATTTGTTACATTAAGGTTCAGAAATACAAGTATGGTGAAGTGGAAGAAAGCAGAGCATAGGCAGACAAAGGTCTGTGCAATAGCTTTTTCTGAAGCACTGTCAATATGCTAGGACTCTTCTGCCTGGAAAAAAAATGGCTCAGAGAGGCTGTGTTAGAACTCAGAAGATTACAAATGGCACGGAGAAGGTAAATGTGATAGCTCACCATCCCTTCCAGTACAGAAGCTGAAGGATATCAGATGAAAAAAGAACAATTTGGATTTTAAACTTTGAAAGGAAGAAGTTTTTTCCTGCAATAACTAAGCTGCAGAGGGCCGTACTGTGGGTTATTGTGGATGCTGAAGGCTAAAATCAGTTCATTGAAGGCTTGGACAGACCTGTGGAAGTGTGGCAGTTAAGGGATGTTAAATGCAAAGATTGAGCCTCTGGTTCAGAAAGTCCCTGGAAGCACTGTTTGCTGCAGTCCTTGAGAGTTCTGGGAAAATGTGGTTTAGTGCTTGCTCAGTGCTTCTGTTATTCCTTAGACATCTGTTGTCAACCCTGTTTTGGAGACAGGGTGAACCTCTTGATGTGACCTACTGCAGCCAACTGCTACGTACTGCAGGAATTAATAAGAATGATTTGGGACTCTTTCCCAGACATGACGGTGAGCTTTTCTTGGTGGGCTTCCCAACAGGTAAATATTGACACAAGAACCTTGTCGAATGCTCCTGAGATTTTTTTGTAGGCGTTTTGTTAGAGTCACACAGATTTTAAGTGAGATTTTAGTTTGAGAGACCGGTACTATTTCTTTATATCTCATAGTAACATTCAGACTTGAAAGTAATTTCATATAGAGAACTATGTGAAAAGAAAATTAGTTTTGATAGAAAAAGAAGTGTTGCAGGGAAAATGCCTTGATATAAATAGCTGAGGGGGCAAGGCAGCATTCTGTTGGGGGAAGGAGTGGAAAATGTGGTCATTTCCAACTGCCTCCTTTCATTGTGGGATTGGCATCGCTTAGGAAAATAATTTTAACCTTATGGCTACTTTAATTTCCTGTTCTGTAAATTGGTAGCTGCTTAACTTCCCAGCTTAGTGAGCAGTGATTTTAGTTGTTCTTCAGGCATCTTCTGAAAGACTAACTAGCTGTGCAAGTATCAAGGAATTCTCAGTAGTCTTGTGCATCTGAAAAAAAAAAGTGGGGGGAGCAGTGTTAGGGATTTAAAATCTATCTAATAGCGAGTACTTTCAGAACACAAGTATATTGTACTTCCTTTTTATACTTTTGTGGAAATTTCTTGAAGTCTATTAGATCACCTAGTCTGCTCTGCTAGATTCTGCTCTTACTGTCAGATATGAAAGGTGCACCACTGTTTCCATTTTGCATTTTTCTCAGTCAACCAGAAAATAACAAACCTTCCACTAACAGGGCTTACAAATAATTTCTGAAGTGGGTTGCGTTCTTCCATTGACAGGCAAGATTTGCCCATGTTCCAATTTGAATGCTTGGTAGGTAACAATGTGTTGACCAAAGTCTTCTGAAGATAATTTTTTTCAGTAAAATAAATTTTAAAAATATTATTATAGTCTTGAGTAAAACAAAAAACACTTAATGATACACATACCTTCTAGACGTGTAAATAGCAAATCTACAAAAGAGAGTAAACTGTTAGATGCATGTTTTTCTTACCTCTTTGTTTTCTGAATCTTTTTACTAGAAAGTCAAAGTTTATTTGCCAAATGTATTTAAAGATTATTTAGTTGGTGAAACTTGCAGGCCTAAATCATTATGAAGTTTCTCAAAACAAAATAGTGTAGTAGCATGGAAGTACTGGATAGACACGACAGTTATGTAGTAGCTATTTAAAGATAAATCAGAGTTACATATATTTTTAAGGAATACTGTTAAGGATGGCAACAATACATGCAAATTTGAGATTTGTAGCTGCACAATCAGATGCATTGATATCAAAGCTAGCATCCAGAGGGTGCAGATAATCCTTTTCCAGTAATAGGAACTTGACAACTTCGATATAAATAAAAACTACTACATCCAAGTCGCTACGAAATGCCTCAGTCTGCTGCTAAATTAATTTGCATTTCATTTGTGAAGGGATGGAAGAAATTCTGTTCTTTGTAAGACTGTTACTCATTCAGACTTTAACTCTTTGAGCTTTGATATTTCATGTGTCTTTTATGTAGACTTTTGTTTCAGAACCAGCAATAACAGCAGCTTTGGCAGACAACAGTAATGAAGTTCTTAAACTTCAGGCCAACTAGCTTCTAGTGAGGCAACAATTTTTCCAAGTCTTCTAATCAGCCTTGAACAACATTACATTGTTTTAAAGTATTGTTATAAATTTTAAGTTCATTAAAAAGTAATATTGCCTAAGCAAGAATTACATCACTGACTGTTTAATCTGTTTCTGTTAGTTCAGTCTACGTCAGTATTTTCTGTGGTAACTATTTAAAAAAATTCCATAGACTGTTTAAAAAAATAACTTTGCATTTTAAGTTGATCATAGCTTCAACCTGAATGACTATACAATAGTCGATGTATTGTTAAATGTATTTAAAATACTGATTTTTGTTTCATGTTCCTTACAGGTGTGTTCTGCTCCCTCTCTTGGGAATGAAGCCCCCTCAGCAGAGCCTCTTCCTGCTTGTAGATTCGGTTGACGAGGGCTGTAACGTTTCTGAGGGCGAACAGACTTCTTCAAGTTTATCTGGAACAATAGCGGAGCTTTTAGCTGGCCACTTTGAGTTCTTCCCTCCCTGGCTGCTCCTCCTGTGTTCTGCCCGCAAGCAGAGTAAAGCTGTTACAAAAATGTTTACAGGTGAGTGCAGAGCGTAGGAGGTGTTTGTTACCTGTGCCTGTAACTAGGACGCAGGGTTTACAAGACCCTCGGGGATGGTTGAAGGCACGGATGCGTGCTTAGTTCTAAAAAACTACAAGCACAAAAATGGCAATTCTGTAAAACACATATTCCAGTTTACTAAGGACTATAGAAAGCTTAAATCAGCCAAGTGTTCTAGAGGTGAATTACGTCTTTGCAATACATCTGCAGAGAATATGGCTGCTTTGACTTTTCCTCTTGCTTTGCTGGTTTTAGAAAGCTTTGAAACAGCATAGGTGATGTGTAAGTAGCTAAGTACGTCAGCTGCACACACGCATTCCTTGCAACTTCAAAAGACTTTTTTTTTTCATCTTCCTTTTAAAATCTCTCCCCTTATTTTCAGAAAGCGGGGAATAGTCTTCGAAGGTGGAACTTGAGAGGGGACCTATGTAGATGCGGATTCTTGGAGTATACTTTTGGCAAAGGTTGCACAGTAAAAAATTCTTTACAGCTTCTTCATTCAGGCTTTACTGTGACATGAGAACATTTCTTCACTATAATGACATTGTTACTGGAAGTTCTCTGAAATTTAATAAAGGGCAATATCTAGACTGGATGCCAGGCCTATGTATAAAGCCTCTGTGTAGTAAGGACACAATTAGGACAAAAATGTGATTATAGAATGTAGACCCATAGGCTTGCTCGTTTCCACAGTGGCAAAAGGTCAATGGGATAATTGCATTTTGGAATGAGGTACTGTATTAATCAGTGGCAGACATGAAGATTGGTATTTGAGAGTATGTGAGAACTAAAGGAAACTTTGGAGTAGCTTCACCGGGCTCCTTTGGACGTTCATATGGGAATAGTTTTGTCAAAGCTTGGCTGATTAGATACGTTGTCGTTGCCAAAAAAACAGACGAAACTCTTCAGAGGAGTTTTATTTCTTTTCCATTGAATTAGATAATGTTTCAGACTAGTCCTAAAAAATTGCAGTTGTCTTCTAAGTATGTTTCCAGATGGAATTCCTGACAGGAAAAATCAGCAGAGCTAATGGATATGCCTTTAAAATAAATCTAATTTGAATGAGTTAATTTCTCATTTCCACAGAGAATGACTTGATAAATAGCGTAAAGGAAGTTGGCTTGTGATATTACAATCCCATCTTCACTGTGGAAGAGGTACAGCAAAGAAACAATGAATCCCAAAATAATTGGATACAAATTGAGAAGAAATTTTAGGGTCTGTTTGGAGGAAGTGGTGTCTTATCCACTCTGAAAGGAAATTGTGACATTACAGCCAATGTGACAGCTGCCTGCTTAATATACTGTTGGATGATTCTCCTGTTTACAGCCAGTATTTAAGTTTGTGAAAGGTACAGTGAGGATGTGAGGAGTGTGGCTGAAGCTTCTGTTAGCTTGGATACATTGCAGCTTTGTGTTGTAGAATTTGAGATAAAGTTGGTTTCTTTCTGGGTTCTATCCTGAAAAGGATAGACTGTCATTAACGCTGCTACTGGGACAAACTCTTCTCCTCCTTTGTGGTATTTGAATGTTTAATTTTAGCTGAGCCAATTTATAAATCTATGTAATTGGTGGGCAGGCAGAATTCACGATCAACAGTAAGTATTTTTTTGCACTCGTGACTGAAGAAATAAATGGTGTATCGTGTGCGCTGCACTCAGGGACACTATTGTACTGAATTTCTAATACTTCCAATTTCCCAGCAAATAAATATTTGCAACCATAACGATAATACAATCACTGTATGTTTTCTTCAAATGTGTTTCTTTAATTTGGAACAACAAAAAAAATCAGTTTCACTGTAACTTAGTAAGATAGATTGGAACCCTTTTAGGATTATTTTAGGGAAATTTGTCCCATCTGCAGTTTTTTCTGCTAATAATTTTAGATTATGTTATGAAATACATATTAACCAATATTAATTTGTTTACAATCAGTTTATATCAGTTTTCACTTAAAATTTTCATACAGTGAAAGCTTCCTTCAGATACCTGCTGAAATGAGAGCTAAACCTATTTGTTCAGAAAGTGTTACCAACCAATGTCTGAGAGCTGGATTGCTGCAGTGACCTGGTCCTGGCGATACTCTTTTTTTGGGTGTCTGGTACAGATGAGAGTTCTGCAAGCATCTCCCTAGCCGAAAAGAGTGATGACATGCAAAAGAGTGTCCAGTCTTTCTCATCCGCTGTCATCTCGCCACTGCTGGTGGTGAATACATCATCCCTACCACCCTAAGAACGAGAAAAGGAGGAGGGCTGTGTATTCTGGTCCTCTTTGTTCCTTCACGTTTGTTGGTGACTTATTTATGAAAGTTGAATAGTTGTGCCTGCATCTGCTGCAGCTTGTGTTCTGGGCCCTTCGGTGTTCCCAGATTCTGTAGTAGCACAATGTGCTACAGATTTTTCCACTTACTCAGATTCTCAGCTTTCATTAATTAAAAAAAAAAAAAAAAAGATTTTGCTTCTTGTGGCTACAGAGACAACCTCAAAAACATGAACCAAATGTAAAATGATGCCTGCATGAGTCTGCGGTCACCCTCCACAGTGAGCAAAAGCCAGCCAATTGAGTAAAAAAGGGGAACAGATAATGTGTCCTCTTCCCTTCACTTGGATGTGCACTGTCACCAACTGCCACATCATGCCTGTTTGTTTTTCTTACGGACTTTTTCCCTGAATTTAACAATTCTCTGTCTTGCGCCCGTAATTATGCACATTATCTCCCACATCATCGTTTGCGATCATTTGGCTTCAAATGTGGACAGTCAAGCAGCTAAAATAAACAGTCTTTCCAATCTTTGTATTATAATCTTAGAAAAAGTTTCCTTATATTTCTAAATAACTGGAAAAGCCCTCTAACCTGAATACGACACAGAACATACAATTTTATTTTTTTAATGCTTCAGCTAATAAAAATGCTTCTTCTAAAATGAGACTAAATCTTGAAAGCATAGCAGTTGTTCTTACAAAACTAAATTCCTTTTTTTAAAGATCCATCGTATTAGTTGAAAAACTGTAGATGTTTTAAAATCAGGTGATTTTATTTAGATAAGTTTGAGTGAAAAGCAGATAATTTCTCATTAATGGCATAAAGGTAAATAGACAAAAGTGCATATGTACAAATGCTCTATTTATTGGTTTAGAGAGGCTTTTTTGTAAGCTTTTACTAAATTTCTTCTTTTTTTTGCTACACACATAAATCAAATATCTGTGGCATCTGGCTTGATTATACCCCTCAAACACTGACATTCTTCATTCAAAGAATTCCTTGTCATGTGTGAGGCATGAGTGCACCAGTGTGATACAACCCATGCAGATGTCGCGTCTCAGGGAGCTGTAGTTTCCATAAAGTTAATGTTAGATGCCAGAAAGTTACTTGGAAACTACAATAAAAAGAATCAAAAGTGGATGTGAAATGGTTCAGTTTAGCCTCAGAGGCGGCTTAAACTCCATTGACCCACTTATCCGTACGCAAAAGCAGACAATCAGTCATTGAGTTTTCACTCTTCCTTTTATCTATCATTCAGTTCCAGAAAGCTAGATATTATTAAAAGCTGATATTTGTCCAGACATACTCTGGATTAGAAATCTTGGGAGCATGAGTCTTTCTCATATTTCTGCTATTTGCTGGTTCTGATCTGAATAGATGTGGAGGATTGTTTTTCTTGAAGCCTTTCCTCAAATTAAAAAATAAGCAAAAATGTGAAAACTTTAGAGAGAAATATAGTAAAAATCACAACCCAGCTTCTCTGCACCCAGGAAACTCATACTTTTTGGTAGTTGAAGCTACTCAGGTAGTCAGTCATATTGCTGAATCCCCAAATCAAATCAGTTGCCTGATTTGGGACAGAACCTTTTCTCATTAGCTGCCATTCCAGAAAATAAATGACATGAGACCACTTCAGGAGAGATTGCTTCAAAAAAGAAAATCTAAGTAGTCTTCTAGTTTTTCGTTGTAGATTGGAATTCTTTGGGTGGTTTCGTGTTACTTTAAAGTCTTTATGGGAAGTGGATTTTTACTATAAATGACAATGTTTATATATTTATGTAGATGTAAAATTTACTTCTATAATATTAAAGCTTTGAAAAAGTTTATTTGTTGTTTTGGTTTGGTTTTTAAAAAAACAATTATTTAGAAGGTTTGAGAAATAAACTGGGAGCTTTTAATTACTGTTCCCTTTCTTCTCATTACCACTTTTTTCTGAGTACCTCTTTGAAAATATGATACAAGGGAATTTTACGTTTCCTAGTAAAAAGTTGTGTGTGAATTTTGAACTTATTTGCTGTGTAATTAAAGAGGGAAGACTAAATTGTTTTAAATGCACTGTTACTTGTAAATCTAACTAAATAAACTTCTGTGCAATGACATGGACCAGTGGGAGCACCAGATTTCAGCTTCACTGTCTCTTAGCAGCTAGGGTTGATGGAGTGAAATTTGTAATGTGTAGTGTACTGCAAATGCACTGAGAGCTAAGCGTTCTGCTTGAGTTTTCAGGTGCGTTTTACTCTGCTGAATACGTTATTCTTTTGGAGCAGGTGTGCATAAATGGCCATAGAAATACCTAATTTAATACCTGCTTAGATCAGCAGTGTAAGTTATTACTGCCCAAACCTTGCCATGTTTTTAATCATTTAGATTACTGTGAAGTTAACAATTTGGTTAAATAAAATATATTAAAAGGTATTTAAAACTTTTGTAATTTACTTGTGTGTATGTGTTTAAAGATATGAAAGTACAAAAATATTTTTAAGCATTTACTGGAACCTACTAGTTAATAGCTTTTTTTTCATTATTAAAGTTTGAAAAGCTTGACATACTGTAAAAGTAGTTATATAGCCAAGATACTTTTTTTTTTTCCTTTGAATGACCCTAGATCTTGCCAAGAAATACATTTGGAACTGATTTGTTTACAGAACTGCCAGGAATTTAATAAATCAGGAAAATCTATATTGGAGCTCCCATTGGGTTGAATGTGATATGTTATAAGAAAAATTTTAACAATGCAAAAAGCAGGGTCGTGGGACTGCAAGTTCTATCTACTGCACTCATTTTGCTGAGCTTAAGTAGTTCATGGGAATGCATCTGAAACAAAATGAGCTTTTCTTAATGTTTTGGTACTTCTTGTCCATGAAAGTGACTTATTGTTTCTGTTAGGGTTGAAAAGCAAGTTTGCAGGATTTTTGTTTGAAAATGTAAAATGACCTCACTTAGATAGATGTTTGGGCAAAAAAAATGTGGCTTTGTTTTCCTCCTTCAAGCTAGCAACAAGAATTTGAGATTTAAAAAAAAAATAATTCTTTCTATAAGGGCTTTTTTGAATGATTTGCTTATTATAGTATGGCATGGTGCAGTGGTTAAAATTAACAACCTATTTCTGTTCAACAGTCTGTTACAATGGCAGTTTGTTAATTCCAGCCCTTAAAGAGCCCTATCATCCCTGGGATGTGGGAATGTCTGTGTGAGCGTAGCATGTTTCTTGCTATGCAAACTTGTCTTCACATACGAGATACAGGATCTCATTAACAAGGAATACTTGGAAACATTGCAAAAGAAAAGAAATTTTTAGCTTCCATGAACATACACCAAATCAAATTATTAATTACTGGCTTCTGGAATATTCACTGCTCTGAAGTCTTCTGAAATTTATTTGCTTGGCTGAAGTGCTTAGACATTTGGTATGTCCTGGGCAACTGCAGAGTAAGGCAGTATTTTTAACCCTAACGTGGAACAAAGTAATGATACAGCCTCATTTAAAGGGGAAAAAAACCACACACACTCTTCCTTTTTTTACCTTTTTTTAGAGGGCTTGAGGGTTTTTTTTATCACACCCAAAATGGTTTTGTTCACTTTCCCACCCATTTTGGGAAACAAAATGAAAATTGATATTCAAAGAACTTTGCAAGATAAGTGTTTGAAGCACGCGAACAGGGACTGAGACACTTAAAACAGTTACACTGTGCAAGTTTTCCTGTGAAGGCTGGGAGTCAGGGGAGGTGAAGTGTAGTCATTAGGCAGTCAACACTGAACATCAGCTGAAATCTCAGGATTGCTGTCATGTGAGTCAGTCAGGGCTTTTCTCATTGCGAGGAAATGAAATTGAGTACTGTAAAAACTGGAAAAAAAAAAACAAAAAACAGAACAAAACACACTTGAGTAATTTTAAAATAAAAATAACTTAGAAATGCAGATACATATGAGAAGGAAGGATGTGGGCATGGGATTAATGTGAGAGATTGGGGATGTCATGACCAGAGTCGCTTATGACTAAACATATCAGGAAAGAGTTTACAGAGCCCTGTATCTGTATTCAGCCAAGTGACGGGGACAAATCTGTACTAGGAAAAGCAAAGAGGTTCAAAGAACTGGAGGGTGAGTGAATGTGGTAGTTGTGTTTGCTCTGAATTGAGTAACACAGAACTGTTCCCTGTGTGCATGAGCCAACCAAAGGGACACTTGTGCCTAATGACAGCTCTGTGCATGCCTAAGACTGAACGCGTGCACCAAGCGGTGCCTTGGTTTTAATGCCTCCTGTTTTCACTTCTATATCTTCTGAAGAATCATAACCTAGAAACAGCCTTTCATATGGAATGGAAGCTTGGAATCTGCAGAATCGCAGGGCATTGTCTGTTGTTACTCAGCAAAGTTTCTTATTTGGCAAGAAGGGCTTCACAAAGTTGCATACAGAATATTTTAATCAAGTGCATAGTAAATGGTGAATTATGCTATTCTGCAGGTCAGGTAAGGACATTACTTGAAGTCATAACAAATTACGGTGGATGAAGATGGTTCTGTGTTTCTTTTGAGAGAAAAAAAAAAATGCTTCTGTGGAGAGGAGAAAGATCCTCCCAAAATAATTATTTTCTGCCTCCTGGCCTTCTCCTCCAAAAATCAAGTAGACAATCTTATTAGTGTAGTTTTAGCCTGAGAAGTGACTGTGCAAAAGTGTCCTATGCAGTGATTTTATTTTGGGGAGAAACATGATTTTGTTTTAGGTATTGTTTTGGTTTAGTCCTGTTAGATTTGTAACACTACCCTAATTAATAAAGGGAGCAGAAATATTTTATTAACACTGCCGTATTTTGCCTCTCAGTTCTAATCTGTTGTGTTTGTACAATGCTCATGTAGACTAAACAATTAGTAGAGTGAGCTTATCGACATTCAGAACCTCTGCTAAAAACACTTGGGGAAAAAAACCACAGCTCTCTTAGCAGGCTGAATTTTCTGTGAGAACAAGCTCACAGATGGAGGGGTTTGATCCACACAATGTTTAAATACAATAAAAACACAGATCTGAAAGTAACATTCTTCAGAGTCTCACTTAAAATTATTTGTTCCATAGAGATGGAGCCAAAATGGCATCCAATGCATTGCTCTATGGTTGCTTTTCCTTCTGTATAATTTGGAGGTTAGTAACTGCTCTGGTTTGAAAAGCAAAGTTGGTGATATTTTTTTATGACTCGCTGAGCTGACTGTAAGGAAATTTAAGGAAATTCCTCCTCTACACTGGAGGAAGAGATTACAGCCTGTCCCTGGAGAAATGAGGTACAGTTCTGGTCTAAAACACAGTAGTTTCAGCTGTGGCTAAGTTTAACCTCTGCGGTTTTCCCATAGCTTCTGGAAAAGTAGTGTTCAAATAATGTACTGTGTCATTAATCAGAGAGAGTAGGTCTTCATCAAATGCTTAACTTGGCACTATCGAAGCAAATGTTTTAAATGACAGGTACAGCCATGTAGTCCATACGACTATAGCTTCATTCCACCTCATTCTTGAGAGCGTTATGGCCACTGAGGTTGCCCTAGGAGCTTCTTTGCACGTGCTGCTAAGAATAGTGTTCCTTGCATGTAGGGACGAGATGTACGCGATATGCATGTATGAAAGAATTTCCCCTTTTTCCTCTAAAGAATAAGCAGCATGGAAAAACTATGAGATCACATGACTATGAGAAAACCTGTTTCCTTATACACTGAGTCACCTACCAAAGAACCGAGGGTTTATCTAAAACTCAGTCCTTACTTGAAAAAAGATGATTTTCAGTGCACAGTGGTGTAAAAATACTTAAAGCTGTTTTTAAGCTTCTTACAGTAGATGATGATAAAAATGTGTTTATTATCAAAGTTCTCTGCTATTATTAATTTACATTCACTATGTGTACACAGAAAATATATTATTGTGGGTGTTCTCTACCCAGAAATGTCTGTCTTATATTTTTTCTCAGCATTGAGTTAAGCGAAACTAGATCAGGAGTAATTATAAGTTTCTTCTCTTTTAATAGGTTTTCGAAAAATAAGTCTGGATGATCTACGAAAGGCTTATATTGTGAAAGATGTGCAACAGTATATTCTACATCGTTTAGATCAGGAAGAAGCACTGCGACAACACCTCACAAAAGAAACTGCAGAAATGCTGAATCAGCTTCACATCAAAAGCAGTGGTTGCTTTTTGTATTTGGAACGTGTCCTAGATGGAGTTGTGGAGAATTTTATTATGTTACGAGAGATCCGTGACATTCCAGGAACGTTAAATGGCCTATACCTTTGGCTCTGTCAGAGACTTTTTGTGAGAAAACAATTTGCGAAAATCCAGCCTATTCTGAACGTAATTCTTGCAGCCTGCAGGCCGTTAACCACAACAGAACTGTATCATGCAGTGTGGACCAAGAATATGACGTTGACGATGGAAGACTTCCAACGCAAATTGGATGTCCTCTCCAAAGTCCTTATTGATGGACTTGGAAATACAAAGATCTTGTTTCATTACAGTTTTGCAGAATGGTTGCTAGACGTGAAGCACTGTACGCAGAAATACTTGTGTAATGCAGCAGAGGGGCACAGAATGCTGGCAATGAGTTACACCTGCCGGGCGAAGGATTTAACACCCTTAGAAGCTCAAGAGTTTGCATTGCATCTAATTAATTCAAATTTACAGTTAGAGACTTCAGAACTGGCTTTATGGATGATATGGAATGGCACACCTGTCAAAGACTCCCTGTCAACCTTAATTCCTAAGGAACAAGAAGTATTACAGTTGCTGGTAAAAGCTGGTGCTCATGTCAACAGTGAAGACGACCGCACATCTTGCATTGTTCGGCAGGCTCTGGAGAGAGAAGATTCCATCCGCACCCTGTTAGATAATGGAGCATCGGTAAACCAGTGCGATTCCAATGGGAGGACGCTCTTGGCCAATGCAGCGTACAGTGGCAATCTCGATGTCGTTAACTTACTGGTTTCAAGGGGAGCAGATTTAGAGATAGAAGATACTCATGGGCAAACAGCACTTACCTTAGCTGCTCGGCAGGGACATACCAAGGTTGTCAATTGCTTGATCGGATGTGGGGCTAATGTTAATCACACCGATCATGACGGCTGGACGGCATTGCGATCTGCAGCGTGGGGTGGGCACACAGAGGTGGTTTCTGCACTCCTTTATGCTGGAGTCAAAGTGGACTGTGCAGATGCTGATAGTCGAACGGCACTGAGAGCAGCAGCTTGGGGAGGACATGAAGACATTGTGCTGAATCTGCTTCAACATGGTGCTGAAGTTAATAAAGCTGATAATGAGGGCAGAACAGCTTTGATCGCAGCCGCGTACATGGGGCACAAAGAGATCGTGGAGCACCTGCTGGATCATGGTGCAGAGGTAAACCATGAGGATGTGGATGGAAGGACTGCGCTGTCTGTCGCCGCGCTTTGTGTACCAGCCAGTAAGGGACATGCCTCAGTGGTTAGTCTTCTAATTGACCGTGGTGCTGAAGTTGACCATTGTGATAAAGACGGCATGACTCCACTGCTGGTAGCTGCTTATGAAGGACATGTAGATGTTGTTGATCTACTTCTAGAAGGAGGAGCTGATGTCGATCACACAGACAACAATGGTCGTACACCGCTTCTGGCAGCAGCCTCCATGGGCCACGCTTCAGTTGTAAATACTCTCTTGTTTTGGGGTGCAGCTGTTGATAGCATTGATAGTGAAGGGAGAACAGTTCTGAGCATAGCCTCTGCGCAAGGCAATGTTGAAGTAGTACGGACTCTGCTGGACAGGGGACTAGATGAAAACCATAGAGATGATGCAGGCTGGACACCTTTGCATATGGCAGCTTTTGAAGGTCACAGGTTGATATGTGAAGCTCTTATAGAACAGGGTGCTAGAACAAATGAAATTGATAATGATGGACGTATACCTTTCATACTAGCTGCGCAAGAAGGTCACTATGATTGTGTGCAGATATTACTGGAAAATAAATCCAACATTGATCAGAGAGGCTACGATGGGAGAAACGCTCTCCGGGTTGCTGCTTTAGAAGGTCACAGGGATATAGTTGAACTACTGCTCAGCCATGGAGCAGATGTAAACTACAAAGATGCTGATGGCCGACCAACACTTTATATCTTAGCATTAGAAAACCAGCTTACAATGGCTGAGTATTTTTTAGAAAATGGTGCAAACGTAGAAGCAAGTGATGCTGAAGGAAGAACAGCTCTCCATGTCTCCTGCTGGCAGGGCCATTTGGAGATGGTACAGGTGCTGATAACATACCATGCTGATGTGAATGCTGCAGATAATGAGAAGAGATCTGCTTTGCAGTCTGCTGCATGGCAAGGTCATGTGAAGGTAGTGCAGCTTCTCATTGAGCATGGAGCTCTGGTTGACCATACATGTAATCAAGGTGCTACTGGACTCTGCATTGCAGCCCAAGAAGGGCACATTGACGTTGTCCAAATATTACTGGAGCACGGTGCTGATCCAAATCATGCCGACCAGTTTGGGCGCACTGCTATGCGTGTTGCAGCTAAAAATGGACACTCTCAGATTATTAAATTACTGGAAAAATATGGTGCATCTACTCTGAATGGTTGCACTCCATCTCCAGTCCACACAATGGAGCAAAAACCCTTACAGTCAGTCTCCTCCAAAATGCAGTCGTTAACAATGAAGTCAAATAGTTCAGGGAGTACGGGTGGAGATATGCAGCCTAGTATGCGTGGCTTATCTAACGGGCCTGCTCATGCCTTCAGTTCTCCGTCAGAGTCGCCTGATTCTACAGTTGACCGTCAGAAGTCATCTTTATCAAATAATTCCCTGAAAAGTTCCAAAAATTCTTCTCTCCGCACCACGTCGTCGACTGCGACTGCTCAGACAGTGCCCATTGATAGTTTCCACAGCCTGTCGTTCACGGAACAAATACAGCAGCATTCCCTGCCACGCAGCAGAAGTAGGCAGTCTATCGTTTCTCCTTCTTCCACAACTCATTCCCTAAGTCAAAATCATAATTCACCAAGTAGTGAATTTGAGTGGAGCCAAGTGAAACCTAGTTTGAAATCAACGAAAGCCAACAAAGGAGGGAAAACAGACAACTCCAGCAAATCTGGGTCAGCTGGGAAAAAAATGAAACAAAGTAGTTCCTCCCAGCCGAAAGTGTTAGAGTATGAAATGACTCAGTTTGATAAACGAGTACCTATCGCCAAATCTGGGACAAGTGGGCCACTCAAATCAATGCCGCCAGAGCCACAGTGCAAAATTTTGGTCCCGCCAGCTCAGCAAGAAGTTGGTCGATCTCAGCAACAGTTCCTGATTCACCAACAGAGTGGAGAACAGAAGAAGAGAAACGGAATTATGACAAATCCAAATTACCACCTTCAGAGCAATCAGGTTTTTCTCGGTAGGGTTTCTGTCCCACGAACAGTGCAGGATCGAGGGCATCAGGACGTGCTGGAAGGCTATCCTCCCGCAGAGACAGAACTCAGCCTTAAGCAAGCCTTAAAACTTCAGATTGAAGGTAGCGACCCAAGTTTCAACTACAAGAAGGAAACACCATTATAAAAGGTAACCTGTCCAGTCACAAAGGAAGCACATGCCTATGTTTCATCACGTGCATTTCAAATACACTAAAATTATGTTTCATCGCCGTTTATCGTCATAATTGCTTTTCTTAATGAAAACCATGAGTGTTAAAATTTTAACCGGGCAAGTATTTGTTCTCCTGTCATTTAAAAGCATCAACTATAGAGGAATTGGGTCACTGTCGTGTTTTCTGTTGAATTCTGATTGTTCAAATCATAGCCCACTGTCTTTGACATGTGACCAAAGAAACCAGCAAGTTTCATGTAGCATTGATTTGGAATTTTCTTCTCAAGCATAAAGACAGCTGGGAATTTTAATATGTGATATTTTCAGATGCAGTAATTATTTCACCATTTACAAAAATGCTCTCTAGGAAGCTTTTGAAGATTCTTGTAAGTTACAGGCAACCACTTTACTTTTGTGAATTAGGAATTAAATGTGAAATCTCAGTAGCGTAACTAACTAAAAATTAAAAAGTTAGAATACTACGCTAAAGTTTCAATTTTAAATTTCTGTTACTGCAAAGGTAACCCTCCTATAAAAGAGAAGGCATTCCTCAGAGCAAGATCAGAGTCCATGTTAATGGTACCAATTTTCTGACCATGCTATAGTTCTTAATCAGTAGAGTTCATTTAGATTTCTCATTTTCTCTCTCATACTGAATTTTAAGCTGAAAAAGGAATTTTACGTAGCTTTTTCAGACCTGAATTGTCAGTGAGTCAGCTAAAATAGAACCATTTTTCTCCCTCTTCCTGATGAGGTTTATCTTTTTTAGGGTATTCGGAGTGTGTTAATAATTAATATATTTCTATTTGAATTTCAGAGAAGCAGCATTGTTATGAAATGTATGCACATCTTCTACTGCTTATTTGCTTATTTTTGAAAACGTATTTCTTGTTTGCGTAAACGCTGCGGTTTTGTCAGATCAGACTGCTGCTCCTTAGAACAAGAATGTTCTTGCTAGCTGACTCAGTTGTCCTGCAAGTCATTAAAGACTGTAGGCTTCTAGGACAATTGCAGGTGGTTCAGAATCCACAAATGGGAGGTTTTCAGCTGTCAAAAACACAGGATTTTTCCCAAAATGTCCTGGAAATGAATTTCACTTTAATGGAATGTATCTCTCTAGATATAGCTGAGGTCTCTTGTGAATTGCAGAGCATTAGAATATTGTGCAGGACTCCAAGGCGTTTCCTTGGGGTTGGCATTTTGGTTAAACTAAAATATTTGAAACAATACAGTGTTTCAAAAGGCTATATTCTGGAACTTGCATGTTTGTAAAATCTAAATATTAGCAAAGGGTCAGATGGGCTGTAGGGCAGGCAAAAGTGAAGAGGCAGGACAACAGGAGCAGGTATAGAGAGGAATAAGCAGGTGAGAGAGAATAAGCCCTAAATCTTCATAAAAGTCAAAAGGACTTTAGATTCCCACGGTTCTACAGCGTGTCCAAACAGGATTTAAATTGTTTGTAATTTTTTTGCTGCCTCCATGAAACATACTAAAATGTATAATTAAGAAATGGATTTCCTAACTCTTTTCTACCTGCACCTGATGTTCAGTGCTTGCTTTCTTGTTACACTTTATCGTAAATAAATTCTATGGTTCTGATGCAGCATGTATTGATTTGACCTGACCTATCATCAAAAGACTAGTTTTGATGAATTTTCCATCTTTGTTGTTTTTAAAATGCAAAGCATGTAAAAACCATGGAACATTGCGCATATAATTTTGAAACTTGAATTAGGCTTTGCTTTATCTGGAACAAATAATGCTTTAATGAAAATTCAGGGATTTTTCTCTGTGAAGTACTTGTTTATGCAAGTGGCCAAGTGTATGAGGTGATGTATAACTAAATAGTTCCTTTTGCTTTTTCTCTTAACAATTTTTCGTAGTGTCCTTTTAAACATGGAAATTTAAAACAATTTTATGTGGATTATGAATCGCTTGGCGCAGGCTATAATTTACCTCCTCTTTTGCCAAGTCTCAGGCACAAAACCAGTAATTTCCCTGACCGGTGAATAAATCAGCCACCTGTGGAGAATCACATCAGAAATACCTTACCAGAGCACCTGAGGAACGGTTTTCCTTCCCTGGCTGCTGCTTCTGAGCTCTATTTGGGAAATTCCTGCTGTGAGGACCTTGTAGCTGCTTTGGATGGTAGAGAACACAGGGAATCAATTGTGGGATATGGGTTAGGCAGGAAATACTTTTCATCATTAGTTACGTTGTTACGTGCTTTTAACTTTAATTAGAAATGACATAGCTCTCTATCTGACAACACTGTTCATATTACGGAGTATTTCAGAACTTAATGTTTGTATTTTGTGCTTTCAGGCCAATTCCACGATGCTATAAACAGAAGCGCTTCTGCTCCAAATGATTTGTCAGCTGGCTGGGATGAAAGCATACGATGCTTGTTGAGTCCACCTGGAAACTCAAGAATGTGATTACTACAGTACAGTTACCTTAATTACTGTAACGTGCCTACATTTTCAGGCTGCCTTCTCAGTATAACCCTCTGTGCTTCAAAAATTTATTTTGTGTACTTTGTATTTAATACACAGAATGAGCACTTTTTTAATTGCAGAAAGATATATGCTGTATTTCCCTGACAACAGCTGAAAATGGTAAGAACAAGGAATTCCAATTTCCTATTCCAGAGCGCTTGGTAGAGGTGCATGTGCCACAGCGAACTGTGTATGGAAAAGCAGTGGGTTTTGTATTCATTTTCCTGTGGCTAAAGAAAATAAGCAAACAGTCTGTCACATTTGCATTGTTGTAATGTATGGTCAGTTCCCTGTGTACTTCAAAAAGTTCTCTCCAGAAATACAAGTCTTGTAACAGTATTTTATAAATACTGTACTTATGTGTTCTGTCTGTGTAACAGCTGTTCAGTGGTAGCAAAGGAGTCGGACTGCAACCATCTGCAGTATCTTGGGGATTTTTAAGAGACAAAACCCGCTCTGTGGTACTGCAGCACCAAATCCGGATGGCGGACTGCGACCACTGAAAGCAATAGGCAAATTTGGTCTGGGACGCCTGATCTTAAATCGCCTCCGTTATTGTTACGGTAATGAGGTAACTGAATATGGTTTAGGTGCTAAAGTCAAAGGTCTGATCCTGCTTTCGTGTATGTCTTTTTACGTTAGAAGCAGCTCTTTCTTTTTTCCAAGGTAAAGGTCTGTATTGAGAATGTCAGTAAAACAAACCGTGGAAAATACAGACGCTTTGTTAATGAGGCTGAGAGAATATACAGTGAGAGTACAACGGAAAAGCAAACAGTTAGTAATACCGTTGTCTGGGGAGTGCAGAGATTACTGAGGTAGCCCTGTCCTGAGACAATAACTCTTTAAAGCACAAACTTGTATGAATGTGGTTACTGCGTCGGATGGATTAGGTAGAGCCAGCGTGAGTATCTCTGTACCTGGGGCATAGTTAATGGACAGCCTGGATAGTCCGTCTACAGATGATAATAGAAAGCTGGTTCCCCACTCTTACAGCAGAAGAATTTTTCTTATATGAAAGAGAGCAAAATCAAGGCCATTGTTGTGAAAGTGAACAGTATGATTTTTTTTCTTTGAACGTGCACAACTTACTTGCACAGCTCTGTGAGTGATAAAATGAAACAAGTGGGTTATTTTCTCCTAAAAATGCAAGCTATATTCTACTATTCACCATTACACAGCCTTGCTCTTTAGAAAATAAGCCTATTTTTATATGTGAGTATTTCTTCTAAAGGCTTGGGATTCATCTTTTTCATATTCTAATTCTGATCATTCCACAAATAAGATGATAGAAAGCTGAGGTTATTTTTCGTAGAGGATCAATTAGATGTATGGCTATCCTTAAACTTTGATAAATGGCCCCTGGATGTATATGTAGTGCGTATTCTGAGGCACTAAAGGGCTCCGTGTATTGTTAGTATGATTAACAATCATCAGAACTTTTTTTTTTTAAATATCTTGCACCTCCATTCTTATTTGCTTGTCACTAAATATAACAAGAATCTTTTCTAGTCAGGCATTCAGCATATAGTAAAAATTAGATGTTAAAAGATGACACACGGCAATATTGATTATTCTGAATGTTTCATGTATTGAATTTCTTGTCCCCATGGGACAATTATAAAATAAACATAACAGGAGTCTCGCAGAATGGCCTTAAGAGGGTTAGTGGCTCAGTAAAGAGAGAGTACCAAAATGTTCTCAGCAAACTTGTTCCAAACCTCAAGTACAGTACATTTGCAATACTGTGCAAAAATACAGCTTTTCTTAGTTACTAGATGTATGTTTTGTTCTGTAGAAAGGGATCCCTGAATGCTGACATTTTTCTACTGACCTTGACTGTCATTGGGATTATATTTATTTAATTTTATTGTGTTGTTATTAACTGCACCTTGTGGACAGAGGACGTAAAAATATGGCCAGTTTCACAAGGGGCCACAACTTATAGATAGCCTGATGGGTTTTGTGCGAATAATATTTACATTTGAAACAGTTGTTGGGGAAACCTCATCTCCAAATCAGCAGAAAGTAGACATGTTGAAAAGGTTTTTCAGAATGACAATTCTTACTGATTTTGACTATCACTTTGGAACGGAGCATGAATTGCTTTAAAGCATCTACTTTCTCAGAAGGTCTGTGTAATTCCACGTTGCTGTTGTGTGTGATTTTTAATATCATCGTTTGTGAGGGTTTTGCGTACAAAGAAAAGTTGCTTTTTCCCCTTGTTGTTTGCTCTGTTCTGCTCTGCTCTTTCACATCTGTACAATCAAGTGGAGGTGAGTGGAGTTGCATAGCTGTGACTCAGCACGGTTTCTTCTGGCAATGTAACAGTTCTCCCAGTCTAAAAAACCTGAATAAAACATGAATCCTCTTTCTCTTCATCCCGTTTCATCTAAGGTCATCTCCACAAGACATCTAAAATCCTTGATGGGAGCACTAGGGAAAAGACTGGTTTGTGAACACTGATATCAATATGGTGTGCATGTGGAAAAAATCTTCAATGAAAATTGAAGAGAAATGCATTAAGAGATACAGAGGCACAGCTGATGCATTATTGTCTTCTCTGTGATCAGTATTGAAAGCGTTACCATTTATTTTAAAACAAAAAGGTATTTTCCCTCATCAGTTACTCTGCTATGCAAATGTCTGTTATGCTTAATATTCCCCATCTGAACTCTTCAGTTAACTTGGTTTGCAGATAGACTGTTTTTCCTGCAGTGGGTTGTAAATAGCCTTTAATGTACATTGAATGAATTTCACATTGTAAAATTTTTATTTTATTCCTTGTATTATATTAAGCAAAAATCCCTGTGTATATGAAAGTGCATAATAAATATATTTGCTTTTCAGCAGACATCTAACTGTTTTAATTTTACTACCTCATTTCCTGGGACATCTCAGGAAAAGGTTATTAAACTTGATTAACATTTATATAGTACTTAATGAAACATGATGTATGTGTCCAGTAGGCAGTCTGGGCTAACAGAACTCAGACCTCAGTGTTAATTCCTATGACTCTGCTTAGCACTCAGCTGACCTTTTTTACATTAATCTGAGTCAACTCTCAGCATTTGCTGCATGTTCTTTTGTTTAAAATGACCATTATATACTATATGTACCAGGAGGGCCAATAAATTAATTATTCCAGTTGCTATAGGTTCTTTACCACTTCAAATAGTATTTGTTAATTATCTCTTTGATCAGTGTTTCTCTGTAGTATTTTCAGTTTAAGCAAAAGTTCTTACTGATGGTGGCTACTCATTTTTCTTAAACTTGTTACAAAAAGTAGGGGGGAGATGTTTTCTAGTCATTGCAATAATCCCATTTGCCCCTGTGATCTTGTCTCACCTCTGCTTCCAATTATACACCCATCATAATTTCTCTGCAGAGCAAGGAGTTGTTGAGTGTAAAGGAGGAGTTTGGCTGTGCCTTCTGCAAATGATGGTTCAGGTTCACCTCCATGTATTCTGGTCCACGCTGCTTCCAGCTGTTGGTGCTCATGGGTCGACTGATTTCTAAAATTAGGAAAATGACAAACAAAATTGTTGGTAGCTATTGACTTGTTTTATTTATATTTCTGTGGTTTCTCAAAATATTTATTGATGCTCTTTTGCTAGATTCTTTATGTCTGAAATAACTAAGTATGAGATACATTAGTTCCGTGGCTATTCTTCGTTGAGGCAAAGAATCATTTTCACTGAATTAATCTTTGAGTGAGTTATATTATGTTCCAGAGACACACGTTTTCTTCAGATAATCACTGTAATAGTATTTAAATAAAATTATTCAACACCTGGGTTTAATCTCTTGTTCTGATACCTGAAAAGGAAACTGGACTTTCGAAGACTCGTTTTAAAGTTTTAGAAAGCAGGTATTCTTTATCGCAGCGCTGAGTGCACGGGGCATTTCTCCTCCTAGCGTGCACACCGGCTTCTGGACAGAAAATTAGTTATACACTACAATCATGCATAATTCATAACCTATTTACATATTTTTAAACAATTGGTTAATTTTCTCTTGCTTTTCATGTAAATTACTTCGCATGCTCAGTTTTCCTCCTCCGCCCCTTTCTTTTGGGTCTAGGGTGTAATTAGGGTAGGTGGTCCGTGAGTCAGTGGTCGCGATCTCCCCCTGCTGGAATTACCTTTTCCCCCAAGTCACTGCATGTTCACAGTTTAGAAAAACATGATAACAAAGTTTATGCAGTTTCTGCAGTTTCTGGAATGTTCCCTCCAAGGGCAGACAGTTCTTGATAAAGAGTCTCTGTTTTAATCACTGCTGACACCTTCAAGGATGGACGTCTCTTTAGTTTCTTTAGGTATGTGTAAATCACCTACTGCCGACTGAACCCTTCATGAAACTGTTACACAAAACTTTAACCCCTTTATTGTTGGGTAACAGTTCTGTGGAATATAAACAATCACATTGAATAATGCTTCACATCTTCTATGAGATCTTTACAACAATTCAGCGTGTTACATGTATTTTCTAAAAGAAAGCTGGGACTAGTTGGCACAGTGAACTAAGGCTTTTCAGTTGGAGGCCCTTTGAGAGACAGCAATGAGAATTTGGCATTGATATAAATCCTAATCATTTTACGCTACAAAGAGTCACAGAAATAGGGTATGGGACTACGAAATCTACTTGGCAAATCATTTTATGAAAGAAGTCTCTGAATTTATATGTAAGTAATATAAACAAATTGACCTTTAGAATGAAAATCTAATTTACACTTGTCCCAGAAAGACCTACTGTTCTCACTTTATTTCTTGTAAATTTGTATTGGACTAGCCAAGTCACAGAATTACAATTACAGGTAAGTTTTAAACTAGAGAAAAATAACTTCTAACAGACTCCTGTGATAAAATCTCCAGTTACTTAGTTTGTGTCCTGTAACTGTTTATGATGGTTTAAGAACATGGTAAAGGATTTTGTGGTTTGGTTTGGGACTTTTTTTTCATCTCTGTGCCTCATTAGCTCATCTTATTGCATGTTAGTCTGCTACAGAGGGTCTTCTGTTTTACTTGCTGTTGGTCTGTGTTAAATAGCCCAGGTTCCAGAAACCCTCATCTCAATCTGTTCACTATTCCTTAAGTTGTATTAATATTTGGGTTTTTAATGATGATAGGTCACAGGGTTAAGATGAGAAGTCGGACTCAGATAATGCGGGCAAGCTCCTGCCCCTTAAATAGTGGCTTTGCAACTGCGGTCTGCAAGACCCTCATGATTCATGAATGAATTTTAAGGGCTTCATAAAAAGAGAAAAAAAGAAAAAAAGCAAACCTATTATCAGATGACTTGAGTTGATAAAGGGACCTTGGGCATTTGCAAATGAAAAAGCCTGCGAGCCACAACTCCAAAGTTTCAACTAAATAAGTTAGTGGGTTTAAGGCTAGAAATTTTTAATTCACAAATTGAGCAAATAAAAATGCAAAAAATATGAAAGCTGTTCCAGGTGCCTATTGCAGTTTCTCCAGTCAAAGCCTGGAGGTTGGATTATGGTTTGATTTAAAGGCATAGTTGCCTTTCCAATTAAGTTTTGGTCATTACAGACCTAGGGCAAATCATAAACACTTTGTGCTGAGGAACAACACCTGTACATCGGCTGATACATTTACTTCTTTTCTGCATTGCAAACCTGGTAGTCCCAGAAGAGAAGGAAGTATGGAAGAAGGTCAGTCGCCGAAGGAGCTGCGCCGGAGCCGGACCGACCCGCTGCGGAGCGGCAGATCTCGGCGCCCACGGGCTTTTCCTGCAGAAGTCGGGAGACGGCGAGGGAGAGAAGAGACACAACACCCCCCCACCCCCACCCCCATCCCCATCCCCCCCAGGAGCCGGCAGCTCCCGCGGGAGACGCTAATGTGGCCCGGGCGTTGCCAGAGCAACGGCCATCCCCCCCCCCCCCCCCCCCCCCCCTCCGGTAAAACACGGGCCGAGAGAGCGCGAGCGAGCAGCAGGAGCGCGAGCGGGCAGCGCGCGGCGCGGCCGTTTGCGCGGCCGTTCGGTGAGCGAGCAGGAGGAGCGCGAGCGGGCAGCGCGCGGCGCGGCCGTTTGCGCGGCCGTTCGGTGAGCGAGGAAGCGCGCGGGAGAAGGGCGCAGTCAGTCAGTCGGGCTGCTGCTCCAGAGGGGAGTTCAGTCGGTGGCCGTCACCCTCTCAGAAAAAACTCAGCCATGGTCACCACCCAGCGGAACGCGAAGACCACCGCACCTGGCAAGAGGGATGTGGGAGCACAGACACAGCTCCCACAGAAAGACGCAGCTGTTCAAGTCTCAGGCTGCAGGGAGTGCCTGAGCCTCTCCATGGTCAGTGGTGAGAACAACTGTGTGAAGTGCGACCAGGTGGTTGATCTGCTCATCATGGTCGCAGAGCTGTGGGAGGACGTAGAAAGGTTGAGGAGCATCAGAGAACCTGAGAAAGAGAGAGATCAGTGGTATCAGGCTCTGTCTGACCTGAAGCAAGAGCAGGAAAAACCATAAAAGGAAACCCAAAATGAAGGGGATTCTGGTTCCTCACCCCACATGGCAAAAGACAGTAACTCAAATGTGAGCCGCGAATGGAAACAAGTCTGTGCTTGGGGCAACAGGCGAACCCCCTCCTCGCCTACCATACCTCCCCAGGTGCCCCTGCACAACAGCTGTGAGGTTCTGCAGGTGGAAGGCCCGTCGACGGATGATGCGGCTGAGGGACTATCTGCACTGGAGGTGTCACCAGGGTCAGACAGGAATACCCATTGTATTCAGACCACCTCCACAGGGAAGAAAAGAAGGGTAGTAGTTATAGGCGACTCCCATCTGAAGGGGACGGAAGGTCCAATATGCCGGGCTGGTCCTGCTCTGAGGGAAGTCTCCTGACTCCCTGGAGCCCGGGTTAAAGACGTCACTAGGAAACTTCCTAGCCTGGTACAGCCCACAGACTACTATCCTTTATTGCTCTTCCACGTGGGAGGTGATGAAGCTGAAACACATAGTCCGAAGTCAATCAAGCGAGACTTTAGGACCCTGGAAAAGCAGGTAAGAGGATCTGGGGCACAGGTAATCTTTTCTTCTATCCTTCCAGTTGCAAGCAGTGACGCTGGAAGAAGCAAATGTATCCAGTCAATTAATATGTGGCTCCGTGGCTGGTGTCATCACCACAATTTCAGCTTTTTTGATAATGGGATGGGCCACATGGCACCAGACCTACTGGTACCAGGTGGGATTTGCCTTTCTCAGAGGGGAACAAAAGGGTTTTAGTGCAGCTATCAGGGCTCATTGACAGGGCTTTAAACTAGATTCGAAGGGGGAGATGGGTAATATCAAGATTGCTAAAGATATGCTGGAAGGACCTGAAGAGCAGCAGAAAGGAATTCCAGCCAGGAAGTTAGATTCATCTAGGGTCCAACTTAAATGCCTCTATGCTAATGCGCACAGCATGGGAAACAAGCAAGAGGAGTTAGAGGTGCATGCCTGCCTGCAGGGATATGATCTTATTGACATCACAGAGACATGGTGAGATGAATCCTCTGACTGGAGTGTCAGAATGGTAGGACACAAGCTTTTTAGGAAGGGCAGGCAGGGGAGAAGAGGAGGAGGTGTTGCCCTCTGTGTCGAAGACCAGCTGGAATGCATGCAGCTGCACCTGGGGACTGATGAAGAGCCATCTGAGAGCTTATGGGTCAGGATTAAAGGGAGGGCAGGGACAGGGGACATAGTAGTGGGAGTCTGCTACAGGCCACCTGACCAGGAAGACCGAGTGGATGAGGCCCCCTACAGACAGATAGGAGCAGCCTCACGTTCATGAGCCCTGGTCCTCATGGGGGACTTCAGCCACCCTGATATCTGTTGGAGTGTGTGGGCATAGGCACAGCAGGGCACAGGCAATCCAGGAGGTTCCTGGAATGCATGCATGATAACTTCCTTCTCCAAGTGGTAGAGGAACCAACAAGGAGAGGTGCTTTGCTGGACCTTGGTTTCCCATAGAAGTTGTGGCTGCCCCATCCCTGGAAGTGTTCAAGGCCAGGCTGGATGAGGCTTTGGGCAACCTGGTGTAGTGGAAGATTTCCCTGCCCATGGCAGGGGGGTTGGAACTAGATGATCTTTGAGGTCCCTTCCAACCCGAACCATTCTATGATTCTATACAGAAAAGTGTTGGTCGAATTAGCAGCCCAGGAGTGTAACGGAAAGGCCAAGTTAAAATGAGTGTTCATAATATTTCATTTGACCATGTTCAAGACTTTCCTTGTTTTTACTGCTAGCATGGTGATGATAATGTACATTGCCAGATCTGTATTGAGAAAGGCCCTTTGTTTTATTTGGAACTGCCGGAGGACAGAAATTTATTTTAAAGAATCCTTTGCGAGATGCTTGGTGCCTTTATTAAAGGAGCTTGCCAGCAAAGGAACCTCATGGTTCCTGATGACATTACAGGTTTCCCGGTGAAGTTAATACTCTCAAAATACCAAGATTCCAAAAAGGAGTTTGGGGGACAAAACCAAATAAGCTGTTGGGGTTTTGGATTTTGTTTGGGTTTTTTTTTTTTCCCCTTTAACTTCTTTGATGTCACTTATTTTCAATCTGCATCTCCTAGGGGAAAAGAGATTTAAAAAAAAAATAATTCGGATAAGTTAAGAAAATTCTCTTCCTTCCATTATGAGTTAAGGCTGTGAGCACAGCTGTTGTGTACGTGCTATGTCTTGGCGAACATTAAGCAACCTCATAGGGAGACTGTTTAAAATTCAGAGCTTTATTCATAGATGATGAAGACAGAGTGGACCTTTATTACAATTTATCCTGTTTCTTCCATTATACTGGCTATTCAGTTTGCTGTTTGTATTTTCCCCAAGTATGAAACAATCCAGTTTTACTCAGCAGTGTATCTGGACAAAATGCAATGCTACAGTGCTCGAGATTTCTTTAATAATAATAATGTAATAATCACATTGCTCTTTTTCCATATTGCTCTTCTAGAGGGTGTTCCTTTTTCCCAGTAAATCCCGAAACACTTCACAGAAAAGATGAGGATTATTGAGATAAAGAAATGTTTGCCCTCTCAGTCACTTAACAGGCCAAAAACAAAGTCAGGAAAAGCCCTTGGGTCTCTCCCAGTGCTGGGCGACTCTGCTGCCTTGAATAACCTGTTGTCTGGCATTAACTCATATCCTGCTTTTTTCAGTTGCTTTCTCTGCGTTTGCAGGCTGACTCGCTGGAGGCGATCCACACAGCTGCCTGCTGCCAGTGCAAGCTCTTTGCCCAGCGGTTTGAGCTGTGTCAGGGTTGAGTCGGCTCCAGTTTGGAGACCTCAGCGAGTGGGTCGTTATTAGGTTGGGCAGAGGACCACCTGCCTGCGTCTGGCCTGAGCTTGAGTAGCACAGCACGTGGGAGAGCTCGCTGAGCTCCGGGTATAGTCGTGCTCGGTTTTTTGCTATAGCCATCGGTTCTTTCAAAAGCCTCTCTTGGAATGAAAAAAAAAAAATAGGCTTGTCCAGGAGCTTGATTGACAAGTATGGAAAGACCTCAGAGTTTTTCAAACTTTGTGAGAGGTACTATTGAGCACACATCCCAGCCTTCATGTTCTGGTGCTGGTTTTCTCTTAATGTAATGCTCTGAATTGAATGGAAGATAAAGCACCATGAATGTTTCTATCTCTGGTAACGTTTAATGTCTCCCTTGCGCCTTGGTTAGCTGTCAGTCTTCTGACAAATGAATGGGGCTGTCTGTTTCTGAAGGTTGTCATTTGGTGGTATTCATGGTATTGAGAGACAAGATCTTTTCACAGGCACAATGTTCAAAGCAGAAATTTTTTCAGAAATTAGATAGGACCAAGCTGTCTACGTATCTTTCCGGTTACGCTTTTCTGAAAGGCAGGAGGAAAAAAGCAAAAGAAGTGTTGATGTAGAAGATTTGGTTGTATGAGAGAACACATGGCAGTGGGGGAACAGGTTCATGTCATCTTGGAAGTCTTCAAAACACAATTCACTAATTGCCACATCTAAATCTTTATTACTAGAACAAGCCTTGAGATTATTATTACTTGTCTTCTGTTGAGATTTCCCACAACAGGACTGGATGAAGTCGTTTTTGAAATTATTTTGCTAATTAGTTTCTTAACCTGTGAAATTAATGAACGAAGTTATTCAGGGACATTCTTATTTACATGGAGTAGAGACTCCCTCCTTGAGCAGTTACCCCAGTTTCCATAGCAGGACTTGGAGAGTGAGGTTCCCTTCACTTGAAGGAAAGGTAGCAGAATCTGCACCTGCATTGATATTACAGTGCTTTTTGGCTCACACTGCCAGCTCATTTACACCAAGCCTACTTTTATAAAGGGTATGTCTTTCCCCTTTGCCACGATACGATGGTGAATTTAGGAACAGCCATTTCGGGACGCATCAGAAATTCATCCAGCCCAGCAATCGGTCATTAGCAATAACCAATATCAGATGTTTTAGAACAGGGTAAACTTTAAAGATTTGTTTCCTCTCAACACTCTCCCGCAGTTTGTGCTTCAAGGATTTCCAAACCCATAGACAATGTCTTTGGTTTTAATATTTTATATGTTGCTTAGTATTAACCAAATCAGCCAGGAACAAGTGTCTGAGATGGAAAAAGCACATTGTAATTTTTAAAAAGTATTTAATATTTGTTCTTTAAGGGTAGGACCACTGAGCAATCAGTTTCCCAGCACAAGTTTTAATCCCTAAGTAGATTTATACCAGAGCTCTGTACGTCAAAAGAAAACCTTCTTTGGTGTGAAATAAATGTGGAGCCCTTGCTATTAACATTATACAACCCAGAAAGTAAAGATATTACTTCAGACAAAAGAACTTCCTCACATCTGCTAAAAACCTGTTTTGCAACAAGCGAGAAAAAACATTGCACTACCCCAGATCCTCGTAGGACAGCCAGTAGGTCTTTTTGCATAGAGACAAGACGATCCCAAGAGTGAAAACATCAGAGTTATGGTTTCCTTATTACCGGTTAACAACGTGAACAAACTTGAATATTGATTCACCGTCTCCCCAACTGTTAGTCAAAGCCATCAGATGTCAGTAATGAGGAAAGCACGCTCTCAAAAAGGAGCATTTTCAAAATGAAGTGTGGACAAAGAGGAACACGGGTGCAAAGACTATTGCCATCACGCTTCTCATCGGTACTGCCATGCGGCGCGGCAGCAACTGCGTGAAAACGGAAATTAATCTAGCAGGTTTACTCCCTCCCGCATTTCCTAAGCTCCCAGTTTGCTGAGACATAGTCCCAGAATCAAGCTCTTACCCTGCAGAAATGATGACCGTTTGTCTTTTCAATCTGTGTTCATTTTATTCTGATTTTTCATAGATCACATGGACATCTACTAGAAGTTGCCAAGTAGTGTCAAGCTGGTTTAAACTCGATGTTCTCCACACTCAGCATCTACTCCTTTAGAAATAAAACAAGTTTCCACAACTTAGATATCTAACACCATGGTCAAAGTATTCCTTGGCCACTCCAGCAGGACCACTAGATTGTGGGCACTGTTCCTTACGTGGCAAAACCAGAGTGTTGAATGCTTCAAGGTACAAAAGATTTTTAAGAATAGATGTGGAAGAGAGAGGCTTGGTCTTTACATGGATGGTCATTACTGTCCCAGGTAGTTCAGGAAGGAGTGCAGAACATCCAGCTCCATGGTGGGCAGCACAGGTTGGCCAGAGTGAGCTGACCTTCTAGTAACAAATGAGAGAGATAAGAGTGGGAATCAAAGCCTTCAAAACCAAACACAAGCGGCTCATTTTTGATCTGGCAGAGGAGGGGACACCAATTCAGTGAACGGTGGCATTCAAGAACTATCCTAGGAAGAGTGTCCTTGAACATTGACTCAGGGTGGATATAGCACAAGATGTGAGATATGGGAGTTCTATCTTGTGAGAAGAGACAAGCGTTCATTTATCCAAGAGATAAATCAAGCACAGAAGAGGTGCTTAAAAGAAAGGTCTGAGCTGAAGCCCAAGGTAGTGACGGGATGAGTGTACACTTGGCTGCTAACGTGGTCTGGGCTGTCCCGTTTGGGATCGGCTGGTCTGAGGACATTGTTTGGATATCAGAGTGCTGCCATAGAATTAAGATAGAAAGTAGGCTAGCACGTTGTGACCACTCCCTTAGGATGTGGACTTTAATCCATGCATTCATTAGTTTGAAATTACGTAAGGCTATTCAAGTGGGTTTCTTCTACTTTGGGCATGTTTGCCTAAGTCTATTGTGCAATTAAGACCAGCAATAGCTTGTTGCGTGCGTCATGGCTGGGACTGCAGTGTGGTCACTGCATCCAGCACCAAAGCAGCCATCCAGAATGGCAGTCTGTCTGCAAGGAACTCCCAACCCACCTCCCGTACCGCTGCCTGTGGGGAGGATTCGCTCTTGGGGAGTAAGTTCTGTTGTTCAGGGCTATTCAGAGAGCTTGAGACTCTTCCTAAATATGAAACGCAGCCAGCTTATGGCACAGTTTGTTCTCTGTTAGTTGGGATTAATAAAAGACTGGGACTCTTCAGGTACGCTCCCTCGAATATTAATACCGCGGGATGCGCGTGGGAATGCGATGCACACAAGGCCAGTGAGTTTATTAGCTCGGAGGCATCACTACCTTTTCCTGACCTGTGCTGGCTCCTACGGAGTGACTTCACACAGGCAGGAGCTTGCAGCAGGGGCCAGGACGGCTCCTGAACTCACACAACATCGGCAGAGAGAGGACCAAGTGAAGAGACCCAGCGCGTCTCAGCCTGTCCCCAGGTCCTCTCCGCTCCAGCTCAGCATCACTGCCATGCAAAAGTGTTCGGGTGCCTTTGTGCCTGGGTGGCTTTTGTGGGTCCCTGCACCAGAGCCAAGAAGGTCCCACAAGTGCAGGCAGCGAGGCGGCAGCTGCGTGGTGTCAGCACCAGACCAGGGCTAGTGTGACTCTGGGACCTCAAGTGCTTCTCTAGATTCTACTGCCTTGCACTCCCTCTCCCGAAAATGGAGGAACAGCCCACTTGCCATAGGGCTGAGATGCCACCAGGCGATGCTGCCAAGCTTTGAAGCAGTGGAAACCTGTTGGTGCAGCGCCTTGCCTGGACCAACATGCCTCGTCACATCTGCGCCAGCTCTGTGGCCACCAGCTCTGTTTGTGTGACCAATTTTAAGCAGTGAGACCTGGCCGCATCCATCTCAGGGTGATAGAGCATCACGGGGTGCCCGGAGTGGTCCCATCACTGGTGAGCCCCTTTCAGACCCTGGTGGCCTGATGTAGAGCAAAGACCTGCTGCCTCCATCTCATGTAGGCTTTGCACCGGGTCTTACTGTCTCAGTTTCACCCATGTTTTTGTGGTGCATGAATAAAATTAGTTTCCAGTGGGAGGTGTGTGCTATGATTAGTGTGGTGCCTGTCTCCACTTAATTTTCGAGGTAGGTAGTTACCAACTTCTTGGCAGAACTCCCTCTCTATCCTTAGGTTGTTTAGGACAAACCAGAACAACGTATCTGCTCATTTTACACACCGCTTTAATCCCCAAATATCTGTTCAGACTCAAGTTTACTGTAAAGTGAGAACCAGTTTAGTTTAAAGCAGTCCAAAGGGAGTGTGATTGAATGCTGCTTTGATGAATGTTACTGCACCGACCAGTCATCGGCTGGCAGGGGGTGAAAGATCTTCACGAACGTGGAAGAGGCTGACTGAAAAGGAAAGCTACTTCATACAGCAAGAATCTCTATACTGATAAGAAAAAAAAAAAAAAAGAAAAAGAAAAGAAGCAAAACCCAAGCCCCTTTTCTCCCCAAAGACTGCATGAATATGAGACAGGACAATGCAGTGTCACTTGTGTAAACGCAGGTGTAACTCCCAAATATTTTCCCTAGCTGTGTTTTTATTGCTGCAATAGCGGCTTATGAAACATCAGTGTAAAAAGACTCGAAATGCGAGTCTGAAAAGACACAAAACACAGCCAACTCGAGCCCATGCGAACAGCTCTGTTGCTGTGCTGCAGTATTCTGTTGTTCAACATGTAGGTGCAGAAATAACAATCGTTTATCACTTATCAATGAAATTGCTTTATTACTAGGCATTAGTAGAGGAGTTCTGCAACTGAAATTCCACTGAAAGAACAGTATTTTATTGCTAAGTTCAAAACCCATGAAAAAACACTCACAGAAACATTTATGATTGCATTTTAGCCTGTGACAAATGACAATGGAATACTGTTTGGACAGTCCGTGGTATTAACCAGATGCAGTGGAATTCAGGCTTCTCCATTGTACAAGAAAATGACTCACACATTCCTCTTTCATCCGAAGGGGCAGATGAAAAACCAATTGCAGGCTCTCCCACTGCTACTCTTCCACGCTGTTTGGCCCATCCTGTGCTCAAGCTGGGTTTAAGCAGAAGAAAAGATGCTTGTGTCTAAGAGATTAAATATGTCCAGACTGTAATCATTAGTTAGTCCCGGCTGTGGCACTGTGCTAAATTTGCAGCGTATCCCAACCCCGAGGCATGATTACAGAGCAGAGCCCCAAGTCTTCGCTCTGTCCTGGCTTTACACCGGTTTTTCTCCACTGGCTCTGCAAGCTTTCTTAACCGCACGGCATCAGAGGCTGCTCTGGCAAATTGCTGCTGCTTTAATCTATGTTCTGTTTCAAAGATAAATAGACTCACTTTTCGTGGACCTTAAATCTAGTAGAAGTTTGGCCCAACAAAATAATGTGTGTATTACAGTATTTTTAGAACTATAAATGCTGATGAGACTCAAAGCCAAACATAACTGCAGTCGATACCGACCCAGAGAAATTGTTTTCAGAATCATGCCAGCAAATAGTGATTAATTGCTTTGTTGTGGTGCAAGCTCGTTTCTGAACATGTTCCCCGTTAGCTCTGTGAGCATCCAGTGCCGTCCCTGGCACGCTCGGCGGTACAAACCCGTCCTCGCTTCTGCAGGACGCAGACTGCAAAAGGTGGTACCGATCTCACCACAAAGCTCTGCGAAGCTTTCTTTGCGCTATCTTTACCCCCAAACTTTTGTAACTGCTCTGAGAAGGCATTTGGGACCAGCAAGGATGGGTGTCATCTGTCCTCCTGGTCTGTTTCATAGTAATAAGACTAGCAAGAGAGTACATTAAGGTAACAGTGTTACACTGACAATTAAAAAGATGCCTCTGGGTAAAACTGATTAGTTCCTCAAATTCTGTCTTGATTCAAGTATGGTTGGCAAGTCTTGGAAAGCTGTGAATCTCAGGTTTTGCTCCTGAAAACCCAGGGAAGAGCTGGTTTGTTTACACGACTCTCTTGGAAGTGACAATTTGTCTAAATTGAAACTGCTCATCAGAAAGCACAGATTCAGAGAGACCTCTTATTTTAATTTTCTGCAAAGTTTGAAATGGCTGAAGCATTTTCTTTTGTAATTTTATTTCTTCAATTTTTTTAAAGTAAAACTTACAGTAAAAGACAGGCATAAAAATCTAGAGCTTAAATGAGCAGGCAGAATGTTCAGACGTTGATCCCAAAGTCTTCAAATATCAAAAGTTTAATCTGCACCCAACTTTAATTCCATCTCTTTTCACCATATGGACTTCCTAAATCTGCGGTGTGCCAGGTTTTCCACAGTGTATGTTTTTCGCCTCCTTTTATCTTGCTTTTTTGTCCAAATGGCTTGGAAGTATGAACAAGGGTATTCTGGTCTCTTGTTGCTCTGCTCTCTGACGTTCTTCTGGCTTGTGTCCATTATGGAGAAGTAAAGAGGCACAGGTACAATCTGACTTTACGGGAAGTGGTGGTGAGGTTTCAGAAGCAAGTAAGACAAGACCGAAGAGCGTGGGAGAGGAAACTCGTTTCCTCCTCTTGTATATTTTTCTCTTGATCTAATCATTACAAGGACCCTATAGATACAAAGTCTGAGCATGGCTGTCTCATCTCCTCATGCATAAAGTTTCAGAGCTTCTGCTCAGCATAAGCAAACCGAAGCATGTGTACTTTCCCAGAATATATTAGTTCATATTTTTCTGAGCATTTCCTATCTGCCTTGGTCAGGCTGAGGGGAGTCAGATTCATGGCCGTAAAAACAGGGAAGCCTGGAAGCTGACACGTCCAACAGACAGAGAATGAAACGGCTGATGCCTTGTCTGGGGACAAAGGTACATAGGGAGATCATCTTGGATTGCCAAGAAAACTCATCAGTGTTGTAATCCTCAAGTATAACCAAAGTTCTTTTACACTACTATACATCTAGACTAGGTTTATCGAAGTCAACTTCAGATTGATGCACAATTAGAACTGCTGTTTAAAATCAGTGATGAGGAAAAGAAAGATAATCTCTATTTCTGGAAAAAATGTTACTATGAACTCTGCTGACTTGATTTGTAATAATGGAAAATAAAGTCTTTGTTTCTCTGAAACAATCACAGTAACTTGTTTGGAGCTACCTGCAGAAGGAGACCAAGTAATCGGTGTATGATTTCAGTTTGTGTGATTCAGGAGTTACATTCTTTTGTCCTGAGGACTCCATCAGTAGCATCTTCCAAACAGTTAATGTAACTGGTAGAAGAGAAGATCATACAAATTTGGAATCCAAGGTAGCTTTAATCTGACTGAAAGTTACGTTGTACAGAGCTTCTAGTGCAGTTATTTACCACACTACAATTGTTTTTCTCTCTCAGAGCCACGGCTCAGCCTTAAGTCGTATCACCTTATGCTGCGACCAGATTTCACGCGTTACACAGAGTGGCAGCAGATCTGTGCGTGAATGGGGGGCCTTAAAAATGCATCTGGTGCTGCAGGCAAAGGCATCTGAGTCTCAGCTAGACGGTCATGCAGCTTCTTGGGGGTCTCTCTAGATGGATGAAAAATTATTTTCTGCATGCAGCACAGCTGCAATAAGAAGGGTACAGGGAATGCTCCCTCGCTTTACTCTCTTTTAAATCCCCTTTTACCTTTGTAGCTGGAGCCCTCTTCCTCATAGACAGGAGCTGTTGGTTTGAATCTCTTCAGGCTTATGGCCAAAAATCAAAAACAACTGGAGAAACGGGCTGAAAACAGAGGGATGAGTACAGATGCAGCTGGCAGCACTGCACCGGTGAGGGGAGCAGCAGCTCGGTGTTCTCTCTCTGGCAGGGGAGGTTGTCCTTCTGTCCATCTGTCCTTTCCACACTCTGTGGATGATGCTGCCTGCGACGCTCCGTCACCCCAGCTGCTGGATGGGGATTCGCTCTGCTGCTTGCCCAGAAATGATGAGGCACACGGCTTCCTTCCCATCGGTGTTTTCAGATTGCTCACTGCTGTATTTTCGACCAAGATACGCACAAATTTCACTACCAATTCAAACCTAGTTGCTAATGACATTATTTTTCTTGATTATGGTCATTTTAGATAAAGACACAAATGCCTCCTTCTTTCTAGTGTTTTGTACTTAGAGGCTCCTTGCGTGCCTAAGACCTACAGATGATAGTTCACATCTCTGATTCCTTGTTTTATTAAAGAAAGTGTTAAAGCTGATTATAGAGACTCCTGGGCAATTACTGGCTCCATTCAGAAAGTGGCAGGCACAATGAGTGTTAATGACAATGACGCTTTTTTTTTTTCTTCACCATAAAAGTAAGCCTCCAGGTCTCAACTGCATAAACCCTGGGATGTATTTTTATATCTTTCAGTTGGCTTTAGCATTGTCTTGCAGAGAGTGTTTGACAATAACCTTTAATTTGGGGAGAAGCTACTGAAGACTGTAATTAAGGCAGCCATTTGTTGTTTGTTTTTTTTTTAAAAAAAAAGCTGCAATCAAGCAACAGCAGTATCTTTTTAAAGAACAGGAGACCTCCCCCTTGTTAAGCTGTTTTGGGAGGGCATTTTTAATTGAGACATCTTCCAGAGAAGTAGTATATTCTAGTTGGTGCCTCAAGCTAACAAAAAATAAGCATAGAGCTTTTTTTCCTCAAGAAAATAACCTTCCTTTTAAATATATATACAAGGTATTCTACAGATATTCTTATTGAAGGTGACTTCTTAACAAGTCTTTACTAAAGTAGCAAAAACAAAGCTGGGAAATGTTTTGGTTATAGCTAGGCTCAAATTTCATTTTGAAGGGGAAAAGTCTTTTGATTATTTCTCAAATAATTGCTTGTGATAATACCAACTCCTTTGTAATGTTTAGGTAGAAATAGTTTATATATAAATAGAGTCATTTAATGTCAGAGTAACCTGATCTTGTGTTTTGAACAGTAAGATACTTCATGCCCTACTATAGGATCAAAAGCTTCTCATTTCAGTAGATAACTGTTTAAAAAACAATTTTAATAATAATTGAAGACCTAATTAGTTACTTTGTAATCCTTAACCAATATCTTTACCACTTCAAGAATTACCAAGAAAGAGAGGCAGTATCTCTGACAATTTAGACTACAGTAACTCATAAAATATGAATTTAAGTGGGTTGTTTAAAAAAAAAAAAAAAAAAGGAAATATTTTCTTATTTAAAATATAGCTTTTAAAAATGAACTAAATTAGGAAATAGTTTCAGCTTTAAAGAGATTCTGAGAGTAACAGTAACTGCATCAATGGATTTTAACACAAACCACAGAGGAGATCAGTATTGTAATTCTTGTTTTACAGAAAGGAAAATTAAAGTGTGGAGGAACAGGCTGAGATACCTAAGATTGCCCCAGCGACCATCGGGAGACCTGGTAGCAGACACCAGGCCTCCCACATCCCGGTCCAGACCCCCTCCCCTCACCTGTGCTGGAACAAGGATGTTGTAAAGCCCAGAAATTATGAAGCTGGGGGTGTGTTTCTGCCCTACAGCAAAGATGGTGCTACCAAAGTCATCCTGTCCAGATGCTAAGGTAAGTTCTTACCAAGTCAATACGAAGGAAAGGATATCGATGTGATCTTCATCGATTTTGCGTCCAGATTTTGTTACATCAGTGGGATTTATCAGGGATTCTGACACGCAGCAAGAGATTCCGTAACAATCTAAAAAAATGGATTACATTTAGTATTGCTAGGAAGGTTTCTGGATGTAGAACAAGGAAAGATGTGAGATTTGTGTTGTGGAAACCAATATTGAGACAAAGTTTTCAGATTTGTTTTATTTATGCTGCTCAATAACATTACAATCTCTATTTCTGCTACTGTGCACGCAACATTCCTTTGATGGAGAAAGAAAAGAGTTAATATCACATGCTTTCTGCAAAACATACTCATCCTTGTTATGGAGATATGTACTTGTGCAGAAATACACTTTTTTAAATAAAATATTTCTATTTGTAGGGTTCTAAAATGTGATCTACATTGTTATGAGTACCAGATTAAAAAACAAAATGATAAATATGCTTCAAGAGGGATTTCTGGTCTGGTTGGGAACAGGTTTAAAGCCTTCAAGCTTCAGCTATCTTCAGGATTATATAAATTAAGTATCTCTGAAGAGACTTCTGGTCAGTAGCTTACTGCTTACAGTGTTCTGCATTAGGAACCATGAACTCCCAGTTTTATTGTGCTAAATTGTGCATGTGCTTTGGTTTAGCAGAGGAAAAAAGCTTTGACATTGCACTGGCTGCTTTTGCCATAGATATAATAGTTCATCTCAGCCAGCTGAGAGCCATTGTGTAGGAAAAATAGAAACTGAGATGGTTTGGATGTGAAAGCAAAGTGTTGAAGAAAATTAGGCACAGCAATTATGATATATGTATTTTTAATTAAATTTCATAGGTTTTAAATGTCATTCAAAGAGAGGAGAATTCCCAAGGCAGCAATTATTTTACACGACTTATCTGTAAAGTACTGCTACCTTTCATCAAGACACTGCAAAAAAAAAAAATCTTTGAGCATAATGTGGGATGATTTATAGCACTGGAAAAGTTTGTGAGAATGACAATGAGAATATCCAAACTTCAATTTCAGCAATGTTTGCTATTCATTTAATCTTTTCACTTTAATCTCTGCAAATGAAATTGACTTAAAACCTCTGATTTTCGTTACTATCCAAGCTAATTCTAGGTCCAAAAAGATCTGTGATGAGTATGCCTGAAGGGTTGTAGAAATTGCTCTATTTGGCATTTGCATTAGTGCAGGGTGTGCTTTGTGCTATACATGCAAAAGTGCTACTGTTTTTTCATCATATGCAATCTTCTATAATTTTTTCCTAGTGTTTTTGTTTATATTTAATTTCTCTTTGGTATGTGTGGAACATAACTTTCCGATAGCAATATTCAGTCAGCCTGTTTAAGAAAAGCCCAAGGATATATTTCTGCTAAGCAAAATCTCTGAAAATAAAGGGACAACATACAAAGAACCCCCATAAAAACAACTCTTCTAGAAGATTCTGCTGTTGAAAATATGTAATTACCTAATCACTTCCATCCCGGTATGAAGCATACAATTAGCTGACATCTTCCCCTCTCTTAAAAAGGAACAAATGCTGCATGGATTCAATTAGGGAATTATTAAATAAAAATATTGCTGGAGCTCAGTGCAAGGAGAGACCTGAAGGATTCAGATGTTTCTTTTCAGTAGTGTGGCATATAAAACAATTACATCAATTGTATCTTTTAACTTGCTCAAAACAAGAACTTTGGCAATACAGGTAGGCAAAACATGAATCAGGAAAACCGTTGTGTAAATAAGCTGGAAGACAATGCCAACCAGAATACATTTAAAATAATAAAGTTAGGAATGAGTCTTGTTCACTTCTGAGCAAGTTCCTTGACCTCTTTAGCAATAGTCATTAGACAGTATCATTTATATCACTATGAACTGAATTAGAATAACAACAGGAAGGCTACAATAATTTTAAACAGCTAATGTTTATTTGGTATATAATGACTTGTTAAACTTATATAGTGAATCATTACATACTTCAGATATATAGTAACTGTGACTCTGGCAAGTACCAGTTTATAACTTAGCTGTAGTGAGATTGAAATTAATGGAAAAACTATTACGAGAAGAATTTGAAATCTTCCAGAAAATAATGCTACCGTGTGCAATAAAGTGTACTGAGCCTTTAGCTTCTAATGTCTTTCTTGGCTTCTTCATATCTGAAGCAGCTCGTTTGCACCTTCCTACAAACCCAGGGATGCACCAACCTGGCAGTGCTGAGTGAGGTGTGTTAACGGTGATAACTGTGGGATTTATACTGGCATTACGCTCATTTACTAGGAAAAGACTGCCTCTAGCTTTTAAGATGGGCCTGTATTAACCTTAAACTTCTAAGAACTTGTTTCTGACTTGGTAAACACGTTTTACCAAGTCAGGTCAGGGCATTTCTGTAACTACCATACCGCACTGGTACAATGCTATCTGCTGTTTTGTAGGTTTACAACAGACTTTGTCCTGATGTTATTCCTGATTTTTCTTTGCTAGTACCTAGAATTTTTACTTACTGTAATGCACAAAGTATCTTAAGAAAGGTACAGGAATAATAAAGAAGAATGCAATTTTACGGCATCTGTAAAAATAGTCGATTCCCTATACCTTTATGCCTTGCAAAGCATAAGTAACTGGATCCTGGCTACGGCATGTAATTACATTGCTTGTTGCATTGTTGGGCATTAGTAGGATTCCTTCCATCTGTCTAATATTTCCTATCCAAGAACACTATCACATTTTATTACAGCTGTTTAAAAATTCCTGGTGCTTTTCCAGGCTCACTCTGGGTGTGATAATACAGAATTTCATTCAAAGTATTTTAAAGGAAAACTAAGCATTATGAGGCAGACGAGGATAGTATTTTTCTTACCAATGTTTAAGCTTTTGCTGGCATAAAATAGTTTTGGGTTCACTAAATGTGACCAATATTTTTATTATCCTTTTTATTTTCTCAGAGCAAGTAGTCAAATACAAAAATGCTTTTCAGAGACCAAGGACTTCATGAACTGAAAAAACGAATTAATCCATGTTCCCCCACGTTAACTATCTATTAACTTAGCATCCTGTATAGGCAAGTAACTTAAACTCAGATCTAAGGAGATGTCAGTTGGATCAGAATATTAATTAGTGTAATGGAGGAAGGTGAAAGCTTGGCCCTGGGTTCCTCACCCTGCGGCAGCTGGAGGCACGAAGTTACAAAGGGAAAAACTAGCCTTGGCTCTCAGTCTTGCAGACATCAGGATACTTTCCAAGGGAAACGTGGCATTTTGTGTTCGGCTCCTGGCACCAGCAGGGATGTGAGGTCTTGGTAGAGCAATAATGTTCCTCTAGGCTGGACTGTACCTCTCAAAATCCTTCCTATGCCCCCATGTGCTGTCAGTGACTGCACGCACAGGTCTGTCCTCGCACAGGACTGCAGACGTATGGAGGCACAGCTGCCGGTGCCAACACAAACGACTACCTGTGAATAAGGGCAATGACAAATCTACCCGTCTATGGAGGGATGGAAATCAAATGCGTTCAGTATTCCTCGAGGGTCAGGCTGGCCTTTGGGGCTAAAAGGCTGTAGGCTGTTCCCTCTTTAGCATTGCATCCCATGGAGATGATTGTAACTCCTCCTCTGCAGGTGGCTCCAAATCTTCTCCTGCGTTGCTCAGGCTGGTCCTGCGTTGCTGGCAGTGGTGGCAAATGGGCACAGCACTTGTGAGTTCACTCGCTGCCAGCCTTCAGAAAGCGTAGGAGCTCCAGAAAGGGGGATGCCAGGGAGGTACCAGGGCTGGCTGTGTGCCCTTGGGGGGCTGATCCCATCCCCTTCCCTCTCAGGTCTTCTCAGTCACCCAGTGAGGGTGGGAAAGCAAGAACAATGCTATAAAGCATATATATTGATGTTACGCAGCCAGCAGTGGTTTGGTCAGAGCTACAGGTGGTTTCAAACACTTTTGAGGGTGGTTTTTTTTTGCAAACATTTGTGTTTTAAATTTAGTTATCAAATGTAAAAGGGAAACTCCAAAGCCTATTGGTGTCTTTGTTTCTCTGTAGGAGTTATGACTCCTTAAAGAAACCCACATAGACTCATTATCATTTCTTCTTTGGGATAAACTATTTTAAAATCTAGTCTTGACATCCCGTTACAAATTAATTTCAGGCTCAAAGTCCTTTTTTTCACAATATTCCCTCTTACTTTCAAAGTTATAGCTCAGTTAAGAGAAAGGAGGATAATGCTTTCACTGTGCATTTCTGTCCTACCTGGACAAAAAATGGCAAATATCCACAAACTTAAGGAGCTGACAGCATATCAAATTCTCAAATTGCAAGAGACAAAACCTCAAGAAATTGTAAGACAGCATCTGCTTGTTGTCTGCAGTTAGTTTACGTATAATCACAGAATCACAGAATCACAGAATGTTAGGGTTTGGAAGGGACCTCAAAGGATCATGGGATGAAGATTTCAGTAACATATTAAAGTGGCATCTTTCTGCCTCAGATCAGGGAAGACTGGAGCAAGAATTACCTGATGCTATTTTTACGCACAGATTAGTCAGAATAATTGCTTGTTGTCTCAACTGGCAAAAGAGAATATTGCATGTATATTTTGGGCCATGGAGATGGAGGTGCTAAATTTCCTGCACACCAACTTTTTATAGTCACCTATCTTGAATGTAGAAGTATCATCGTGTTGTTCCATTGAAATCTGAGTAGGAACACCCTTTCCTGCCCTTCTCTTCAGTACTTCTCCTATTGTTTCAGTTGTCTCCAGTGTCTTGCTTTGATTTGCTGATTATAAATTCTAAATTCTTGAATTACCATTTATGTATTTTCTTCAGGAAGCTTCTGTCAGATTCCAGGACGAAATATTTTAAGAAGAAAAGCTTAAAATAGACACATATGATTTTGAGAAATAAAAGAAAAACACAGCAGTCCGTAAAGCCATCTGAATATAAAAACAGTTTGCATTTTGCCCACTCTAATTAGACAATCAAAAATAGAAATATTGAGAAGGCCATATCCAATTAAGTTTGCGATTCGCCAAGCTTGAAGCTTTCTTACAGACTTCTACCATAATAATAAGGAGATGGAAAAAGAAAGCAGACAGTAGTAGTGCTCAGGGAATGTGGTTTTCTTGATGTGAACCACTAGTGTAGTAGATCTGAGAGGCAGCAGTACTTAGTGGCTTTTTCTTAGACAGTTCTCCTTGTAGAAGTGTAGAGTGTAATGATGGTCTCCTAGTGGCATCAAAGTATGTTGATGCTACTACTGACTGGTTTTGCAGACTTGAGAAATCAATATCCTCCTGTTTGCTAAGCTGTGTATGATTACTAGGTTGGAAGGAATCACCTAATTTCAGTGGTTCCCATAGAGCAAGGGTCTGGGATCTTGGAACAGATCAGAAGCCTCCCAGGATTTGGTGGCCTTACTGGCAGAGAAGACATGAGTTGCCTTGGTTTATTGACAGTCGAGGGATAAGATAACAGGTTTATTTGTGTCATCGAGTCTTGCTTTTGTCTTCTGGAGTTAGAGTATTCTCAAGCTGCTCCTCCTGAGGAATCTCATACAGGATACCTGAGAAGTACAGTTTGAGAGTGAGTGTTTCAAAAGAGACCACCTCTGGCAGCAGCACCAGAGTTGTGGTTGCATGGATATGAGAGAGGAAGGGTTGGCCAAATGGCCTCCAGTGGTGCCTTCCAGCCTAAATTATTCTGATGAAGGATTGCTTGGAGATGGGGCTTCACAACCACCCTCTCATTCCTGTGAGATCTCTTTGCCCAGTCCGTGTTGTGAAGTTCACTCTGCACCACTTTAAGCAAGTGTCGCTTTCTAAATAGTACTGTCTCATGCCAGAAAGCTGTCGTTCACCAGAGAAACGATGGCTTTCTGAGCAGTATAATTATATCGTAATCTTTAAAGAAAGAGAACTGGTGCAATCTGTGTGCGAGTGAATGAAATGTTGTAGCCTGTAAGACAGGCTGAAAATTGTTTTGTAGTAAGCGTTAGGAAATTTTGGAAGACAGCACGTCACTGAGAGATTAATAGAAATTCTGAAACCAGTATACACATGTACTGGTAAAAACTTACCTGAAATAACCTTTATAAGCTCTAAGACTAAACAATTTATTCATCTTCATTTGCCAAAGGAAAGTGGCGAATGGGTAAATTGTTAGGGTAATTTGTACCTACAAAAATAATTCAGCAGTTCACAAAGAAGAATATATCATACTAAAAACTGGCTTGCATTTCAGACTGTGGATTAATAACAAATGAATGCACACTGGCACAGAATTTAGATTCCAGCCATGAAGTCTCTGAATTGTGAGCTGGAAACTACCATAATGTATTTCATAAATACAGCTATTGTTTTTGCTGGCATCGTGTTGCACGTAGCAGTTATAAGAGCGCTGTGCAACATTTAGCAATCTTAAAGGCCAAGGAACAGTCTGAAAATCTTCTTTGCATTATTTAGGGAATTGAAAAGTTGTGCTGAATCGCACTAAAATGCACAGGTTAAATTGCTAAAACAGAAAGTGTACATCGATGGTTTTGAAGTTTTCCCTAATTTGAAACTCTTACTTATAAGTGAATATTTTATTAAAACAAATTGTTTTTAAGATTAAATATTTGTATATATATTAGGCTGTAGTTTTTGCCTCCAAAGAAACATTTGTAGATGTTGAATATTTGGTGTCAAGGATAAATGGAAAAGGAATCAAAATGTATCACTGAAGTGAACAATTGCTGAACCCAGGCAACTTCATTTCTCTCCTCCAATGACATTATTATGCACCTCCTTACCGAATCACAGCTTTTAGAAATTAAAAAAATTTATGGGGTTTTTTTTAGATCTGGGACCAAAACCATTGCTGCTGAGCTAGCTTTATAGTAAATTTCAATTTAAACACCATAAACTCTCTTTTAAATGTAGATTTTCTAGCTGTAGTTCTCTGTTAAGACTGATGCAATTTCATTTCAGATATGAGGCATTATATGGAGACTTGAATAAATAACTACTCTTTTGTTGGAAATAGACTTTTTGGCATATTTTTGTTAGGTTTTAAATCACACAAAATAACAAGGAGGATTGAAATTCACTTCTTCACAGAAAGGTTTTCTATGGATAAGCTTTTGCATATTTATGTGAACCTCAAATGGCTTTTTAAAAAAATTTATGTTTAGGTTTTACTCATCCATATTGTAAGGCTGATGAAGAAGCTTAGGAGTGAATTTGATGTGCTTAATTCAGGGAAAACAGAGACAAGGGGGAGCAGTAGTTCTGTTCCCTGAGTAGAGATTAAAACAAGATTAGCTGAGTAGGTGTTGTCTCTCCTACTTGAAAAGTTTCTATTGATTTCTGAGGGAGCTCATGCTGACTTTTTTCAAAGGAAAACAACACATGTTACAGGAATGGTGCCTTGATTCCCATGAAGAATATTAGGAACTTAGTGACTCAAATAAAACACAGAAGCTTTCAGCAGTCACACTGTGAGCCCAGATTTGCACAGCATTTGGGTTGCTGGAACCAGCTGTTTTACCAAGAAGCTTTGACCTAAATGAGTTCAACCCACTCAAAGAGAAGTCATAAAATTCACATGGTTTATAAGTCAGGCTATAGGCTCAGGGATACAACACACTTTGCGTTAGCAGCAGGAACATGTAGAGCTCCCAACTCCTGAGCTACGTAGGTTCCTATGTATGGCCTATGATGCATGGGAAGTTAGATATCTGAGAATTAAATTCAGAGAAGACTGCATATTAAGCCAGGAGTCTCTAAAGTAGCAGCTGGAAAGACTAAGAGAAAAATATTTCCTTGCAGTCCATCTTTCAAAGAGATCTGGAAACCTAATTCCAGGCTAGGGAGATGCATTTCACCCCAAAATGAAATTACAGCTGGAACCGTTCCCTGGGGTTAATTGCTGCTACTGAGATGGTCTTTCTCAACATCCTTACCAAAATACTAGGAGGAAGGTGCTCCCTGTTCAATAGAATACTCACTAGGTTGTGACAGATCCTGGCTAAATTTCTCCTTGATTATTAGATGAAAGCCCATTTCCCAAGAAACGTGATGCCCCATTCTTGTACTCCACTTTCTGAATTTGTCTTGGTGAAGCTCTTCTCCTTTATAATAGGTGTAAAAGAAAGAGATTAGTTGGTTTAGCCTTTTTTTTAGGATACTGGCTTGATGCCACATCCTAGCCCCTGCTCCCTTTGACTGTGCGAAGCAGAATAGCCACAAAACACCCTGTCACTCACTGGCCTAAGGATTAGTGATAGCTTGGGATTGATGGCAGTAACCACAGACTTTTCCCTTGATGCTCGATTCTGGAGAGTGCCTGAGATATTCCAAATGGTTATAGATAAAAAGTAATCAAGGACTTCCTAGGAACTAAGATTTCTTGCAGACAGAAATATGAATTTCAGGTCTTGCTGTGAACTATGCTCCTTACTTGTCTTCATAACACCTAATTGGCATCTTAAAATATCCTCCTAGATGGCATCTTAAAACAGCCAAACATCTGCCCAAGGAAAAGCCATTCATACCATAATAGTTGCATTCATGATTACTTGGAAGTATAGGGATCTAGCAGTATTTTATTTGTTACACTTGTTACACTCTCAAAATTCAATGTATCCAATGTATTGAATTCAAGCTTTCTCTCTGCTTCACTATGACTCGTTTGAATTCTTTGAGATCAAGATAACTATGATAAGGACAATGTTTCTGAATATATCTGAAGCACACAGATTGGCAGAGTTTGATTTTCCTCCACCAGATGATGAGTGTCAAAGACAGTCACATAATTGGGTGTCTGTGTGACTATAACCAATTGCAATATGAGGATCTTTGTCTAAAAAAACATCAAGATTTCAGCCTTTCCATTGGGATTTATGCTGTTTCCAATAGAACTGAAAAAGCCTTGAGAATAGAGCTTTCCATTTTTGGGGGCAGAGGAGGAGAACAAGGAGAAGGAAGACGTTTTGACAGTTTCATTGTTGTTTGTTTGTGAAGACTAGTTAATATTTTTAATATTCAGCCTGAGCTTTGGAGACAAGCTCAGCAGATGTGAATATCTCATAAAAGTAATTTTAATCCATGCAAATGTAGTAAAACAGGAATTTTAACACTTTGTGTTGTGAAATTCTGGTGACAGTGCAGTTGTCAGTAATTTAGTTATAGGCAATGAAGAGTTCGTCAACAGAAAGGAGTGAGTGGGCTGGAATTAATTGTATTGAATCACATGTGCAAATGTGTTGACCACCTTGCGCTTCACAGTGTCAACTAATTATATTGCAAATGCCACAGTGCCTTTATCCAGAGGCACACCTGGTATTCTGTACGCTGTTAGAGATGTTCAGTAGGGTTCTCTCTGGGTTTTAGTCACTGCTTGGTAAGAATACAAAAGCAAAGTAAGCACAATTTTGTGTACTCGTTTGGGTATTTAACACGAGCAAATGCAATCTCCTGTGACCATTTCAGAACTGTTAAACTTCCTTAGCTTGCTGGTGTGATTCCTGGCAAAAGTCAGAAATGTAACTTAGAGCAAATTAGTTATTTACACTTGAATACTCGAATGAATGACTAAGAGACACATCTGGATATATTTACCTTCTAGTAACCACTGATTTGTTTCTCCCAAGTATAAAAAAACATTTGTTGCATTCTTTTTTTATTGGGATTTCTGACCAAATCCAAATAATTGAGACATGAGAGTAAGGTACCCAACTATAAACTTCATTGCCTGTGAAAAGCCACACTTAATTTACTGATCTTCCAAATTGCTGTGTCCAGGGAAAGATTAATGGAGCAGTCTATCAGCTGCTTAGGAATCTCTCAAGAACCCTCTGAGATTGTTATACCATTATTTTAGTTGATAATAGGAATATTAACTTACTCAGTGGGAGTATTGATTTCCAGATAATTTACAGGTGGAACTTGCATCATGACAAATGTATTTATATGAAACATGAGAAACATTCAGAGAAGCCATCTGGAATTAACAGCCAAAACACTGTTGAGAATCCAATTGCTTCAGTTCAAATGTATGAAGTTTAAAGTATTTTGCAAGCAATATAATATTTCTGATGAGGCACTCTCCTCCAGTAGCTCATTGTGGCAGGAGGGCTCCCAACCTGCTGCCTCTACCCACTTACTATCAGAGAGAAAGCTACTTCTGTATGTACTCTTCTCATTTGTCCTCCAGACCATATACACACACTTCATCCACAAGAAATGATTCATGAAGCCAAGTGCCTGCAGCTCTTGAAATTGGGGGAGTCTGAGTTTACTAGTGTATTCTAGATTAGTCTTGTTTACTAAATACATTGTCATACCACGCTATAGCTTAAACATTGATTCTTCACGGTTCAAAAAGCACTCTCAGCTCTTCTGTGACATTTGGACAAAGCTGGAGTGGGTGAAATTTATGGAGTTGGGCTGCAAAACTGTGATTGATCAAATAGTATCAACCTGACAGAGTGAAGGGAGAGAATGAAGGACACATAATAAATAATAGAGACAGTGCATACATTGTAAAGCACGCTGGGAATTGAGTTGCAAATGTAAATCCCTTCCTCTCTCTGTAAGAAACTGCAAAAGCAACCGGTAATTGGAATTATCTGATAAATGTTACTAAAGTGAAGAAATGTTACAGCTTTTAGTGCCAAAATGTCCCAGAGCACATTCTCTATGGGCTTAAGCGGCCTTAAACAGGTCAATAACCTTTAATGCAATCCATTGGGGAAATAGAAATGTCAAAACTATAAAGCAGCCTGTATCAATTTCAGTCTCTTCCAAACAACCAGCTTGACCTATGGATCTAAATACTAAAAATAAATAGGAGTCTTGAGCCACTGAGATGCCAACCATCTCCCCACTGTTTCAACTTGAACTAAAATGACCATTTTGGTAAAGATCCCGGTTATTTATCATTCAAATCAACGAGTGACTGTTTTTCATTATTATTACTTTTTAAACATTGCAGGACTGCTGTACTGTCCTCAGAGTCAGTGACACATAAGTCATTTGGCTGACATTTTAATAACCATCTGCTTTTTTCAGAACAAGCCACAACAGTCATCTTTGTTAGGGTTTTCTGGCATTCTAATGTCATCTCCATGGATATTGCAGTCTGTTCCTGCAGAAACAAAACAAATATAAAACCATCCAGCCTCTCCAGAACTCAGAGTGGGATGGAAAGACCTTGAGAGCTTTCATCTCTCTCTGTTCATGCTTCTTGCCCGCAGCTCAGCTTTGGTAAGGGTTCACAAGAGGCTGGTGTTTGCTTCCTCAGCTGGTGATGTCTTCTTCATGTAGAGCAAGGTTTCTGGACTTTCCAGGATGAGAAAACTGTGGGGGATCAGATCAGGTTGGAAGAGTGAAATTCTACCTCATGACAATTGCTGAATTTCCAATAGCCCAAGGGGCTGAAAGTGGGTGCCTCAGGAAAAAGGCTTTGTTGTTACATTATGATATAGATATTAACCTGTGTTTAGAGTTAAACTAGTGCGATTCTCTTGCCCTAAAAATGCACATATTTTTAACTGTGTGGGATGGTGGGAGTAATGCTGTTCGAGGTGGTGCGAGAGAGGGAGAGAGACTGCTTTCTCATAAATTGCCAGCTTAGCTTAAGTAAATAGTGAGTGTGCCAGACAACTGAACCTGTAAAAATAGTTTTGTTTCACTGCTGCTTAATCCGTACTAGCCAGGAAATATTGAGAGAGTACGGTAGTAAGAGCTGTGTTACGCTGTGGAAATATGCTGTTATGACTTAGAGTTCCTGTCAGAGAAACTGATTTTTTTTTTTCTGAGGTCACAAGGTGAGAAACTTTAGAAAGTGAGAAACTCTCTTATTTATGAAGGGATCACGTTAAATGTTTTCATCTGATAACAAGTACCATTAAATAACTGCGTTTGGAAACCTCAGCATGTTGGGGTTTTTTTTTGCACTAAAGTGTAAAAATACACACTGGAAAACCTAAGCAGACTGTTTAATCACTGAGCATGTGCTCTGGGAAGCAGGAAGTTATGTCGTCTTTGCTCTTATCAGAAGTTATAGAAAGCAGGGGTAACAGCAACATAGTGTCTGTATTAAGCAATCTCAAAATATAACGCAGTCAAATAGTGTGCCTTGAAAGTTACAGATAACCTCCCACTTGCATATACAGAGCAGCAAATAAACACAATTTATCATATGAAATTACCTAGTTCTACTCTAGCACTGATCCTGACCACTTCATCACAGAAGGTCCCACAGTTGTCTGCCTAAAGCAGATAATCAGATGAGATACTGAACCCATTTTCCAAGGTTCTGTGGGATTCTAAAGGAGGTCTAAAGTGGTTTTTGGGGTTTGGGTGGGTTTTTTTAAAATTTATGTTAATTTTTAAGATATACCACTTAGCAGCTGCCTCATACAGCTGAGTGTACCAAGTGAGTCATGAGCTCTACAAGAGTACCTTGGAGCTGTGTTGGATTTTAGTGCAGATTCAGTAAGAAATAGAAATGGACCAAATAGGTTAAGGCAGCTGGAAAGTTACATGCTTCAGGGAAAGAGGAATCTCTTAAAAAAAAGAAAAATCAGAAAGAAGGACCCAGATTATCCTGAGAGTAATTAAAAAATAATAGTGGCTAGGACTTAGAGGTAACTTTTTGGCAGGGGATTGAAACACACCTGAGAAAGAAGTTAGAGACTTTATCTGCATTTTCTCAGATGGGAAGGCTGGGACAGTGAACAGTAGGTGATGTGCACTGTCCGTGGGAGGTTACGGTGCCTGTGCAGTCTCACAGTCCCTCGTTCACTGCAATTACAAATGCTGCACTTAACTTCTAGGGCAGTATCTCACTCAAGACACAGGTAAGGGCGGCTCAGGGCCAGTAAAATACAAACAACTTGACAAATGACACCGTTGTGCTTAGAGGAAAATTAACGATGGTATATTAATCGCTACTTTGGCAAAAGTTTAATCTTGAACTCTCCAACTCCCACCACTGCTCTGAGCATGCTTTCTCTGCCCCATCACATCATGTCTTCGCTGAATTCTTAAGCTCTTAAGTTCTTGCAGCAGTCCATTTGAAGACTCCCATCCATCTCCCAGGAATGCCATCACTCACCCCTATCTCCTTGCAGGACAAACTATGAGGTTGCTGTGAAAGCTGCCATATTTTTGGTGCCCCTCGAGCTCTGTATCCCCTTGGCAGCTTTCTGTGATATCCGGCAAGATCTAACTAAAGGCAGCCCTATAACGGTAGTGATGTTGCTCCAACTAAAACCCCTCAACCAGCACATAGCTCTGCCTCCCAAGGGTTCTCTTTCTCACTGGTTCCTCTTCCAAGCAGGAGAAATTACAGGCCTGTCTGCTTTTGCTTGAGCCAGGCAGCCTTAATGCTTCTCTAATGTCTGCGATCCCAGAAGACGGCTCACTTCTTAGAGAGGTGGTTGCGCTCTGCCGAAGGGTGGAAATAAAGCAGATAATGCTTGCATTGGTTTTCTTGAAAGCATTTTTGGCTTCAGAATCCTCCTGGGAAGGGCAAATGCTAAATGTCAGGAAAATTTTTGTAATCCGTGATTTACAAGAACTGTGTGTTCAAATCAGTTGTAAATCCAGTTCAGGCAACAAAGGAGGAGACAAGGAAAGCAAATACATGGTATATGCATGGGCTTTCCCAAGAGCCAGTCTGGCTGGATGGTAGATACGCACCCTGGCTGGCTCTGACCGTCTGGAGTAGGGTTAAGGGTAGATGTCTTTGTAGGTCCTTCTGCCTGGCGTGTCTAGACCTTTCCATGTGGGAGCTGAAACAACGCAGGGCAGGGGGATGAAAGGGGAGCCACCAAATGATGAAGTAGTGAAGCCATCTGGACCTGGGCGATCTAACTCTACGCTGCTGGAAGGAGCTGTAACGGCATAAATTCAGCTTGGCACAAAGGTGATAAAGCTCTGCTTTCACCTGTCCAAGCCATTTTAAGCCATCCTTCTGAGGGCAAGGTTTCATTTTGTGCATTGTCGCCAGCAGAACAGGAAAGATGATCTTTAAAAGGCAGAGTCAGCAGGCACGGAGTGCGTCTGTGCAGCTGGAGGAGAGGTAAGCAGGAGACATAGAGCAGCTCTTTCCATACCTGCTGATCAAACAGAAATACTGTCAATCTAACCTCCAATTCTTTGAAGAAATCAGAAACTCCTGCTATAAAGAGATGGCTTGGAAACAGTGTGGGACAGAGGGAAGGTACCAACAGTGATACAAAAATAGCTGGATGAGCTAGCGCTACCTGCCACCCTTTCCTCAGCTATAATTTCTGCCTGACAGTGTAAATATAGTTAACAGCTTAGAAGTGGTCAACTATTGCAAAAACGGTACTCCTGAACCTTCATCTCAGCCTGAAGAGTGGTTCAGCTCCATCACATGCCTGCTTTTCAGTGAGGGACGCCTACAACATTAGCTTTTTGGAAGAGAAATAACTGGCGGTAGTTATCACCCTTCACCATTTGTTGAGCTATTGCTATGTATTCAGCCAGGACACACAAAAATACTGCATGACTGCATGTCCACGTGGCATGAAGGGAGAATAATTGGAGCAAACAGCTTGGGAACTGATTATACACTGAAATAATGTTTTCCTGTGCTATTCAGCGGGGGTTTATGAATAACAAACAGATTTTTCTCTCATCTGAGCAGCCTGAAATTACTTTCTGATGCAGAAATTGAATACACATTTCAGATAATTTATATGTAATAAACTAACCAATAATTCTGTTCCTTTACATATAAGGTCTAGCAGACCCCTCACAGATCCAGACTAACACCAGGGAGTGATAATCTAATCAATGCATATAACCTAATTATAATGGACTTTTTACAACCAGGATATAGTGATTGAAGTTGATAGGCAGAAGTTTGGGAAGGTATAGGTCTGAAGGAGTTTGTCAGTCTGGAGAAACCCATCCTTCTGCCCATCAACCATCTAAAATACATCGCAAACTAATCTGTTAGAATGAAAGCTCCTTTCTCCTTCTTCCACTAGCTGTACATGCACTTTGTCAAGTGAAAAACTGAGCCAACAGGAACATTCGTTGCCGAATATCTCAGTACATTGGTGATTCCACCCACATCTGCTCAGATAGGCCTGAGCATGATCCAGGCTTCACTGAAGAACCTGATTTCCAAGACAAAAAGAGCATTTTTGGCCTGTGCTCTTAAAGGTGTTAATGTGCTGTAATTCCAGCTGTTCTAAAACAGAGTTTAAGGTGAAAAATTTCAGTGGCTTGATTCCAAACTGAACTGCAGGAAAGCAGGGCTATATTAGATATGAATGTTTCACAGTGAATCTGCTCTGCCACTGAAAATTGAAACCAGCTGCAGGACCTTATGAAAATTACTGGTTAATATGATTGATAAAGATTTGAAGTTTTTCATTGCATTTTTAAAAAATTATTGACATTTTGGAAGAGATCCTCATTTCTACAATACCTAGTTATCCCCATTAATGTGTTTTAATGCAGCATGTGTTAGCTACGTACTGATAGATCAGTGATGAACTTAACATTGAGTAATGAAACTGGCAGAATAACAACATTCCTGGAAGTCAAATGACTTGTGGTTTTTTTCCAAAACTTCATAACTAGTAACTGCATTACCATCTATCAGCTCAATATCGTTAAAATGGGCATCTGAGGATTCACAGCAGAAGTGAATTTGAACTGGTCTGCAGCTGAGCCTTGAATTTTGCAGACCATTCTCTCAAGGAGAATTCAAAGTTTACAGAGCAATCTTGAAATTATCAAAGCAATAGCAAGCAAATATGTTGTATTTTGAGGACCAGACAAAACACATTTATGTTTCATTTTTATAACATACCACCACATTTTCATCAAAAATAAATCTAAACATGGAGATTTAATTAACTTTTTTTTTTAATGTCACTGTTAGAACTTTATGTTTCTTAATCGTTCCCCAGCATTAGCAATGTTACTTCTTTGAGACTGGCAGGAAGCGTATTGTACTCAATGTTTTCCCCTTGCAGTGCATGGATTCTTGCAGGTCTTCCAGTGTGGCTTTCACTCTGCTGCAGTTTTTGAGGTGTGCCTTACATGAGACATGATAGAAATGCAGAACAAATCTTTTGAATGGAAAAACTGGACTGACAAGTCTGACGTTTCTGTGGTTTATATTACCTGTTAGTGAAAACAAATAAGCAAACTCCAACCACATTAGGCAGACAGAGAGAATAATTTATGCATCAGTTTTCGGTCTTCCAGCATTTTTAATTACCCAGGTTTGGTTCTTCACTTCTCATTTTCCTAGATTGAAAAGCACGTTAATGGTCTCTTCTAAACATGACTATAAATCTTTCTAATTGTTTTGCATTTGTTGTAATTACATCAATTATTTCTGAATTGCTATTCCTTAGTAGAAATAAGGAAATCTTTCATTATTCTTTTGTATCAATCCCCTTATGATATGTGCTTCAGTATATTGTTGCAGAATCGTACGTAGAAGGATGCCAAAGCCAAACACAGGTTGTAAAGGTTTCATAGCTGTGAGCGTGCTGTAACACCACTGTTACACACGTGCAATCAAAACACACTAGATGGTGCCTTAGAAGTAATGCTTTGACACTCATTTCTTACGTCTTGCTTATAATGATCTGAAGGCTTTATTCCTGGAAGTAAGTGGGTCCCTTGTTTTTGGAAGAGGGAAGGTTGCCAAACGATTAATAAGGGAATGACTGTAATACCGCAGCAACGTTAATTTCTTTGAAAGACAAACACTGCAAGTATACAAACTGCAGCTCAGAAAACATATTCCTAGCAAATATCCTGCTAACCCATACCAAATGATATCCAATAAATACTCTGTGATCTTAACATACAGTTTAAGACCTCAGAAATCATTCTAGTTTACTATGGGAAATGCCCAATGTTTTCATGTATGAAAGCTGAATTAGACACAGTGTCTGGGGTCATTTAATACCTGGGGTCATTTATTTAGATATGGGAGATGTTTTTTCCTTTTTGAGAGCAGTGAAGTACAAATGCCTTCTGTATTTATTTATATATTCTGTATTTATTTACAGTGCCTTCTATTTTTCATTTATAGTTTGTTTCTACCTGTCTAACTCTAAAATGCACTTCAAATAAACTCAGCTAGATGTTCCTCTGAAAAATAAATGAAGGCAGGACTTTAAACCTTTATGCAAAAAAAATTATAAAGTATATGAGTAGAAAATGAAAGGAGTTTCTGTGTTATAGAAAGTATGACTTTCCTTAGATTGCCAGGCAAAGAGGCTGATCTTATAAAATTATATAATAGTGGAAATTAATTCAAGATGATAGCTGTGGAAAAGACTATCACTGTGGAGATAAAATAAGTTCCTGTCCCTACCATCTATTGTGCTCAAATCAGCATCAGGCACAATGGAAATCGGTATGTGAGAAGGAAACATTGTGGAGCTGTAGAAAAAAAAAAAAACAAACAAAAAAAAAGAAAAAGAAAAAAAAAAGAAGGGGGAAAAAAAGATAAAATCCCCCGATGAGCTGAAGAGGAAGTCTAAGGGCGAATGAGGAGGATTGGTGATGAGATGGCAGGGCTCCAACATCACTGAGCAGGAATAACTCCTCCCTGTCAGATGTCCCCGGCAGTCAATCCTTGCCGTGGGTGGCAGACCGTGTCACTCCCACCTGCAATAGCGGGATTGGGTGGTGAGGTCCATGGCCACTGTCACAGATGTAGGTAGAGGGGACCACCCAGGGCCTCAAGTCTCTACATTAGGCAGATGCTAACTCAGAAACTGCCAGTTGACAGCAGTCTGGGGCAGTCTTTCTCTCTTTTATCTCCTCTTTTATCTCCTCTTTTATCTCCTCTTTTTTCTCCTCTTTTTTCTCCTCTTTTTTCTCCTCCTTTTTCTCCTCCTTTTTCTCCTCCTTTTTCTCCTCCTTTTTCTCCTCCTTTTTTCTCCTCCTTTTTTCTCCTCCTTTTTTCTCCTCCTTTTTTCTCCTCCTTTTTTCTCCTCCTTTTTTCTCCTCCTTTTTTCTCCTCCTTTTTTCTCCTCCTTTTTTCTCCTCCTTTTTTCTCCTCCTTTTTTCTCCTCCTTTTTTCTCCTCCTTTTTTCTCCTCCTTTTTCTCCTAAACCTTCCCCTTCCCTTCCTCCTTCCCAGGCCATGTGGCCTCCACCCCTTCTGGGAGGATGGCCATAGTTAGGACAGGCACCTTGACAGGACAGAGAGAAATATTAGCTTTACTGTTATTTCCCAAGCTTATTTTCCAACTCTTCCCTGATTTCCCCAGTAACATTGCCTTTTAATTGAACAAAAATTTGCTGTCTGTGCAGGGAAAGAAGTTCCACCTTGGAGAGGAGGTAATTAATTTTCCCAGACTCTGGGAGCTCGATTTGTTGTTTGTTCTGGCTTCAGAAGGAACCTGACCCGTCTGCTGCTTTACTAAGCTGAAAAGATAATTTCTTTTGAAAACTATCCTTATCATGAAACCTGCCTTGAATGTTGATCCAATCTATGTCAGGCAATTCTTTTCGTGCAGAAGTAAAACTGGAAAGTTATCTAAATAGCACCATCATTTGGAGAAACTTCTGTGACCTTTTTGCAGAAATATTTGTTCTACTGGACAAGTATTTTACGCTATTGCCCACCACGTCTTCCAATTCTTGTATAAATCGTAAGGATAATGCATTTTCACTTTGCCGGAATATTATAACTACATCCAGCAGCTTTAATTTATATGGTATCTTTTTTTAAAAAAAAAAACAAAAGTACTTTTAATTAGATTTAGATTAATTTAGATAGTCTAAACATGTTCTAAAAATGTAAGACAGCTGCTCTGTCTCTTTCGATAAGTGAATTAAACAGGTCACATTCTCATTCGTCATAGCCCTGGATCAGGTGGCAGGGGTAAGATGGTTTCTTTTCTAGCAGATGCTGGCAATGCGTTTGAACGTGAAAGGATGCCGTTAAACTGCTGAACCTTGAGTGACAGCACAGAGTTCCTTTGCACAGGAGAGTTGTCTTCTGGCTATGCTGACAACAGAAAATGTGAATGCCATCAAGAACGATCTGGTTTTGAGCCTTTCACAAGTACGGAGGTGGTAGTTGAGCATAATGTATCTGAGGAAACTTCTTGGTGGGTTCATTTATGGAGAGTAGAGAATTTTAGGGGAAAAGACATGGAGAAGGTAGCAAATTACAGATGATGTAATACCCTGTTGATGAAAGCTATGGCATTCATATAGGCCTAGGAAACAGGATGTAGGTCCTCATCCACATTGTGATTCATACCAGACCTTGGAGAAGTTTCCATCTGGGGCTTTGGTTTAACTGCATATGCAGATCTGCCTCCAAATGTGGTTCTTAATCTGGATTCACCGTGTGAGCTGCCCACTTCTCCAAGGTTACACCAGTAGCTTCAATTTGGATGGTTACTAGTATTTGTGTCTTCATTCTGATTTTACAAACATGACTGAGAATTTTTTCGGATTCAGTTTTCATTGATAAAATAGACTGCAAAAATAAAAAAAAAAACACCTTAGTTTTCACCATTTTGAACAAGAATATTGAAGACTGATGCTGCCTCTACCATTAAAGCTGGAGTATAGCTCTACCTTTTTTCCTATCACTCTTGACAAAGAGGCTGTAGATCTGATTAACCTGACTGTGAGCTTGAGGTTTCTAAAAAACAGGTAAGACTGACTCCTTAGGTGCCAGGGAAAGCTATTGCGTAACTGAGTTTTCGCTTTGTTGGTGCATATCTGTGTAAGGAATCTGTGGCTATCATGGGTGGGCATGTGCTATCTTGCATTTTGTGCGTTGCTCTAGGTATTTCTTGTCTCTATTTTGTGGTTTCTTTAAAAAAAAAAAACAAGCCAACACAACACTCAAAAATACTTCCTTCCTTGCCACACATTATGAACAATAGCTCTGACTAATTTAAAAGGTTTTTGTTTCTTAGATGTTGAAGAAAAGATACTATAATGAGAAAAATAACTAAAATAAATGAATTTTCCATTTAACTCTGCATACAGTAAAGTCATAGCTGTCTGCTGGGAATTTAATTTTCTCTTCTGGTGAGAACAACTCCCAAGAAAGTTTGTGTATAGATGTCTTTTAATGTACTGCCTTTATTATTCTATAAAACTCTTATAAAAACAAGGCCAGTAGCTATGACTGCTCAGCATCTTTTTCTATATTATTTCAGTATTTCCTTCTTTAGGATTTGGGAACAAATTGCATTCCTATAATAATGCAATCTCCTGAGAGCACTGGCAGTGGCAAACTTTAGAGATGTACGAAAACTGTGTCTTCATATTGTGGGTAGTGTAGAAGGTGATAAGAAGCTTAGAGGAGAAAATAGCTCGGGGAAAAGGAGGATTAACCTCTCTTACTGAGAGTGGAGCAGATACCAAGAAATTATATTTTGCCTGAATTGCATTCCTAGTTTGGATGTATTCAAATTTGGGGGAGGATGTTCTGGGGGAGGGTGCATGGGAAGGAGCTGAGGTTCTTGTATTTTGCACTCTGGCTGCATTTGCAGAGGAGGCTCAGTAGCTGATACAGACCTATTTTGCTTAAGTAATGTCTTCTTCTTACTAGGAAGAGTAATATAAATTTTTTTAGTTAAAAAAAAAAAAGGGGGGGGAAAAAAAATCGTCCTCCCTGCACCTCTATCATTTCTGGCAGCTTTTCCTTCCTGATCTGCCCTGTCTTTCTTTGGGATGTTCCTCAGAAACATTTCCCGGCAGAGCAGCTGGCCCCGGGCAAATCCACCAGCAAACAGCCCAGGCAGCCGCGGCTGACTCCCAGCTGTTGATCTTGGACAGGACAAAGAAACACGATCCTCTTTTTGGGAGAGTTTTGAGTCTGATCATTTTGGTGCCATTCCAATCCAAACCTAAACCCAAACATTTCTGAAATCTTCACGAAAGGTAGCAGTGCTTTAGGAGCAGGGAGACTTGCCAGCTCTCCTAGAGTTGTGGATCCTCAGTGGTGAAGGAGGCTGCATGGTGGGCTCTTCTCAACCAGCAGAGCCTGTGACCACAGGCCCCTGGGGAGCGGAGTTGACTGTGAGTTGGATTTTCATTGCCCTGGCAGCCCATCCTCCAGGCGAGCTGGTTGGGAGCTGCAATCCAGCGCTGCTGCAGAGCAGTGCATGGTGTTGGGGTGCTGGGAGAGGAGCTCGCCAAAATTGTGTGAAGTAGACAGGTGGGGAGCCGGGCAGGCTTCCAACAGACCTCTAATTTCCACGTCAGCAGCAGCAGGAGTTTCATGGTGCTGAGTGCATCTCTGCCAGGATGGGTCTGACAGATTAAGCTATTGAAAAAAGTTGATGGCTCTGAACTAACACCTGGACTCAGGATGGTGACGCAGAGCTGGGTGTTTTCAGGCAATTTAGCTGAAGTTCCCCAAGCACCCCACCTGGGACACTGTGGGTTCATCAAGCCAGTAATTAATGCGGTCAAGCAGAGCTTGAACTGAAGCTGAAGTTCAAGCAGAACTGAACTGGGAGCACCAAAGTTTCCTCTGATCAGGAGCGAAGGTGTGACTTACCACTGAGAAAGTACCTCCAGTACAAGTACAAACCATAAACTCCAAAGGGCCTGGTGGACTGGAAGTCTCCTGCCCATAGCAGCATCCCAGGGGGCTGCGGTGATCCTCTGCCTGGGCAGGAGGCCAGGATCTCTGTGTGAGTGACTAGGAGAGCGTGATCCCCTTGAGGCTTGGAACTCCCAGACTGAACTCTGCCTCTCCAGGGAAACTGCTGTACGTTTTGGATCTGTGTCCCAGCACAATTGTTTCTTCCTCAGAAGAAAACAGGCAAAATAGATGTTTAAACTTTGCTGCTTTGCCTGGCATAGCTGTTGTACTGATGGTGTCTGAAAGACGGGTCTCGGCATCCGACCACAAATCTTGCTGTTGCTAACGCGTCTTGTCCTTGCTTCGGGGAAGGTCAGCATTCTCCCTTTCCTTCTACTCAGGACTTTCTTACCCCATCCGTGGCACAACTCCCGTTGCCCTACTAAATGTTTTAGAAAACATCACTTCAAATAAAATCTCCAAGGCTTAATTTAGACATGAATATTTAAACTTTTCCATAGACATGAAGTCACCAGTTGGCACTGATCTGTGTTTGTAGAAATAAAATCCGCTGGTTGTTATTTGCTTTTCTGTTAGTTAAGCTCCTTTAACCCATGTTGCTTTCCACACCGGCCTCCATTCAATGGTGGTCTGACAGGTGCTGAACTTCTAGATTGATTGGTATTTCAGTAGTTGAACAACTTCCACAACTAAATAGCTTAAAGTATCAAAGTCAGACCTGAGCGATACTTCTTGTGCTTGACTTTAAAAATCATCATCTCTGGCTATGCCTGAATCCCTCTCTTGTGGGAATCCCTTTCCTCTGCCCCTCAATTTAGGGAGAGCAATGGCTGGAATTTAAAGCAAATATTACAGAATAATCAAGGGAAACAAAGTTTGAGTTCATAGTAATTGCTCGTATCAAGAAAATTATCTGAAGTGATATTTAATCAAGTCAGCAAAGAGAATTACACCTTGGGCCCCTCTCACCCATCGGTACAAGTTACCTTTAAGAGACTTGAGCAGATGCAACAATCTATTCATAAAGAAACTCTAGATCAATAATTAAATATGGAAAATATTCGGGAGATATTTATAAGAATTGGCAATCAGACTCTATTGGTTTGTGATACCCAAACAGAAAAAATGGAGAGAAAATAAGATTGTGATGCAAATGATTTTGCATTTTTCACCTACTTGTAATAGATTTCTAGATATTTGTGACAATGAAACTGAGAGGAGTAATTAAAAAAACAGTATTATTGAAAGACGATCAAAATCTAATATTCCAAACCACTGTTCCAAAAGAAGATGTCAATCATGAAAACTGACCCCTCCAAAAACTTACTGAATGCAATGAACCTATCTTGAATGGGTGTCTTAGATTGCATATTATTTCTGTCACTTTCAGGAACATCAAAATCAGAATGCTTTTTCAAACCATGTCCAAAGGAGAGTGAAAGGACCTCATTGTTCATGTTTGTGGTGTAAACGTTTCTAAGCATTAAATGGCAGCCTATGTTGTTTATATTGGATTTAGATCCAAAGCAGCCCTTGAAGCTGTTTTGTCAGGTGTTAAACTGCACATAAAGACACCACATTACTGACTATTGCAATTGTACCATAACGATCAGATCATAAAAAGAGAACAATATGCTATTATTGTAAAGAAGAGCTATAATGTATACGAATCTTCTACAGTTACCGATAACATGACAGTCGCAAAATTAAAGTCTGAGTATTTTTATGTTGTCTAATCCTGGAGCGTGAGTTTACCTTAAATGTCTTTTCTGCCTTGTGAGTTGTTGAGGTGTGCAAGTATTTACAGTCGAACGGATCTGAGGCCGAGCACGTGACCTGATCCAAGACCTCAGAGGTCAGAGGAAAAACCATCATTTTCCTTCTGAAAAATGATGGTTTTCCATCTGCCATTAGGTTTTGGGGATATACATATTTATATATGTTAGGATGCATAAGGTTTTTGCACTATAAACTTGTTGTTTTCTAGAGGTATGCAGAGTGGTTTTTTACTTTCAAATGTAAATTAGAAGACATAACCAGACATTAAGTCTGCAATTTCTAACTGATAGATTTAGTACAAGACCATGCATCCAGGGCAGATATTTCAAAGCAGATGAAAACTTTTGATCCATATTTAGCTACAGTTTATTTGCAGGCTGCAGCAGAATTTGTTAACAGCTGATGCAAATTGTTAGGAGTGAGCAAAAGGCCCACCGTCCTCGTACCTCTACTGAAATACAGAAAAACTCTTAAAAAATACTGCTTCATATTTTGAAGAAACCATCCCGTAGCCTTCGATTACTTTTTGTTTTAATCAAGTTTATATGCCTAACTCTTAAAGGCAAATAAGCAAATAGGAATGTTTATAATTTTCTTCTGCGATTGATACGTGGTATTTTTGGTTGTATTGTCCTGGAAACCTAAGCCATGGCTTACATTCCCAATATCATATAAGAGACTCTTTAGATGATTGCATTTTTACTAGCTCAAAATGCACGGATATTTCGAAGTGGCAGCATCCAACTGTAATCTCTATAATCAGCCAGCAGCACATATCCCAAAGGAATAATGACCAAGATGAAAATACATTGTTTTAAGTCGTAATAATATTACTGAACCTTTCACATGTCATTCTCACCTCTTGGGAAACATTTAAATTTAGCTTAACATTCAACCTAGTCATCATAATAATCTTGCCTGCCCTAGGCTTTGGCTACAGAATTTTAGATCTCTGTACAATATATTCCTGGTAGTTCTGGTCTTTTCTGACACCAGGTATGGTATAGGTTTGGACTGCACTAGCCTATAGTGCAATGAGGAATTTTTCCTTCTTGTTTTGTCTTGCCAGAGGTTGCAGTATTATTGTTCTTAGCTTTTTTGTACTGAATTGCTAAATACTTGTGCTTTTATGTTCAGGCAAAAAAAAGTTCTCTAAATATGACTAACAAAAGTACATAGTTCTAATAGTTGTTCTCTCGCCACTATTGGGCTGTATTCGTCCTTGTTTGCAAGATGAGTGGGTTTCTTTTCCAGAATTTCACAAGGTTTTGATTGCCTGACATGGAATAATCTTGAACTTTTCATTTTGTTAGTAGAGTTGAAATTGTCGTATGTGTTATAATCAACCCAGCTATTTGAGTCTGAGTGTGAAAGTGAAATATCTAAGTAGCATCTTAGTTCCTACTAACTTCAGTGGATGTACGTGTCATTGTTCTTAAAAAGATCAATCTTATACAAAATTGAGGAGCCAGCAAAGCATAAAAAAGATATTTTTTTTAGTGGGTTTGTTTGTTTGTTTGTCTAATCCTTGCTGCAGGCTATCCAAAGAGTGGTTTGTTATTGTAAATGCTAGGACGCTTCTTGTACCAGAGCTGTGCAGCAGCAGCTGGAGAAAGTGAATCAACAAATTCTTAGCTGTGCATTAGCCAGGGAAGGGGAGAACCTAGGAAGGGTTTCCTTCTCTGTCAAGACTGTTGGAGTGACATTGAGTGAGGAGGAACTGGGGAAATGGTGGAATAAAAAAAGAATGTCTTCTTGCTGTCCTCCTTTTGGATAACTTTTTATTACTAAAAGCCATAAAGATGGGCCAAAGGTGATTTAGGAAGTGAAATTCTTCCCTGTCTTTGTTTCCCTTTCCAGGATGATATCTTATGGAAGGATCCTTATGAGTTAAAGCCCTTTTTTCTGTTTCCATGCTGCTTGTTGCTGAGCCGTGGCTTCCACTGAAGGATTCAGGGAGAAGAAGATTTTTCATCACTTTCTCTTGCTCGTAGTGTCTTCTTTAGGAATTAAAGATCTACTTTCCATAATCTCTGTCCTTACAGTATGTTAAAGCTTTATTCATTCTTCCAACAGACACTCAGCTATTCTTAATAGGATGATTTGGGATGGTCCTTACTAAGCTTGTGGTATGTTTGAAGAGTCTTACAAGGTTTGTTGTGGTTCAGCAGAGCAGAGGCAGTCTTAAAAGAAGCCTCTTCCAAACTATGTCTACACAGTCCCTTGGAAAGGGGCTTCTTTCATGTTCCTTGCGGGCTTGACTGTCACTTTATTACCAAGACAGTAAACTCAGTTTCAGCACCACTGTACTCATGCTTTTAATGATTTAAATGTCAAAAAATATTCTGAAAATGAGGAAACAACTATATTATAGAATGGAAAATTTTGAGGACATCTAATATGGAAAGGTTAGTTCTTTTTGACCTTATGTGTCTGTCTCTTCTATATGCCAGAACTGGGTATATAAAAACGAATCAATTGTAGCCTGAGCTATGAAATCATTACTGTGAGGGTGAAATTGGGCATCATTAGCTGGTGATCACTGAGATAAGTAGCAATTGGTAATGGCCTTAGCCTGTGACAGCATGAGTTACTGCCACAATATCAGCCAAGGCTGATATTCACCAACCCCATCAACTCCTAACGAGACAATAGCAGGAATGAAGATGAGAAGACTTTGCATTTGATCAGAGTCTCAATGGTTCAAATTTGCCCCTCTATCTGTGCATAACTGAGGAAAACATGCCTTGCTGCTTTAAGTGTTGGTGCAAGAGGGAAGGAAAGGGTTAATCACCCAAATCTTGCTGACTTCCAGCAGAAAGGCATCTAATTCCCTTCTCTCCCAGCCTGCATTTGTAGAAAGGCTCACCACGTGACTGGGGATCCTCTTTGGTAACAGGCTGCTAATCATGCTTCATTTTCTTTAAAGCACTATCTTCTGTTCATTTAAATGTTAAATTTCACTAGGAGCATTTAAAGTATTTAGGATCAGTAGGCCATCAGTAGTTAAAATGTAAATAAAGTTAAAAGGGAACTGATTAAATGGCAACAAGTTTTGTTTCTTTTTGGCAAAGCAGAAGAAATATTCTCTCTGATATTTCCCACAGTCCTTATAGCTTCATTTAAAGACTATATTAAAATATAATCAGTATATACTCAATTTAATTTGTATAAAATGTTATTAACATGTGTTTGGTAAACGGAATTGCCAGCCACAGGCTTAGATACATAGAACACATGTCAATACATAGACGCTGCATAGGCAACCTGATTTCTTCCCCCCAACCCCACCTCCCATGGTTGTCCATTTCTGCAATGTCACTGCAGTAAATGAGGTTATTGGGGTAAGAGGGAGACCAAACCCCTGCTATGTAAGTCTACAAGTCTCAGTTTGACCAGGTTTCTATCTCATAGAAGCCAGCCTGAAAAATTACTCAGGACACTCACCTTATTCCATTTGATATTAAAAATATACTATTATGAACCGAAAAGATGAAGTGTAAAATGTGCTTGTTGTCTAAATTGTTTGCATTGCTACTCATTATTTATTTTTGTTGTACTTTCATTTTCTTGTACAATTTCATAGAAAACTTGTTTAAACCCACAGTGTTTTAGCACAAATATCTTGCCTAACTATTATCAGGAAGCACTAACTCAAAAAACTTTGTGAGGTGATCAATGTAGTAATTCTACCTGACAGGTAAAGGGTTAAATTCATAGCAAGTTCCCAGCACTAAAAGGGCAGAGGGTTTATTTTTGTCTGTTGTGAACAAGGTAGTCTTGATAGAGAGAACACCAAGAAACCTTTTGGTCATCTGAAACATCAGTCTTATTTGCCAGGACCTACACAGACTGCTCTAGTATGAAATTGAAATAGCTGAGCAGCTGGTTTAAAATATCTGGAAGAAATGTAACTGTTGGGTTATCTCAGCAAGCAATTGCTAAACAGCAGTAATTTAGAAGAGGGATTGATTCTGCGTTTCTCAATGGTGTAAATCCAGCATACGAGTACTTTTAAAAGAAATTACCACTAGAGCCACTTTTTGCTTGAAAGAAATAACATGGTGCTACATATGTATGAAAACTAATTTCTTCTTGAAGCTATTCAGGACAAAAATAATTTTTTGTTAAAGCATGAATTTCCATTGAAATACTGATCAAAACTCTACCTGAGTTCAAAAGGCAAGTACCTGGGGTGGACTTCTCTGTGGCATCGTATCTAGTGGGCATCCTGGGCTTCTAGAGTTGCAGGCTGGTCCCAGGAGAAGATGTCCCTGGAGCTGCCAGGTTTGTGGTTTTGGGGCAGCCCCACCATATTCACACAGTTACATGTTCTCATAGTAAACGTTTTCCTCTGAATTCTTCCTCCACAACAAATTTCAGGGACTCCGCTTCTCATCTTGACTAGGAGCTGAAACTCCTCAATCTTCCTGGTCAAATGGAGATTCTGTATTTGGAACAGGCTTGCTCCACTGTACCCAGACTTTATTTATTGACTATAAACCATGTATTGCTGTTTCCAGAGAGTACAAATATGAGTAACCAGCTGGACATTCTGAGTATGTTGGTTTACATTGATACCTATTGCACACGGGAGCGATAATGGTCCTTTGCTGACCTACTTAATGAAAACTTGCATAGGTGATGCTGGTCTGAGTCTGTTCACAAACAAAGAGCCAGCAGCAGATACGGCTGTGAGGCAGATGATACACTGAGATTTGCGTGGCATCATTACACGTGTAAGCAGTTCTGATATTTGCGGTGAAATCATGACCTCATTGAAGTGGGTGGCAGCTTTCCCACTGCCTTCAGTTTGGCCAAAGACCAGCCTTTCTGTTGGTGTTTGCCCAGAATACTTGACTGAGATTGATGGAGACTAAATGGCATAAAATTCAGCATGATGCTGTGGCCCTGCAAAACGAGCTCTGAAATCATTTGACCTACATAGAGTTTGTATTTATTCCACTGTCTGAATTTTGTGGCAGTTTTCACTCAGAATTGGTTCAGTTCGGATGTGTGGGGTTTATTTGTAAGTTCTCTGTAGGCATTCGCAATTGTCTTGCTGAGTTCTCGGAGTAATAAGTATAAATGATGAAATTCTGTTATCAGGATGGATAAAATCCAGTAGTATGACAAAACATACAGGCTTCCTGAGCAAGATGAGCTACAGGTGCATGATGGACTAAAACACATTTTAAAAGCCTCTGTCTTTCATATGTGTTTCTCAGAGAATATGATTGACAGAAAGAGGAAAGCCTGATTTTTGGTATTAAGTGGCAACATCCGTGTGTTATGGGAAGGCAGAACTTGGCTCCATGCTTTTGTGTTGATCTGAATGTGCTGAGACTCCTCAGGGTTCAATTCCAGGCAAGGAAACATTCTCACATGAAGTCTATGAATTATTACGACTTTATAACTGTGGATATAAAAATCGCAGCTATTTCTGTACTTTTAAAGAATTGCAGGATTTCCAGCAGTGTATAGCAAGGATCGGGGAATCTGTGTGGAGAGGGCATATAATCTCTGGAAAGAGGGCTATGCAATTATCACCCATAATACCATTCAGTAACGCTGTCCATACCGTGACATATCCATCTTAGATTGTAAGATATATAACTGTGCCTTATCATCAAAATCTATTTCAACTGGTATAGCTTACTTAGATCATCCTGTTTTCTCATTCGTCTCTGGTATTTCCTGGTCTCTAAATCTCCAGATCACCTGGGGCTCTTAACCCTCTTTAATAAATAGGTCCATCACATTTTCCCTGTGTTCAAAAATGTCATAGCTGCTTCCAATATGCTCTGCCAGAATCATAAAAATAAGTACGGTATAAAACATTATTAGAGTCCTATTTCCAGTTTCTCCAGCATAGCTCATTTCAAGACATTACAGACATTCTGCAAACTCTGTGTTGTGATTATTCCTTCCAATTGCTCTGTTCGAAGATATCCTGGTCAGCTGCTGGCACCTTAGGCCTTGGAGTAGCTGTTTAATAGCCTTGAACAAATTTGCATGTTTAAAAAAAGGTGGGTAGCATCCTATCTTCCAGGTGTTCCATACCATGAAGCAACCTGCTGCTCCTTCTGCCTGTGCTGGCATTGCCCATGTAGGGCACAGGGCGGTGTCCATGCACAGTCAGTGGCAGCAAGTCACTGGCTATTACTGCACTTTTGGTGTCTGTGGGTGCCATTACTTGTGGCCAATAGCCTCTTCCACTTAAAGGGTCTGGATATAAAGGACTTTCAAACAATATTTCTCTGAAACACTGCCTGAATCGCTGCCACACGTGTGACCTGGGCTAACAGAGCAGCTGTCAAAAACTGGTGCGTGTGGTTTGGGTTTTCTATTACTAATCCGGGCATTCTTCTCACATCAACAGAGGTGATATAAATGTCTCTGCAAAGCCCAGGGTTTTTTTCAACATGTTGAAGGGTGTTTTCAGGCACTGGCAGAGTGTGGGTGATGCTGGCCCTGTTGAGGCTCAGCAGCAACCCTTACGCCGACTTCGGCAGGGATGGGGGTTTCACCCAGCGTACTTGTGCTGCACGTTATTTACAAATTGCAAGCAGCTGAAGGCAAGGAGCAAACAGTTAAGACGTACTAATTTGAATTTAACCTGCCTTACAAGCAGACATCTGCAGATCATTCTATAGAAAGAAATGCATCATGTATGGGATATAGTAAATGTAACTTTCATCCGTAATCTGTCTTCTTTTCATTGTTGTTTTTTTAAAATCACTTCAGAGATGCCATTACATAGACTCAAATCAACGTCTGTGTGAGTTGACAGCTATCTTTTTAGGCTATCATATTTACAGTTCCTCCTCCAAAAGAACAAAGTTGTGTATTTGATTTAGGAAGAAGAAAGTGCAGCCATAGTGTTTTGTTGGCTCCCAGTGTCTGACGGCTTACGTCTGAGGCTGTATGTGGCATTAATATACTTTAGCTGGTCCTTTTCCAAGAGCAAGATAACATTTCAAGCCTGATGCCTATCAGCTTGCTCCTTCAGTGCAGACGGCTGCAGTATCGCCATTTCTCAAGAGACATCCACCAACGCTCTGAGAGAGCACGAGCCATCCTTCTTGCAGACCCTGCCTGCAAAAGCTCTGACACTCGGTGAAATTTACTGTTCCTAAATAACCCAAACTGGCAAACGACATCCCTGTGCAGCAGAAACGCAGACACTGCCTGCAGGAAGGATTGCTTTTCCTGCCTCTGATTTCCCAGTCCGGGCTCTGGGAAGGGATGAGAGCAGAGGACCTCAAAGGAATTTCCATCCTGACATGTGCCATTGTCCAGGCAGTTCAAAGATTTGGAAGTTTCAGGAATGAAACACATGTTTCTAAGAAAGAGACAGATTCCTTCTCTCACTTTAAAAGCACAAACTTCACACAAAAACCACATTAATAACAAATCGCTGAGAGCTTTTTCTCTTGAGGTACATTTGAAGTACGTACTTCTGCAGATAATTCCATCTTCTTTTCACAGGTCATTTTTCTTGCTACATTTGCTATTTTTCAGTACTGTCTATGACTAAATAAGGGCTTTAACCCTCACAACCAAACTTCCCTGGAGCAGTCCCATTCTGAGCTTGGGTGCCCAGTCTGGGAATGCTGACACGTTGCCATGACAACAGAGTGTGTCATCATAACAATAGGCTGTGACCTCGAAGGGGCATCACGAAAAGGAACTGAGAACTGGATACAAAAGGCCTTATTTTCACCTAAATATAGTTTAATCACAGAGTGCATGGAAAACAAGAGCTGCAAATGATATTTTATCTCCTACAGATTATTTTCTTTCCAGCTTTGCTTCTCTGCATGGCAAATTGCTAAGATCTTTTTAAAAGCTGGGTATCTGTTCTTAATCCAGTCCATTTAGGCGTAAGTATTGCTGCAAAGCAGACCATAACAAACGGATAACAAAATGATCCTCCCTTAGAAGTACTTCTGAAAGTTTACCTAGAGAATGACAGGGTTTTCAAATGAACTCTATCCTCTTTGACTAACCCTTCATTTTTATTTTAATATTTCTCTTTTCTTCACATGGCCAGAAGGCACTGATTACAGATCTAATCATTGATCAAGTGGTCTGAAAATATCTTAAGTAAGAAAAAAATTCAGTTTCTTGAGCCAGAATAAAAGTTACAAGTTTGACTATAAAAACAATGACTGATAAATTGGTAAATGGGCAAAAGTATTTTAAGATCTTTTAACAATCAGAGAGCCAGACAGAAGTTCATGGAGTTATTTTAGACATAGGGAGCACCCACAGTCCCAGTTTGGCCCAAGATTTTCACAATTTTTTTAATAATAGATTTCCAAGTTTCATCTAAAGTTTGTTTGCAAGATACAACTGAAACATATATTCAGTAATGAAGAGTCATCTTGTCTTCTATCTTCTGCTTTAGTCCTGGTTTCTAAACTTGTATTAAGACTGTCTATAAATCCCACAATAAATTAGATACTATTATCAAAAATCCTAAACGTTCCATGGTCTCCGAGAGTAAAAACGATATCAAATTATTTCCACCCATATCTCCATTTTCCAAAGCATGTTTGTACCATTCAGCATGAGGAGTGGAGCTCATGAGCTAATTGCAACGACCTAATGCATCCAGCAAATCTGGCTCCTTTCCCTGTGCATGAATCATTCACGACCAGGCCTGGATCTCTGTGAATGTGTACAACCACTTATTTTTAGCAAGATCCTAGAAAAGAAAGTGTTGACTTTTCTGCTAGGTCCCTTGAGTTCTCCTGCTCTCAAGTGCCAGCAAATCTCCGGTACCACCAGCCACAATGCTGCTGTGGTGCCTTTCCAATTAGCAAGGGTGATGTGATGAGCAACCACTCATGGTTTTCAATGCCAAGAAATACTAAACCAAATCATCTGTGCAATCTGAAAGAGACTTCTTGTTGTTGTTGTTGTTAAGCCTGGGCAGCTCTGGATTGTCAGGAATCTCTTTTCATCACTAGAAATAAAATTTTCTCTCACTTCCAAAAATGGTAGTGAAGCTGGAAAAGAGGACTGAGTTGTTCTGATGTGATGATAAAAGTGAGAGATTTGCTATGTTTGCACATCATGCTTCTATTCTTGAAATGACTGGTTTATGAACAACGGTAAGGAAATTAAACAGGATTTGAATTTGCCCTTCAGGTTATAAACAGCTCCAGTATTTACAACGCACTTTGCACTTGACTCTATTGTAGCAGGAATGTTAACAGCAACTAAATTAAAGTTGCCTAAAGATTTCCATTAGTCCAGGCAAGAGAGATTTGCAAGTATGTGTGTATATAATCTTTGACTTACATGAAAAACCAAATAGTTATTTGTTGTAATTCTTTCCATATTCATTTTCAGATATATTAAAAAGCTCAAACTTTTCAGTGCAGCTCAGCTTTTGGCTCTAGTTTTCTACCTTTTTTCCTTTTTTGGCTGTTTTTTTGAGACCAGGGATTTTAAGAAAGCGCTGGTGTGAGGCTTAAGCTTTGAACAGCCACAGCTGTACATGGATTTGCAGATGTCTCAGCACAGACCACTGACTCAGGAAAGAGCACTGGGAGAAGCTCGCTAGCTCCTCATGCAAGAGTCTCTGGTTGACAAACTGAGGCTCGAGGTCTCTTTCTATGACTTGCTAATTGTCTTGGGTTGTTATTTGGAATAGAAGAACATTTTTGCCTTAGTTTTTGCCTTCTCAGGAGAGTGAATGTTTGTAGAGACCAGGACATTCCTTTGGTGGTGTGCTTTTATTTTGCTCTAAAAATAAGAATTAAACAAAAATAGACTTTCACTGTCCTGTGCTCATAAGAATAAGACTTTTGGACCAGCCTGGTTCATTATTATAGGAATATTTTTAATGTGGGAATGAGATTCCTTTTCTATCTCTCAAGCAGTGCCTAGACACTTACAGTTAAGGCATTAAGTGGCCCAAGAATAAACTGCCACACCGTTTAAACCTAGCATCATAACTCGGCAGAAGCTGGGGAGCTTCCTTACCCCAAAATTATATTGTTTTATAAGTAGATCTGCCTTGTCAGGTGAGAGGGAGGCAGAAGAGCTATCTATAGCTTATCCTCTCACGCTTACATGACAGTCATCTCCAGCTTTCCATGGTGTTGGATAAACTGTAGGAATCTGAGTTGATGAGCCTTTGAAACTATGGGCAAGCTTCAGAGAAGCACCCTAACGAAATTCAACTTCACCTTCCTTCACCATCAAAAGCAGCGGGCTCCATCTATACACCCTGAAAAAGTCTTTCTTCCAACCCTGAGCTCCAGCTTAGGTCTCTCCCCTTTTATCCTACGGTTCCATTTTGTTTACTATCAAAATATCTAATACATAATTTAAGGAACTACATAACTGAGAAGACAGTCTAGGCTTTCTTCTGTTCTACTACTGAATAAGTGTCTTTAAAATTCAAGTTGCTTAACTTTTCTATGCCTCATATAACAGAAGCAAAAATGGATGTACATTGCTTTTCAGTCTTGAATTGAGGTACCTTAGCTCTGGTGCTCCACATCCCACCACAAGCACTACTGGAGGCCGTGCAAGAATTTTGCTGCATGCAAATGTAGGGTCATTTACTTTCCACAATTGGCCTTATCTACATCTCTAATAGGTCATGGCTTAAATCTTGAAGCACAAAAGCTTAATTACTAAAAATGTTCTCAGAACTAAATAAAAAAAAATCTGGAAACATTGGTATCGATATAAATATTCAAAATAATTCTGAAGATTGGTATTTCCACTGTCAAAAATTTAGCAATCAGGTCAAGTCCCTGAACCCATAACCATCCTTTCTGTCTTGTAACCCTACACCTAAACTTTCTATGAAGTGCCTGCTATTTTGCCATATCCCACTTTAGATGGACTGAGCAGTCCTACACACACCATGCTAGGTGAGACCGATCTACTGATTCAATGTTAGAACGTCCTCCACAATATTTTACCGTCCATTAATTACAGAAATGCTGTATGGCCCCAGGAATCTGAATGACACACTCGTCATGCATGTATTTTTTTTCCTATAGGTTACACTACCCCAGTAATTGCTGTAACAGCAGCAGACACTTTGCATATTCAGTTAATGCTACATAGTTACAAAAAGTGATAACGTAATTACTTCAACACCCCAGGTTTTACTGCCAGAAAGCCTCACCTATCTGCAGCCAAAAGGTTTATATTTCTTTTTCAAAAACTTAACTAAAGTAACAAAACAATTATGGATCACAATTGATATGTCACAGGAATGTATATTCTCAACAAAATCAGAGTTTATTAGATGTATTAGCTGTGGTCCCTCTTCTCGGAGCAGTAACGTGGAAGGGGACTAGTATTCCTGAAACACTGATAGAAATTGTATGTGGAGGAAATGTTGCATTTCCTTTGTTCTTTACATGTTCTATAAATATGTCATGTGTTTGTTAAAGCTGTGTTATTTCTGGAAGTCTGCCTACTCTCTTGTTTAATTTTTCCTGAATCCTTCAGGGCTGTAGATAGCTTGGGATACACAGAGATTTAACATTCCATATTTATGCTCTGTTAACAGGCACCACATGAAGATTAGGAATGTAAACGGGTTGTGAGGAACAGAGAGGGAAATATTTAGCATGTCTAAAAAAGGACTAGTCTTAGAGTCTTTTTGCTGAAAGACACTTCTATTACTCATACTCGTGACTTTCCATCCTTCTTACAGAAAAAAAGAATGAGAAAGGTCATCAGAGCATCGTAAGCTTGATCAGATATTGGAACAGCCTTTCTGAGTTTTGCATCTGGACACTTTAAATTACATATAAATTAGCCCTTCCTTTTGATCTCCATATATTCATTTATCCCAGTCAGTGATTGTCCCCAGTTTCTCTTGATCATAGCCAGCTTCTTCCCCTTGAATGAAAGTATCGCCTAATATAAAAAGGTTCTCCATTTGCCTCTGCAAGTAATTATAACCTTTTTCTTGCCACAATACTCCTAACACACTGAAAAAACAAACAACTGTAATAACCTGTCTATGACAGTATGTGCAACAAAGGTGCTTAAATATCAGAGAGATATATAAAACTTAGTGTCCTTAAATATACTTAGGTCATTGAGTGAAAAAGTTGAACTGCTTTCAGAAATGACTCAGTGCTTGTACCATCCATTTAGAAACACAGGTCAACCGATGAAAATCTGTTTGAATCACAAGAATAAAATTGTTGAAGATGGGGTTTAGTGTGCTCACAATGTATAAATCATTTTTTAAAGTAGAGTGTAGTTCCTTAGGACCCAAGTTCCTTAGGTACTCATGAAAATTTTACTCATTATGTTTCTATTTTTCATGCTTTTCCACTATTTGTTTAAATACACATATTGAGAAGTCAGTGAAAAATGAATCATGGATGACAGTTCTTTGATCTTTCAAATACAGTAATAATGCTGTTTCGAAAAGAGTCATCCCAAAAAAAGCACTCATTCTCTCAAGTAGCTCCATTTTACCTCAGAGCCCCATATCTTTGCCTGGAAATTCAGCAGTGATGCCGGTTTGGTAATGTCCATTGGGAGTCACTAGGAAAACACAGAAAACCTGGGCATGAATAGATTTTCCGATGCAACTGGAAAAAGAATGATTTCACTTTATGCTGCATAAAGAGATGAAGTCATTTAAATGTGTCCTGAAGACTCAGAATCATACAATTTCAGAATATGTTTTCCTTGATTATTGACATCTTCAAGCTGAACTGATAATGTGCAGGATGTTTCGTACAACACTAGGTGTATACAGGGTGAGATTTTGATGGCTCTACACATACTGAAAAACACCTTTCTGTATGAGGAGTCCCACTAACAGCAATGAAATTCCTCACAGCATGAAATGCTGAGCAGAAGGTATAGCACCACCAGAGTGTGGTTTCTTGTGTTTTGAATACAAGTGTATACTGTATATAGCCAGGTGTATATTGAGAAAACAGGAACTGGTCAGCGTAGCAGATCCCAAGGCCCTTTTTTCCATTTCCAAGAAATAGAGCAGAAATCCCCATGCACACCCCAGAAAATACAAGTCCCTGAGAAGAGAGACCAGAATCTTCTGATCTCCCCAGGGATTCAACATTTTTATTTGTAGTGATGATATCTCTAAGAAAGTAAGAAAGCGGCTGGTTCACAAACCATAGTGGGATTTTCAAGGGTATTTACTCAGCGAGTGAAATCCTGAGATCATGACTACAAGTCTTGGCAGTTGCTCAAATACTTTTATTGCAGTTTTAAAACTCATTTGTGCAATTTCCCACGTGAAAAACAAAGCCCACACAGGTTTCTTGTGATGTATTAGCATTCTCCCACTTGAAGTTCCAGCTTCATATGAGGTCCCATGTATCAAGATGGAGACCCCAAAGAAAAAATCAGTGTTCCTTGTTTATCTAAGGCAATAAATAGGTAAAAAAAAAAAAAAAAAAATCTTTATGTAAAAACTCATTGCCTTAGGATTTTGGTCTCCACATCTAAATGCTTACCAAAACTTTTAACTGACAGTAACTGCGTAGAGAGCATCTTCTCCTGTAAGCCTAGTGATCGAAACCAAATTAAAATAAGCTTTTGAAGCAATCGACAACTGCCTCCTTCAGCAATGCCATATGAAACTATTCAAAGTAGATGCCTTTTAGAGTCAACAAAAGGTTCTGCTGCCAACAGAGGTGGAGGAGGATCAAGCCGTAAAAGAGGGAAAACAAATTGCCTTGCACTAAAACTTGTTGGCAGTCACTGTGCTGGAGTCAGGGCTCCTTTGCCTCCTTTCATGGGTAAATGAGACTGATGTTGAAGACTTCAACACTACCAACAGAGCTATAACCTTCCTGATGATCACCATTACTACTGCAGAATGTCCCACCAGACTGTAAACCCTTTAAACATAATACCCTGGGGAATTTTCGCCAATAAAACTTTATCTGGATACGAGGTTTTATGTCATTTCCATGGGTTGTCTTCATGGGGTGAATCTTTCTTGTGTTTTAACAATTCTTCATTCATGTTATCATAATGTATTTTGTTCTAAAGATACCACACTCTTTTTTTCAATTTATTTTGAAGGGATTGAATCAAGAACTCCTTGAATTTAATAGGGTTTTTTTCATTCACTTTTAGAGGCACTTTCCATCAAGTTCAAAACATTCTAGTCAATGCTCTCTAAGTGCATTCACTTTTAAAAAACCAGAGTGATTTAAATATAAATATTTTTTTAATGACTCACCTTGAAAGCCTGAAATAATTACATCATTTCAAACTCTGCCCACTCTTTTTAATTTCTACTGGACTTTCAGACTGACTTCAGAAATCAGAGTTAATTTTCTTTCTCCTGCAAAATCTTAGGCCTTTGCAATCATTCGTACCTGTGTTTGATCTGTGAAATCTTGATGTAGACTTCCTGGCAGATTTGTACTGAACAGCATCTCTAATCCCTTTTAGAACATGTTCCATAGGCTGAAAGAAAGGGATTTTTTAACATCGGCAAAATTTTAAAAAGGACTTTACCAAAAAGATTTTCCCCTAACTCAATCCTCTTTAAAACACGAAACCCAACACCAAGTAGACACTAATTCCAATTTGTAACAAAACCAGGCAAAAGGGGGAGTGCCAGTGGTTATACATAAGTCTCCATATGAGCCAGACAACTTAATAACACCACTTATTAGAGAAGCCTTAAAGATAATCCCATTAAAGCTATTCAGCAGAACACTGATATTTTTCTGAAATCTGTGTGGAAGCAGACAGGATTACTCAAATGAAATGTGAGCAGCTTTCCAGTAAACCTCATCCCCCACCTCTTACTCCTGAAGGCTGCAGACCTTGATGCTCCACTGTTCTCTTGCTTAACAGATGGGTGAAATTACGACTCAGAAATAGGGAGGGATGGAGAGGTGGGCGTACAGTCTTCTACAGCTCTTCTCGTCAAGACACGATGTGAGACCTTGCTGATAATGCCACAGATTTCTTTTCTGGCCCTGTACAATGGTAATTCAGGCAAAGTGGTCACACTATGTGGCAATTCATTTCTGGCAGATAGTTTTTGTGCTGTACCTATTCACTTGAAAACCAATGTTAGGGAGACCACCACTTACTATCCAGATGTCCTTGCATAGACTTTGTTCCCTCTTAATTTCTTTATGTTTAACTCTACCTGCCTTTCCATCTGAGCAAATGCTATGTCTCAAACGTGTGAAATGTCCCAATGATCCTACCCTGTGGATGAGACACCGGCTGGATTGATAGTTGGTGGTGAACCCTTGCCACTGAGAACAAGTGGTGGTGGTTTGACAGAGGTACAGAGAAATTTGGAATGACAGGAAACTATGATCCTGTTTGAACCTGAGAAAGGGTGAATTTCTGTTTTAAAGCACCTTATCTAAACAGTACTTAAGGAGGGAAACCTTGTGAACTCTTGTTAAAAACTTATTGCTATAATTTAGAAACTCCTTTCATCTAGCATGAAGGGGGTTTTTGCCTTCAAGAAACAAGGTTGTAGTGTTCTCATTTGCATGTACTTAGTCAGTGAGTTAGAGATACTTTTGGCAATGCTGTTTTCACTTCTTAATTCTACTCTTTTAAATGTCTATCTCTCTCTTGGATTTTCAGAACCCTTGAAGATCCCCCACATAAATTGTCCTTGAAAAAGAGTAGATTTTTTTGTTCTTTTTATGTGAGCAATTTCTACTTTATTTGGGTTTAACAATAGAAGATGATAAGTGTACTTTGTGTAAACATTCTGCAAGTAGTTTAATCCAAACCTACAAGGATATCTGGTTCCTCTAAAGATGTCCATAATTATACGGCAAAGCTCTGAAGAATGTAATTATTCATTTTAGAATCTGTGCTGGAACATTACACTACTGTCTGGTTTAGGTTTGGAAAAGAGAATATCATGGATTCAGAGGATTCTTTTTTACATCAATGCCTACTTTGGTTTGGGGTAGCGTACTGGTATGACAGCTGCAGGGAAGCCTCTGCACCAGTGAAACCACCAGTTCAGTGACTCCTTCTAGACATTATCAAGCCGTCTCTGCTGCCTCTGCAAGGCTCTGAAAGGGGATTTTTTTTTTGGCATTTGTCAGGGCACTGGGACTTGTTTTTTCCAGTGCATTGCTTTTGGAGTGGTTGCAGTATTGCTAGCGGTAACAATGTTCCCCCACAAGCAATCATTGGACAAAATCTCTTCAGGGTCTTAAATGATATTTCCTACGACAAGTGTTTAACAAGTTGACCTCTGGGTATCAACTTTCTTCTTGGTCAATGCACAACTAAAAGCAACTCTACATTTATCAAGTTATGGCTGGATGGCTCTTTCCCTTCATGGCCTTGCTGAAAACTGGAAAGGTACTGGAAAGACTGCAAATTTTTGTTAAGCCTTAACAGAATGGCTTCTCTACTGGCCAAAATAGATTAAAACCTGCTCATTTAGTGGTCCGTGATTAGAAAGTAAGGAAGAAATGCTCCTCTATTTCTGAATGGTACCTTTTAGTCAAGGGTTTAACATGCTTTAAAAATCACCGCTTCAGTGTATTTGTTTCCACTTTCCTGTTTTTCTCCACTTAGACTTGTCCTGACGCTAACACCACTGCGGGTGGTGGCTTACCAGGTACTTCTGTAAAACACCCCTATATACCTGAGACACTCAGAGCTTCTTTTAGTGTTGTAGTAGTGGCTCTATCTTGATGAATTAGAGAGAGGAACGTCTTAATAATTTTCCAGTTTTTGCATGAAAATGCAGACTTTCCACACTATTGTGTTAATTCTGACCTGCATTGTGGTTCTTCCCTGGGTATTCGGGTAACTTGAGACCATGTTTACTGGTATTTACCTCTTTCTTTTGCTTGTTGTCTCTTCCTTGGTTGAACTTTAATTTCATTTTGGCCTGAGGGAATTTAAGCCAAGGCAAGGAACAAAAGTCAGCTTTCCAAATATTATGGTGGACAGAAAGGAAGGAGGGTGTTACTTGTTTTGAAAATATGTCAACTGTGTCCATCTACATACTCTGCCTGTGTAATGACGGTATTAATTTTGCCGGGGTCCCTCTGTTGAGTGAATCCATACTGTTCATCTATCCCATACTGGAAATATTCCCATTTTGGTGGCTTTAATACAATTCAGTACATTCTAGTACATTTTAGACCATTTCTCTCCTCTCAGCATAAGGACTTTACTTCCAATTTGCCCAGGAGCTGTTGACATTAATTTGTATTTGTGGCAGCTTTTCCTTTGCAGTGAGCATTTCAGTTTGCCTCAATTCAGATGTCAGGTTTCTTACAGCTGGAAGTAAAATGGTTTTATCTGATTTTTTTCTCTAAGTATGTAGAAATATGTGTATTTCAGGTGAACCTGATTCTTGGTACTGTAGACGTTCTTCAGAGGTGTAATTGGGCCCAGATTTTATATGCACTGCAGAATTAGGTCCTAGCTGATTAGGTTTTCAAAATTGAGCAAAATAAGTAAAGGCTACAGCATTGCTAGAAAATCTAAAAAGGACTCTTTGACTACCTAGTGAAACCTGATGTGTTGATGTTTCCTTCCCAGGTGCATCAAGAAAAGAACATAAAAAATGTCAGTGGCTTCTTTTTTCTCTTTTCTTTGCTTTCAAACCGGAGTCATGAGGGGCTAACAACATCAGCTAACTGCTCATCATTTTAAAGCTCTGTGAAATACTTCCAGCAATAGCCGCATACTAAAAAGGAGAGCCTCAGCCATCCTGCAGCCATTTATGAATAGCGACCAGACATGCTGAGCAGTCTCACTTGGGAGATGGGAAGGGGAGGAGGTGCTGCAGCGTTGCACTCGCACTTGTAGGGATTACAGAGGTGTCATCGCTTCACTGAAGCATGAGGGCAAGGCCAGAAGAGGGTCATGAATGCTGCCTGTTGTCAAGAGTTTAAACCCCTTTGCTGCTGCCCTTTTTTTTGTCCCATTCACGTAGCATAGAGAGTTATCTAAACTCTGGGTGCCAGCTCCACAGTTCAACCTGATGGCCAGATGGTAAGGGGTATCCATAGGGCAGGAAGGGATGCAAGCTTCATCAGCTAAATTAAACTTCACTTACAGAAGAGGGCAATGAAGTTGTCCCTTCTTGTGTCACATCGTTCCTATTTGCTAACCACTAAGCAGCTGGATGACCTGGAAGCAAATGTTCCTTGTCAAAGAAATTAATACCTAAATCATTGTTCTCCAAAGAAGACCAAGAATGTACAAGGGTTTCCGGAAAAGTTCATTTTGTACACTTGTCATACATGGTTCCTTTCATTAATATAACAGATTAATTGCTGCTTTGACATATTTTTCTTTACTCTCCTTCAGGCTATGCACTCTATGATTAGAGGCGATTGAATAATTCGTTGCAAATTGCTTATTGGAAAAGGTTTGCTTTATTTTGTTCTGTCCAGAATAATGTATTTTCAAATGATGATTCAAATTGTTGTTCAAGTGATCCTCTGAATAGTTTCCACAAAAAATTGTTGGTCTAAAGCTTACTTGGAAACAGGGTTGTTGCAAAAGAGGTAAAACCATCGAAGAGCATTTTAATATTAAAGACTGTAGGCTGGTTTGGAGTGTATGAACAGGTCTCTCATTTTCTTCGATGCCTTGACTGGCTGTTAACCAGTCTGTTATTGGTTTTCTAATGTAAACACACTTGTGTTTTACAACATTCACTTTGTAAGTATTCTCCACAAGTCATTGAAAATGTGCTATTTCTATAAACATCCCTGCTACTAAATTCATTTGAAGTGATATTCACTGGTAAAAAAACGTAGACAGTGCAAGAAGACATGAAAGAAAAATCCCTTGGGGAAGGAGTGTGGGTAAATCACAGAGATAACATATCCTTTGGAAGTTTTTATATAAATAGACCTACAGATTTTCACATATTTAGTCACTGGAGAAGATTAAAATGTTTGATGTGCAGTTACCATTTCACATGAAAGCAAAAGGTAGTTTTTCAATTGCATTTGGTCCTTATAATTCAAGCGCTGACAATCGCTGGAAACCTAATTTAATGAATGTTTTATAAGATCTTCAAGTGCTCTGTGGAAATTCCCCCCCTCCCTCTGCCTGGCTACGCATTCCCTCTTGCTGCGGTTTCATGTCCGTAGGCCCATTCCTAGCAAGCCTTTCACATGCCAGCAGCTCTCCTCTCCCCTGTTTGCTCTCTGGAGCTGCTCCCATCGGCGCAGGCACTCAACATGCCTACAGCTGCTCTGCTCCTCTCAGCTCTGTCAGGGTATTTGTTTAATCAACACAATTACTTGTGGCTTGGTCAGCACAACAAGGTGAACACGCTGCCAGCCTCAGGGCTTGGATCCTCATCATCCCGTCCCTGGGGACATGCCCCTGGCACAACATAAATATCAGCACTTTTCTGAATGTTTGCAAGGTCTCATCCAGAGGCCAGCCATAGGTCTAGGTCCTCTACACCACCCCCGTTGCTTCCCTGATACATCTGTCTGCCTTTTGGCCTATCACCAGCTGGCACTGTTTGACTCCTTTCTGCCTCATGGGACAGGCACCAGCCTTCAAGAACTGTCACCAATCAGTATCCCTCCAATCTTCCTTTGTCCCTCCTGTGCGGAGAAGACTTGTGGTACTGACTCTGAGAGTGCTGAGGCACTGGAACAGTTGCACGGAGAAGTTGCGGCTGCCCCATCCCTGGAGGTGTTCAATGCCAGGTTGGATGAGGCTTTGAGCAACCTGATCAAGTGTCAGGTGTCCCTGGTCATGGCAGGGGGGTTGGAATTAGCTGATCTTGAAGGTCATTTCCAATCCAAATCATTCTGTGACTCTATGATTCTATGATACAAGGTTGGAAAGGCAGATTGTGAAGGGCATGGATCACTTTACCGTCTGTTGGTCAGCAAGTTTCCCTTTGAGAAATGCCTGCTTACCCCTCTTCTTACCTGTACTCTGAGGGACCCAAATAGGTGCAATTATGGGTGTAGCAAAAAGGTTCCTCGGGAGCAAATCACTTTGTAGATTCCTGGGAGTGCTGCTATCCATTAGGGTCAGGCAAGATGTTTATGTCCCTGAGTAAAGGAGGAGTTTGGATGTGTTCAGGAAGGATGCTGCATTCAAGGGGCTAGGGGAAAGCTCCAGGAGGAACTTTTCAATTTCTTAGGGATGGTCTACAACAGGAGTCTCGAAGCAGCTCACTTCCCCAAGGCAATGCCTTGATGAAATCAGCTAAGCGCGTTAGGAAGAGCGTGGGAAAGGCAGGAAGCTGGTGAGAGGGTCAGGAGGAAAGCGAGGCTGTTGGTTTCCAGGATGACCTTAGAACAGTATAATTGCTTATATTAATTTGAGCATTTGCCAAAGAAACAGTTGCAGCAGTCCACAAAACGCTGCACAATATTGCAGAAAGGATGATTTAATGAGAATAACAACTTTTCTGGCAATAGCAGTCAGAAATTGTGCCCCACCTCCACCACGAGACAAAATCCTCTCTCAGGCTTTTCCGTTTTATCAGGATGAGCATGACTTAGAACAGGCAGCAGGCCTTCAGCAGAGAAGTCACGCTGTGACAGTTTTTTTAAGTGAAAAAGTAGAACGGATGCTTTGCCCACTTCCTCGCATGGCAGTTGCCAGTTGTGCTGGACTGGAGGTGGACAGACGGCAGGGACACAGCATTGCCACCAGGCAGAGTCTGGACAGATTCACTAGTGCAGAAGTGCTGTGCAGCTGCAGATGTTTTCCCCAGGGATGGCAACATGCTTTAGCTCTTTTCCATGGCTTTTGAGAGACAGGTCCTGTGGAGGAAATGGAGAGAGATGCTCTTTGCTGGTTACATTTTAGAGGAGAAACCCGTCTTGTCCAGATGATCAAGTTTTGTCAAATCTGTGATTCTGGATGCGTCTCCTCAGCAGGCTTACAGCCAGATATGATTTTGCTCTGACCTGGCTTGAAGCCATGTGAATGATGTTAAAATGCCACTGAGCCTGAGGCAGGGACTAAGCCTGGCTGAGGGGCACAGTGCTGAGTTGTCGGGCTGGGTCAGATTCCAGCCAGGGTAGACCTGTAACTTGTCTCTGACAGGCTGGGCAAGTCATGGAAGTAATGGAGCATGTAGGGTGTGATCCCTCCCTGCTCTCAGCAAGCAGCAGTACAGGGCCTCACTGAGCCACCCAGCACACGAAGCACCCATACACCTGTCCCCCAAGAGACCAATGTGGTCTCCATAACGTCCTCTGGCAGTGATTTGCACAGATCAAGTTATTCCCCCATGTGGAAAGAAGGGACCATCTCATATATCCACCTCCTCTCTCAGTTAAATAAATGATGCTATCAATGCAATTAACAAGGATATATATTTTTTTCAATCTGGAGAGAAAAAAAGTAGAAAAAGTCACCCAGTGAATATTTCACAAAAGCTTCTTGGCACAAAACACATAATTAAAGGACCAGAAGTTTTTCACATCTTTGCACTTTTGATGAGCGCAAGTGCAAGATCCAGGACACTGAGTGCAGATTGTATGTGGAAATTTCAGTAATTCATCAGAGTAATTTCAGTAATTTCCCAGTGAAAATTCCAGATACAGAAGAAAGGTTTCGAAGGATAATCACTGCTTTCCATTGTATTGCAGTATCTCTGTTTTTTAGAGTGACTTTTCTTTTTTGAATGCACTATCCCTGTTCTTGGGACACAGCTTTCCTTCTTTTGTTCTCTTTCTCACTTCACCCCTACCTTGAAAAATAATGTGCTTCTGTTAACCAACGTGCCTCTGTTAAAGTGATATGAAATACAGAGAACAGATGACACAGAGTGCACTGGGTGACAGCTAATGGTCATCTGGGGTGTGGTAGCGAGGTTGTGTGCAGTGTGTTTCTAAGTTTAGCTCAGCAGCTAAACTGAGTGGTATCTCTTCACTCAACTTAAAAGGAAATATGGACTCAAGCCTAAGAAAGTAATTTCCAAATTTTCCAGCATCTATTTTATGAACATACTTTACTTTCCTTAATGGAGAGAATTGTTTAATATTCCTGTGTGGGTCGGTACTCACTGGGATGCATGCCAGCCTTCATCACCTTTCTTTAATCTGAGTCTTCCCAGTTTGTACTTATTTCACTGCAGTTTAGTAGATTTATTTCCTCTGCTGCCCCACCAATCCATCTTGTCACAAGACTAAAAGCAGGTATGAGACAAGAAAACTCACAAGTCTGGTACCAGATTCTCTTTGATTGCTGTGCTGTCTTTTGCATACCTATGTCCCTGCTCTCACTAGCTACACATTAGTGTGCACCTTGTAAAGGTACGCCTCACGTGAATGCATGAGATGCAGGTTTCCCCTTGTTTTATTTCAAGCCCAGCAAAGGCACTAGATCTACATGAAAGCATTGCCCAAGCCAGTCATTAAACTTAATTCTTTTTTTTTTTTTGACTTCTGACGTTGCAGAATACATGCAACTGTGTATGACTTTTTTGAATAAAATCATTTCTAAAGTTATTTCAAACAACTGAAAGTACTTTGCTTTTGCTTCCAAGTATGTAGCTCCAGTCCGAAATGAAGCACAGACGTTTTCAGCTGACAAGATAAATATTTGGGAAAACAACGTTATGTTTTGCAACGAGGTCACTGAACCTAACAGTCTCAGTACTTGATGACACCGTGTAATGGTGCCTCAAAATAGGTTGTTATAAAAGAAAAGCAAAGATCCCTGTGAACCGTTATTCCGTGGGCATCTCTCACCAAAGGAGTAACGAAGCTTTTCTCCCGGTGCTTTAATTCCAGAGCTGCCAAGCCACGCTTTCAAATGGGTAAACATCAGTTGGGACTTAATGAGAACTGCAGGATCTTGGGGATTCTGGCTGTTGGCTTGTTTTAAAGGCTTAAATATAATTTTAGTTTATGCTTCTATATATGAAGCTTTTGATTGCCATTAAAAAACCAAAACAAAACAAAAAAAAACAAAGAATAACTAACTAAATAACTAACTAAACAAACAGCCCCAAAGCAGACAGGCTCCCAGGTCTGTTCGTTTTGACTAAAACAGACATTTTATCCAGCTTGGTAATATTTCAGCTATAGACACCATAAATAGCTTTTCGTGGCAATGTTGCCTCTCGTGCTGGGTCAGAGCGGCAGCCCTGATTTCAGGCTGGGGATGATTCAAACTGGGCACCCGTCTGATGTCTGTATGACCACTCTTGGGGTGCTGGTCTCCTTTACGTATGTAAATGTGACAGCTGGCAGTTCCTCGGAGGTTTTCGTCTTCTCTGCAGGTTTTGGGTCAGCTAAACCAAGTTTCCTGCCTTTGCAGCACTGAGGTATGAAAAGAATAAGGCTGTTGAGCACTAAATTGTTCTTCTAAGAGGAAAAATGGGATGAGGAGGGGAACTGCTACTGAAACATTTTGGTCTTTCTGACAACAGCAGTGCTATGAGGCAGCCTGCTGATCCCCTCACTGCCAGGTAGAGCTAATGCTGGCCAAGTATCAGCTTCACTTCCATCCCACCTCCCTGGTCATGGAAAGTGACTGAAAGGACCTGGTCATGGCCCAGCCTGGCAGCAGGAGGTCCAGGGGTTCCTGGCTGCACGTTAAGCATTGCGTCTCTGCTCCACTACATGAGCCAGTGAAGAGAATGGGGTCCTTCTGACTTCCCCCAGCAGTCATCACCTGGGGTTAGTTACCCTGTCAACCTAATTTCTGTCCAGTCAAGACACTGACTTTTCCACTGGCTGGTCTGTACCCTCTGTGAATGTAGCAGGTGATGCTTGGTGGAAATGTGATCTTTTTTTCTCTCCATTGTTATGTTTTGCCTATTTAAATATCAGCAGCAGAGTAGGACTGGAGATCATATTTATAATTCTTCCTGACAGATGAATAATGACACCTGACAGAAGTGTCACTTTGGAAAGTTGTTTTCTAGCAAATGTCTTTCTTACCACGTGCTTTAAAACAAAATGACTAACTGAAGTTGGACTTGGCAGCAAATATAAGAATGGGTGGAAACCTGAGCACTTCATCTGCGCCTTGGCACAATGAAGTCTGTATTTGTGATAGTGTCAAAATGTGTAGCGTAAAGGAAGTGGTAATATGCAGAACGATGGAAAGTTACAGCCAACTGAAGTGGTATTAGGGCAGGAGGATTTATTTCTGTGTGCAGATACAAAAGTCAAAGAGAAACTCCAGAGAGGGAAGCTCAGGAAGGAACAGCCAGCTCCTGATGGCTGGAGAGGGACTTTTTGCAAGGGTGTGTAGTGATAGGGCAAGGGGCAATGAATTTAAACTGAAAGAGAGGAGATTTAGATTAAATATAAGGAAGAAATTCTTCACTGTGAGGGTGGTGAGGTGCTGGAACAGGTTGCCCAGAGAAGTTGTGGATGCCCCATCCCTAGAAGTGTTCAAAGCCAAGTTAGATGGGACTTTGAACAACCTGGTCTAGTGGAGGGTGTCCCTGGCCATGGCAGGGGCATGTCTTTAAGGTCCCTTCCAATCCAAACCATTCTGTGATTCTATGATTCCTTCGTCATATCCTTGCACAATTTTGGCATTAGGATGATCGATGCTGTGACTGATGTGAGCGTGCTGGCTGTGCTGAGATGCTGACCAGCTCCAGAAACCAGGCAGCTGCTCAGCTCTCACAGCAATCTCTCCACTGGCCACCCACTTATGGGAAACCAGCAGCTACTGCACATCCCAGAGACTTTTATCCCACTGTCAAGTTTGGTTGAAACTGGCCAATAGTGCGTTATTATGGAGGCAGAGATAAGGAAACAGACAGACAACATGATCTCAAACGCCTTGTTTCCTTTGGAAACCAGGCTAAAAATAACACAATGATGAATAGAGCTTACCCGAGAGGCATGTTACAGAAGAGAGCTGGTAGAGAGTGAAACGAATGTGACTGTCCCATTGTTATTTCACATGTCTGAATATCAGCAATGGCCCCTCAGAATATTTCTAGTGATTTGCTCACTTGAAACAGAGCATACGGATGTATCTCCTCATCCAGAGCTAGATGACTGTTCTCAGTGAAAATTAACATTGTGGTAATTTTAAACCCTAAAAAAACATGGAGGATCACAGCAGAGCTGGGACGGTGTCCAATAGTATCTTAATCCCTTTTTTTCTCCTTGCAGCTACACCAAAGATAATAATTATATGTTCTATTTAAATAAACAGAAGTACTGCTCTCAGCGCTCCTGACTACTATCAAAGCATTCATGCAAGTTCATGATCCCTGGGCTTCCTAGCTGGAGAGGTATTCAAGAGGTCTAACAGCAAGAGAGCAGCGGAGAAACTGAAACACACAATATCATCAAGGAAATTGGCAGCATAAATGATCCTATGCAAAAAAAAAAAAAAAAAAAAGATTACAAAAGAATCATTTTTACTTTGATAGCTTAGCTGTAAAATTTGAGAAGAAATTGAATGTAGATTGAAGTGAAACAGCAAAGAAAACTCTGCCCGAACCATTCTTTCATTGCAAGTCAGCTTGAAATGTTTTAGCTTCCCTTTCGGGCTATTCAGTTCTCTTGCTTAACTTTGAAAGAAAACAAAAGGTTACAATGTATATATACTTTTAATCTCAAGTTTGTCATCTTTGCAAGCCTTTCCTCCTCCAGTTTTGAGGACCATTTAAGAGTAATGAAAACATGTTCCCAGGCTTTAAACTTGGAAATTAGATGGCACAGAAGAGATTTTATATTGCTAGAGTCCTGTAGGATTTTGCGAAAGTACATATACTTTGAGTTGCTTAATGGGCTAATATGAAATCTATCATGATTTAGTTTGATTTTGAATTTATTAGATACGTAGTAGCAGAAGTATCTCAGATACAATTCCCAAACAGAAGAATGTGTTTACAGACACACAGATATTCTTAAGACAAGAAGTAGTAATTACCTGATATCAGAGAAATTAATTACACTAGCATAAGACAAAAGTCATCATGCCATTGTATGATGAAAAGATAGCAAACGAGCTGATGATATATTAGCCAGGAGTGGTTTATCCCTGACGTTTAAGTTCCTGATGAAACTTTCAACAATAGAAAGAAACTGATTTTTTGAAAGAGTCAATATATCCATCAGCTTTGGCTAATGGTGATTAAAACCACTGCAAAACAAACATGAGTAGCTATGAGTTTTGCAGTAAATTTTCTCAGCATGCAGTTTTCTGTTTTAGGAAGCTGACATACAAGCCACGAAGCTGTTAGAGCTCAGTGTCACTACGGTGCATCGGGGAAGGACCACGAACTGGTGGCTCCAGCAGAGGAGTCAGCCCAAAGCATGAGGGCTCACACACTCACATGACAGGCACGGTCTGCACAGTAACTGGAAATGTAGAGAGGGTTTTGCATGGATGTAGATATTTGCAGACCTCAGTGTCCCCGGCCAAATGTAAAACTTGCAGAAATTTCTCGTACATATGTTTTCTGTATCAGCGAAAACACATTCATTCAATATTTGGACTTTTATGGATTTTAGTTACTTCTGCTCAGTTGTTCAAATGGGTGTAGATAAGAGCTGGAAGCAAATACACCTCCAACTATTTATAACGGTGTTTTACACTTCCATGGACCCCATCCAGAGGCTGAAAAAAGATTTATGGATTCTGGAGAAGTAAGCTTCACAGTCCTTCCCTGACAAAAACAAATTGTGTTGACTATGTTTGGCAAAAAGAGAAAATAAGATTCAATACATCAACAAATATTAGCAAAACAGGCTGCTCATCATTTGTTGACGGCACATTCAGAATATATAGCTTCATGGAACAAGCTACAGGTACAAACAGGAAACCTCCTGTTCTGAAAAACTGCTCTCCTCTCTTCTGCCCCCTTCACCTCCATCAGTCAGCCCAAGTCCATCACCAGGCCTCCTCCCAGTCTCAGGTACAATAGCAGGCAATTAACTCCATATCATCCACTCTGTTCTGAGTCACAGGTCAGGCTTTTTAGAGGCATGGTTTTGAGAGTTTGAAAGGTACTTGTCAGAGTGGTGCTATCTAAACCTACGGTAGGTAGGTTTAGACCTACCTCCAAATAGTAGGTAGGTACCTGACTTCATTTTTCTTCCCAGAAAATTCTCAGTAATGGGGTCTTCTTTGCAGTACCTATTCATCTTTCCAGGTGCAAAACTATCCATGTAAATTGTGCTTATTGAGATAAAAATTGAGCCTTTTGAATATGTTGATGCTTTGATAACACAGCCAGTAGATGACATTCCCTAGGTCAGGTGGAACATCCAAGGAAAACCTGAAGATGTTTTCTCTAAGCAGTATACATAACGTGCTCATCGCTGGCTCCGATATTTGCATTTATGAAGACCCATACGTGGTCGGCTCTCACTCACATGTATTTTGAAAACTGCCCTCACTGTCTCCCGACGTGAGCTCGCTTATGCAACAAGAGCTGCCTCTCTTCCCATGTGTGCAGCTATTTCCTATAGGAGCGTTTGTGTGTTCTGCCCAGCTGTATGTGTTTGAATACGTTGCCAGACAGAGCGTTCCAATGAAATCATTGGACTGTTATTTGGAGGGCTGAAATTTCACCCACTTCATAATTCATTTTACTCTCTCCAGAGCCAGTCCATCACTTTCCCACTGGAATGCACTGCCAGCTGTCACAGCACACTAATACTCATTGGCTAGCAAAACTTCAAAGTCTGGTAAGCTGTCCCAATAGGTGGCAAAAAAAAATTGGCTGATGAGTTTGGTGTTTCTTCGCAACAGCTTACTCGCTTACTTACCAGGCATGCACAAATTCCTGTTTCCCCTACACTGCAGCAGCCAGACAAGAGCAGAAAGCCTGCCTGCTGTCCCTCATCTCTTCCAGACAGCACCCACGAGTCTCTTGCAGGACTCGACATCTGTGGGAAAGGGAGCGACTTCGAGCTTTTGTGTCTCTGTGCTGATGCAGGTTTATTTTTCTCTATTAAATATAATATCCTGTCTCATCTGGAGCAAGACTTAATCTCACCTGGACAGGAAGTAGTCCCAGAAGAAGTGGGGAAGCACAAACAGGAAAGACAAAGAAAGAAACGGTCTCTATGTCAATCAAAAGGAGATTTTTGTTGGTGGGCACCTCGGCTTTCCAATCAGTTAAAGCTCTGCCTGGCTCTTTGGGCTCCTTTCCCCGTTTCAGAGGTTGTGCTCACCACCCTTGTTTTATAAAGCAGAGTTTCTTATCATGCTCTGCTTGATAGTTTGTGGTGATGATTGTGACGTTGGTGGCAGACAGGGGTTTCCTTCTGTACATGTACTTTCCTCCCAGCATCATGGGAACATAGTTTATGAGCAACAGAAGGATTTGAAAATTAACATAATTAACGTGTAGGCAAGAGGTGTTTGTGGCAAAGTTATTACCAAAGCCGAGAGGGACATGGAGGGTTTTGCCTGTAGCCCTTATGTTGGCAGGGAAGGGTGGGATTTGAAACCTTTGTGGATCACCCACCCCAGCCCTTGCACTGAACTTGGTGAGAAGGATAGGAAAGAGGGGAGAGGAGGAGGTTTTGGAGAAGGGACCATGTCCTCTCAGGAGCTGGAGGAAATTCATGTGCCACCTATGCCAGGCACACCAATAGACCTCTTTAAATGCAGTCCTGTGTTCATCCTCCATTTGCCAGCTGCTCCATATAGATTCGGTCAAAATCAGGCATTCCTGCAGTAACTCCAGAGCTTTGATCTTACCTCAACTGTATTTTCGTGAGGAGGCTGATAGAAAACTGTTGGCCTTCATTTGTGATTTTCAGAAGATTAATGGTAACTGGTCACCACCTCATTTATTTGCAAGTCTAGCATAAAGGGAGCGCTGGTTTCATCAAAGGAATTGGCAACAGGTTATATGTTACACATAATCTCCACCAGCTGCAAATGCCGCTATCTGATATCTTATACTTCAGTTATGCGATGGTATCTGTCTTCTTCCTTTACTGTTTTTCTTAGATATTAATATTTCTAAGTAATTTTCTCAAAAAATAAGAGAGAGAGAGAGAGAAAAAACCCCACTTCCTCCTCCCGTCGCCATTTCCTGCTCTGTGTATGAAAGTCGGCTTATTTCCCCTTTGACCACTGCTTTCTGGTTCCTTTGTGCAACCCTCCCACTCAGTCCCTTCTGCAATTTTATGCGAGACCCATTTCCAGGCTGCAGCTTTCTAAATGCCATTCTGTAGTAGTTAAACATAAATTTCTGAGCTTGTTTTGCTGTTTTTTCTATGAAATATGAAATACACTGGTCTCCTTCCTACTGTTGTCTGAGCCACCAAAGGGTGTCATCAAAACATTATATCAGGTCGCTGAATTAATTCATCTTCTATTAATCTCAATATATTTGCTTTCCTTTATATATGTTATCAAAAGCTGTGTTTACCTTTTCGTCTCTTTCAAGTTGTCCACAATGCTTTTATTTTGGGAAGGAAGGAGAGGAAGGAAGGAGAGGAGGAGACATCCCTTCCTCTCAAAATAGGGGCTGTGTTAGCGTGGGGGCAGCTGCGTTTCTGAAAGCCTGGTTTCATTTCTGAAAACCAGAGTATTTAATGGATGGGCTAACGCAGGTGAATGCTTGTTCTAGCGATAAGACTCTTTTAGGGGCTGTTTTGAAAAGTGGTGTCTATTTTTAATATGGCTGCACACCTGTGTCCTTGAGGCTTATTATTCACTGGCAGGAGGGAAGAAAAGAGTGGAGCAGGGGATACAGGTTCATCCAGGGAGGAGAGGGAATACCCATCAATGGGGCCAGGCAGTGCTGGCTGAGCAAGATGAGCAATTTTGTTCCTTTTCTTGTTTTCCTTGGTGAAAAATGTGGCTTTTGTTTATTTTGAAGAGAATTTAATTCTTTCTTCACAAGCTACTAATGTCTCTAGTCCATTTAAAAACACCTTAGCATGACTCATTTTTTCTGACTTAGTTGTATTTTGGCCACTGAAGGACACAGGACAGAGGTGTTGGATGCTGTGCTTGTTCAGAGGCTCCAGGGCTGTTCCTGCCCATCATTGTCTCGATGTTAACAGGAGGTAGGACAAAGTGAAGGTTATAGGTGGTGACAGATGGTTTCGTTTCCTTCTTAGTGCCTATCCTATGCTTTAAACACTGGCAAACCCCAAGCACAGCAGAACACCACCAGAAAGGAAGGTTCCTGCATTTCCCAGGAATTTCAGATGCCAAACGCGCAGCAAAGTTTTCTTGGGTGGGTCCTACCAGCCAGTCCCTGCTCATGCATAGCAGTCCTGCAAGTGACACATATATGCTAAGTCCACAAAGGAATAGTTTCTGACCGTGGCTGCTGAGACTCCCAGTGCCTCCTTCATCATCAGCATACCATGCTTGCATTTAAAAAACCCGGTGAACCCATAGTCAACCCAACAATCACACCACAAGCAGATGCAGCATAGAGCTGTGTATAAGTCCTGCCTCCCACCCCCCAAAAAATGCATCAAGAAAGAGAGAGAAAATATCGATCAGCTAGTTATTTAGTTTTATTCATTTCATCAACTTTTGCTCAAGATTTGGGAGGCATAGTGCTCTGCTCTACAACACACGTTATGGAACTGCTCACTGTGCAAAAGGACTGTGGATGAAGACAGAAACTCTTCGTTTCAACATGGCGATTCAAACTATTCTACCTCCTATGACAGTATGAATTAGCACTGTTGTGTTTACCGAAATGTTGCACGCCCATTGGATTGGACACAATACGGTATTTTTCAAAATATTTGACAAATGCAATAATTTATTTTTACCATGCCCCAGAAGTCATGATTACATTCCAGTTTTACAGAAGAATACACTCTGTATCCTTTTGACTCTCTCAAACATAATCTGTTCAATATCAGGCTTTTAATTCTGCACTGGGAGGTAGCCATTTGGCTGATGCAGTCCTGAGAATGTCTGGGTAAATGTCTGGATAATTTCAGCTCAAAATTACTCTGAGAGCCATTTGCAGCCCAGTCAGAAAGATTTCAGTCTGTGCTCAGATAGTCTGGGTCATCAGAACACAGTAAGAACAAATGGGCCCCACTGTCTGACAGATCTATTAAGTCACGGGGCAGTGGTCATTTGGATGGTCTTTTTGTGGAAACTGGAGAACTACAGTGCGCCTAAATCTACAGCAGAGCTATACCATCATGGAGACATTGAGCTGCCCTTTTTCCTGCCTCCACGATGTCTGTCAGAGAGCCGCTTCGGGAGCTTACTAGTTCAGGAAAAACTTAGAGATTTAATATAAAATGTACTAATCTCTTCTTTCTCACATCCTCCAGAAAGGGCTCACATAAAGTTTGAATATTTACCTTACATGGAGTACCTCTTGGAGGATGAATACCACAGGGATATTGGATGTTTTCTATGATTTTTTCTTTTTTTTTTTTTCTTTTAATCTTGGGACTAACCCTTATGCACACATGTTATTTGAGATGTCATTGATTAGGAGCTGGCAAGCGATTAGCTACGTGACAATGAATGGCTAGTCAGTCAGCACCACTGAAGGAAATGCATTGCCTTTTATAGCTCTACAATGTCATTTCTGTTGACATTTGCATATCAACTTTTAAAAATCATGCACAACCAGAGTCTTGGGACGGCTTTGTTGGTGGTGTTTTTTTCTTCACTGCTGGGTTTGAGTGGGAGAATTTGCTACTCGAGTGCTTTCTCCATACAGTTGTGGTTGTTTAGGAATTTCATCTGCAAAAGATGGAGCAGGCTGGGCTGAATGTGCTGAGCCTCCTTTCAGACAGGCAGAGCTGTGCCCCTGTTCTCGCTCCCTCCACCCGTGCTGTGGGGTCACGGCACAAGTGCTTTATTGTCGCCTTCCTGGCATCCTCAGTGATATCGCTGGCCTGGCCTGCCCTGGCCTCCATTGGATAATGTCTAGTCTGAGGGTTGGGCTTGGATTCCCACTAGAGGGGAAACTTCCCAGTTGCCCAGATCAGCTCCCATCCCAGCCTTGCACGCATCCTCCAGACACGGGCTCTGGTTATCCCTGCTCCATCTAGGAGCTCGAGTGCCTGTTATGCTCCTAGAGGAAGAAAGGTTGCTTTACTGTTTCAAGGTTTCCCACAGCCCCGGCACAGTCCTATGAGAACTCCTTGATCCCCCATCTCTCCTTTCAGAAGAGACAGTGACAACGATCAATCGAGTATATATGGTTATTATAATTAATTCGTAGTGTGCGTAGAGGTATGCTGCTGACTTTCTCTTCTTTGTTTCCTATTGATTGAAACTGGCATACAATTTAGTTTAGACTGTAGTTTTCATTTATTCTTAGCTGGAAACAATTTGAAGGAAACAAAGAAAAAAGTGTGAGAAGCATGTTAATTAACGAGACAATGGAAAGAGTGATACAATAGAGAAAAGGACCTGGAAGTAATCTTCCGTATTTTACACACAGTTAACGATTCCCTCGGGAATCAGCTTGGAGCCTGTGAATAACATGTTTTTAGTCATTTACATATCTCCTGCATGGACTATTTACATAATTTGTCGCTACAGTTTTCCCTTCTCTTCTAACATATTTGGCAGTTGCTGGTGTATGTTGTGTCTGCTTGTAATTACTTGATTTTCATGTTGCATTAGGTAACGTAAATGTTTCCTTGGTTTTGTCTAATGCTGATGTGCAAGCTGCAAAGTGTGGGTGTTTCTAACTGAATGCATAAATCTCTGTAGATTTTTCAAAGGCATCTCTTGGTCCAGAACTGAGAAGAGGGAGGATGTGGGAGTAATAGACTAATCACAGAATGAAACTATTCGTAATTGTTAAAACCTTACCAGTGCCACAGCTTTCTTGTCTTATCTGCATAACGCAAAGTTCACGTAAGTGGCTTTCCTCAGAAAGAACATAGAAGATGATAACATTAAGGGAGTGAGAGAACAGTTTGCTTTGAGGTGATGAGACAGAATAAAAATATGGAGAATGTAACACAAGAGAAATGTCCAAAAGTGTGTTTTAAAAAAAATAGTCTATTGAAAATGATCTTCAGCTCAGTAAAGTTTATACATGTCCAAGAAAAAGAACAATAAAAGAGGATTAAAAATATGTCCCTGCACACTTCCTTCCCTTTGCCTTCTAAAGGAGGGAGGTGGAGAGAGCAAAGTGAAGAGGAAGGAAACCTGAAGCGGAAACTTGACGTTTTTTCATTTCCAGACTGAAAGAACTTTTATGGTTTGGGGTTTTTTTTCTTTTTAGTAATAATGACTATTATGTTTTATTTTACCTCAGAATACTCATTTGAATTAAAATCTTGATAGAGAACTCTGACAGGGAAAATTTACAAACATCTTCAGTATTTTTCAGTGCAATTTTCATTTTTTAAAGGCTTTGTGACTGTAAGATCTCCACATTTGATACTGCTCAGTATTGTGCTTGTGTTAAAAAAATCCCTTAATTATACACGATAGTGGCCATCAATGGAGCTTGAGCTCCTGCAGAGCCCTTCCTGTGTCACCATTGCTCTGACCAAGACGAGTCCAGAAAACTTTGGGGGAAACGTGTATACTGTTATGTTTCAGTATTTGGGTTCTGGTACGCGAGCTGGTAATTAACACCTCACTCTCACAAAGATTTATATAAATGCTTAACTCTACCCTGTGAGTAATCCCATTAGTACCATGTTATTCTGCTTCCCAGAAAGGCTGCCATGGTGTGAGTGCGGTAATGGAAATGTTATTTCAAAGCGAATTATGCCAGCATTAAAAAAAAAATAAATGCAGTGGAAGAATATCAGAAAAATTCTGCAGAACTTGAACCATTAGAGGGAAATTTCATTCTCATTGATTAGATGGACTCCAGTTTGCCCAAGGAATGTCACAAATCATGAGTTACTTGAAAATCTAAGGTTTTACACTTGACCTTTGTAGGCTGGTAGTCATCTGTAACCGGATAGCTCTGCTGCGCCTTTGTATTTGAGGACTGCGTCTTGAGTGTGGATTATTCCTTCAGAATGAACACTGGCTTATGTTGGTATATGGTCGACGGATACAACAGCGGAAAACATGACTTAAAACCTTATATCTTCCTGGTTTCTGATTATGGAAGATTTTAAAGTGCTCTGGGGTCACATTCTGCCTGGTTCACACTCTGTGTAATCTCACCAGCTTCAGCAGGACTGTCTGAGGTGCAAGTCGTGACACAGTGTTGGCTGGTTCATCCTAGCCTCTGCCACTTTGATGAAAGCTTTCTCATTGCCGGGGAATATGTCACCCCCTCAAATCCAGACCCATCTCTGGAGCCTGAACACCTTCGGGAAGGAAAGAAGAAAGCTTAATTAAGCCTCGTGTCTCCCGTCTCAGGCAGGGTGCTGTCTGTCTAGCACATAAGACTCAATATAAAGCTGGAGAGAGAATTGCATCATTTTGTTGGCTGGTTATTGATATTGGATATATTTTATTGTTGTCTTCATAGTTGTCCAGATTTTGGGAAGCCTTCAGTGTACAAATATTTTAAATGCAGTATGAACCGAAAAATTGTTCTTACAGGTGGCAACAGAATATTTTCAGCGTGGAGAGCTAGATCTTACAGTTGTATTCAGTCCCTGCCGTTGCTGGCAGGCTTGACTGAGGTTTGGTAAGCCACATACTGAACCTTTAATTTCGATGTGGATGTTATAGCACAATGGTGCTAGCTTAGGCATATTCATTCACTGCCAGCGTGGAGCAAAAGAGCGCAGGCTTGATTTGTCACATCTCCGAGGCTTTCTGGTAGACGTGGAGTTCCCTGTCTCAGGACAGTCCCTGAAAGCTAACATGCTGCTGAGATTCTGCATGCCGATGGGAACACGGAGCACACTCTGACTGGATCTGCAGCAGGGTTACTTTCCAGAGTATTCGGGATTTTGCATCAGAGAAAGTGTTTTGCGGGAGGACAGTGTTTCAGTATGTGTCATCCTCTGCTATGTGCCTTTTGGCAAGTACGAAAGAAGTGAGAATGCTAAGCCATGCCAAAAAAAAAGAGAACAGGACTACTATAGGACACCTCTCAGTCTTTTCTTCCTCCACTTCAGCAACTTGTGCATCCAAACCGTTCCGAAGTCTTCGTATCAAAAGAAAGCTAGAAGTGTCATCACATCTATTCTGTATGTGTTTTAGGGAGAGAACGAGGCAGGGGAAACAGGGGGTGCCTTAAGAAAAATGGGAAGCGCCTTTGCACGTTCATTCTATTTATTTATTTTTACAGTCAATTACTAAATAACTTCTGTCTCTGAAAATATAAAGGTATGATCTGGACCTCCATGAAAAGAAAGCAAGCGCATTAACTTCATTTTGAAGCTGGACCAGAGGCGAGCTCTGCTCTGGTCCCTGCAGCTCTGACTGCTGCTGGATTTGCCACTGCAAACCTCAGTTTCTGGGCAACCTCAGTATCTTTTGTCCAGAACCTGTAACAAAAACAGCTACTGAAATCAGGCAGTCTGTTGCCTTAACTGCATCGTTGTGGATCCGGGCATTCATACCACTGTGTTAAAAACAGTAAAGGCATCCTGATCTCTACCCCTGCTATTGTGTTCTTCCTGCTCAGCGGCGACAGCTACTGAGGCAGATGATCTCTTTATAAGGTAATTTCTGTTCTGTGCCTCTTGCTGGTTGCAGTGAGCCCTTTCATGTTATTAAAATGCAATTGAATAAGAGCAAGTCTCATGTTGTTAGCAATTTGTCTTCTTCTCATCCAAATGAACGGTCTGGGCTTTCATACCCATTATAGTCTCTCTGCTGCGTAGCTGAGCTTTGCTGCAGTGTTCACTGTTCAGTGTAAAACAGAACCGTATTTTTCCTTTCTCATCTTTCTCCTATCAATGTCACTGACATTTTCTTTTCATTATGATGATGTTGACAGAAAATATACTATCCCTCCTTCCGCCCTTTAAACAATCCAGCCTTTCCCTCTCCTATGAATTCCTTCGCCAGGATGGATACTTAAACAAACTCCCTCTCTGGATTCCTTGGCTTTTTTTTTTTGTCTCTATGCATCCTGAATTATCAAAAGCTGATTTACTACATATTTACTGCAGTCTGACTAGGAAGTTTCTCTTCAATTCACTCAATTCCTCTTCTTTACAGTAGATTTACTATGACCCTACCAGTTTGTCTCGATTCGAACAGCTATTTGCTTTCTGATGCTAATTCATAGCCTTGAATTAATTGTTGAGGATTACGGCGTGTCCTGTTTCATGGGATCATTTTACATTATGTTTTGTCATATTGAAAGAGAGCAAGACAGTTTTGAAATTATTAACACAATTAGCAATGACACTACCTAACAGAAGAAATAATCAAGACTCATAGATTTCATAAGAAATTTGTTACTTATGACACAGGGGAAAGTGCATACATTTTGCTGACTTTCACTGGTGAGGCTAGATGGGTGAACCAAGAAAATAAAAACAAGTCAACTTTTTGCTAAGAGTGAAAGAATGTTCTCTAGTCACTCAATCTGTACCAAAAAAAAAAGTTTCTGGAGCATGCTCCTGTGTCATTAAAACAGGAGAAGCAATTCACAAAATTACATGTGCTAGATATTTATACATGTGCGTCTTGATCCAACATCTGCTGAGATCCCTGCAAAGATTCCCGTTGGTTCCAGCTGGATCACACCACGGCTTTACTTTTGTCAAGGCATTGAGAAATATGCTTCTCTGGGGACGGAAGTAAGAAAGGATATAGCTACTTCAGAATTTTTTCTGCATCCTGTGCTTTGTGCAAGTCTAGATCTCAAAGTAAACCGAGCCCCTGGGAGTTTCAAGGTTTAGGAATGGTTCTCTATGTTGATTTCATTATTGCATCCTTTTGCTTCCTCCTTTCAGCCTTTTTATCACAAAGAAAAAAAAATATCCAGGAGAGAACTAGAAATATTGTAAACACGACCTGGATTTGTGTGTGTGTGTGTGCAAACCCACATACATACATAGGTATTTGTATATGTGCATGTGAGTATGTGTGCACAGTGACTACCTTTGCCTTCTTTAAGGAGACAAGCTCTGTGGAGGCTTTAATTTATGAAGCAAGTTGGACATTCACAGTGTGCTTGGCTTGCTGGATTTGCCTGCCATGGATATTTCCCGTTTCAGATCTAAACAATGGTTCATTAAAAGAGGAAACGATATCACTCTTCATCAATCCAAATCAAATGGCATCGAAGGTCACTGGGGGAAAACAATGGCAAGAAAGCAATGCTTGTAACTTGGGAAGGAAACCTAGAACTGTAAAGTAACAGTCTCCTTGGTGTTTACAGTACAATATAAGGCTTCAATGGAGATATCTGGAGATTTATATGAAGATATCAGTTAAAGACAACTAGGGAAGCAACAGACACAGAAAGAAAGGAATTCAAATCGCTGCAGGCAGGGCTGGCTACAGCTTGCGAGTTTATGTAATTGTTTCTTGTTAATGCCAGCAGTTTAGCAGTTTGACTAACTCTCTGCAACATTTCACACATCCTCCTTCTGAGAAATTCACCTGCGTTGAGTTTATGGATAGGGATATGAATGCAGCTGCAGGAAAATACACTACGAGGCTGAATCTTTAGACTTCTAAGTGAATTGATACTGAAAACAAGCAAATTAAATGGAGTGAGACTGTTCTCTGGCTTCTGGCAAGTTGATGTTTTTACTGTTTCAAGCAAAGTGACAAGTCAGTCAAATACCAACAAAGTAGTAAAGCTAACCAGAGAAAGTAAGGGCTCTCCTTAGGCAGATTAATCACTGACACTAGTTAAGAGTAACTGCCTATTTACATTACTGATCTATCTGAGAGGTGAAGCCAAGGACGTTTTGCCCCCCAAGTCCCTGATCCTTACAAAAGTAAATAATTCTATCGTATTTAATCGCATAGTCTGCAGTCTCACCAGCTCCAGTGGGACAACCCATAGAGCACAAAACTGAGGACACGCGCAAGCCTTTGGATCAGATTTAAATGTATAGCAATCTTGTTTCCAAACGGTCAGTAATGTCCCAGCTAGCAAACGTGCCTGTGCCCTCTGAATGGCACATATTTTTTCCATGCTGTTTACGTTATCACTTGCTAAATTTATCACAGTGCTTCCCTAACATTGCATGGCTTTCCTGCCTGGGAATTTCGGATATAACAGAGGGCATACTCTGGCTGGTCACATTTTCAAAGAAAGCCTACCACCCTCTACAGCCAAAATTTGCCAGCAAGTGTCCTACAAGGCAGCTTTTGGGAAATATTCATCTGCCAAGTTGGGAAGGGTGTTTGCTATGAGACAACCGAATGAAGGGGCTCACACAGACCCACAGCAACAAGTCACGCTGTGTCCTTCCCGCTGTGTGCTCTGTCGGGTAGTTCAGATTGTCGGCATCTCTTTTTACTTGCCACGTTTCAGCTGAGAATGAGGAAAGAAGGAGGATGTTTAACAGGGAAACAACACTTTCAGGAGTAAATGATACCCTCGTGAGTTGCTGTGACCTTTGAAAAACGGTAAAAACTCTTAGGTGCAGATGAAGCCAGCACTGCATGTGTAGCACAAATTTATTTGAGAACAGTAAACGACAGGAAGCCACTTGAGAGCATCTAGATACAAGAACATACGTCTTAGCTTAAGAAACGCTGTATCTTTATGAAGGTATTTGACTTTTACATCTGTGTACAAAGGATCCTCAGAGTTTGATTCAGGGGAGATTGGAATCATAGAGTGGAAAATGTGAGACTATTCCCTGGTCTCAAACTGCCTGCAATCCTTAACACGGTCCAGTCCCAGAATGGTGGGAAGAACCATTGCAAAGACAGGAGCCATCCCTTTGCCTGTCCTTGGTGCCCAAGACCGTAGCTTGAGAGTATAAATTGCCTCAGACCCATTGCCTTATGCTGAACTACAACAGCCATCTGAGAGTGGGCCTGCGCATGTTTTTTATTCTGGATATTCATCAGATATCGTAAGTCTTTGTGTGTTGAAAGTTCAGCAAAGATTTCTTCTGCAAATGGGTTTGTGAGAAATAAGTCTTTCCTTCTAAATACACCTGGAACAGTCCCATCTGTGGGGTGCTAACAAGGTGCGTAACATTTGCTGTGCACTGCTTTACTCTTTCAGAGGCAATCAGAAAAAAAGGACCATTTACAAACACTTTGAGTTCAGTAAAGTTGTGCCGTAGATCCTGCCAGTTGCCTGCCGCAAGATTAAAGGTAGCTTTGTTTCCAGTGTAGGTGTTAATGTACACATCTTGGGCCAACAAGGATGAAATACAACAGCTGTTAATTAATATATTAAGTATATTTGAAGGATGGAGGTCAATGTGCGTTTTTTTCCAGGGCCTCTTAATATTTCCATTTTTTAAAGAGTGAAAAGAAAATGAACACAAAGTTAGAGTCCACGATTTAATTAATTTTCAAACTGATTTAATTAAATTTCAAACTGATTTAATTAATTTTCAAACTGAAGGCAGTAGCTGTATCACTGTTTATCTGATGCATCTTCCTTTTTTCATCCCCCCATCTGTCTTTGCCAATTAAAAAAAAAATTAAAACCCCATACTTATCAAGACTATATATAGTCAACATAAATATTTCCAGATGTGTATGTCACGATAGTCTAACAGGGACAACAGCTAGTACTAGCCTTTTTCTAGCCTGGCTAGTACAGCCAGGAAAGGGCAGAATGTAATTAAATCTAGTTTAAAATGATAAGTAACTGAAGACAGGATGTAAGAGAACAACAAAAGAGTTGTCAATAGCCAGGAGAATTGGATCTGTGCAAGAGACTTCTTGCATGAAAAATAGCAAGTAGTTTAGTATCAGTCTTCAAAAGGAATCTTATGTGAGGCAGCAAATTCCTGAGAGAGGGAGTATTTGTAGGGTTTTTTAGCAGACATAGACCGTATATCCTGTAAAATTCATCTGGAGACTGAGAAGGGCATATGCTATGTTCTTTCTGCATACATGGAAAGCCTCAGTTTTATTAAGTACATGCTGGCAACTAGTGCTAATTGAGTTAACTTCAGCTCTGAACAAAAACCACTCTCATGAGCGACAGCAAATACCCAAAATGCCACTTCAGAGGTACAAGGATCAGGCCCTACTTTCACATCACATGCACCACTGAGATGTGTCAGGTACCACTCCAGTCGTTTTGTTACCATAATCTTGCTTGCTATCTTTTTAATTCTGAGAAAATTGGAAAATTACTACTTCTTCTTCAGAAACGCAGGAGCATAATACTGTAATCAATCTGATGACATATAAACATGTTGACCTTCTATTGGGGCTATGAGAAAACAAGTACTAGTAGCAACTTATCTTAAACATGATGTCATGTTCAACTCTCAAGGTTGAGAGCTGGCAGCCCAGAGAGTCACACTGTCATTTTGAGTTGGTAATCTCTAAATGCTGGTACCGGAGATCATTTCCCAGCTCACAGGACCTGGTGATGTTCCCACCGCATCTCTATGATTGGGGAGATTAGGACGTGCATTGCCTTCATCTAGTACCCTGCTTTATGTAACATGGGAAATGCTAATAAGGATGTTGAAAAATAAGCTCTGCTGTATTCTGACCACAGAGCACGCTTGCCATGCACTTTAGATGTGGCTTCAATGACTACACCAATAGAAGGCATATGGATGCTGGGAAAACTGCTTTAAGCCAGTTGCAATTATTCTTCTAATTTCACAATAGAGACACAGCCTATCTGGCTCTCTTGTTTACCTCATGCCTCCTTCTTTATCATTAAGGATAAAAGCAAGCTCAGAATGACATAGGCATCGGAGATCAGAGATGAGATATTGTGAAAGTCTCAGTCATCAAACATGCATGTGCGTTAGCCAATAGCATGATGTGGAGGTAGAGGCTGGGGTGAAGTTATTAAAGCTGTTCTCAGCACCTCGTGTACTGTCTGGAGCATGCCGCATCAGAAATAGTTTTTGATGAGGTGACAGTTAAAGTGAGGGGAAAAAATATAAAAAGCGTGCTACATTGAAACACTTTTTGTACTGCCCATGACTGATAAAGCTCCTCTTGCTGCAAAATAGTTATACTCATCTAATGCAAATAACATGTGCAGAGAATTAAAGGCAATTTGAATCTTTAACATTCTCTTTCAGAGGAGACGAGAATAAAAAAACAAAAGCAGTAAGTCTTCTCTACATGCGTCTTTTCTCTCTACTTTTTTACGACTAACGTTATTGTCACCTGGTCTGTCGTCTACATAGTGCCCATCTCTCTCTCCAGTGCCAGTTACTATGCAATCTCTGGGCAGGGTAAGAGAAAGAAATGAAAGAAAAATGATGAATGCATTAATAGACAGTCTATTACTGATTCAACCTCAAACTATGATTGTTTGAAATGTCAGCATCAGAAGCATATACACTAGTTCATATATGCAACACTTTTCTTCAGAATGTAGTCTTATTGGTTTTTCCTGACAAATTTCATATACAGACACATTTAATCACACAACACAAATCCAATAGTGCAATTACTTCCGTGACTTTTACAGAGGCTTGCCGTATACTGAAGAGAGAATAAATGGCAAACCAGCATGAATTGCGGAGAGATAGCTCCATTGAGGGTTTCTGTGGATGTTATAAACAAAATGAACCTCAAGTCACCAGAAACCTGAGCCAAAATTATAGCCCTATGCTTCGAATAAAACCTTGTAAAATATTAACGTGCAAATGTAAAATTAATAGCATACATTTTGAAAATCTTTAAAATGTGCCTGCCTGCTTCTCTTTTCTTTAGTGTTCAGGAGGCTTTTTGTCAAAGGAACGTGCCTCGATTTTCCTCTCGTGAAATAAAGCTAGCTGCACGCTCTCTGATTCAGAGACACATTTGTAAATACTTTGAGCCATTTAAAATTCTGTAGGGTGGCTAGACCTCTAATCCATACTCTCCAAATTATTTTAGGCCAGGCTGAGTTTGAGGCTATAATCACAGGGCACCAATTGTTCTTGTGGTTGTAACACAAGTGAAAAAAGGAGATTGCACGTACTCGCAGGATGACGTTTAGAAAATGTGCCCAATAAAACCCCATGGATAGATGAGATTTTAGGATACTTTCAGCTTTCCTTGGACACCGTCAAGCGAAGAGGAAGGAGACTGGACCGAGAGAAGAACGGCGGCACTGAGAGAGGTGGCTCAGGATTTGCCAAAGTTTCTCTCAGGGTATTTATGAGCTGCTGCAGCCTGACCTTGCCTGAGCCTGCTGCTTCATCCACAAAAGACAGCAAAGCTGAGCCATGTCCCTGAGAGGCCACATCGCAGTTGACTCGGCTGATTTCTTCTTTGGCTGCCCACTTGTGCAACGGCCACTTGCAAAGTGTTATTTGTCCTCAAGTAGCCTCCAAGCACCATCCCTCGTTAAAAGTTAACTCTGTCCGAACTCACGAATGGGGCTCCGTTGCCACCTCTGCAGGACAAAAACCAATGGGGAAAGACAGACTAACAATTTGCCGCTTTGAAGCCTAAAAAAACCTTTCATCCTTTAGCGTGATGTATCGTAAGTGACATCTGCTCCCTACATTAGCATCTGCAGACTATAATTACCCATGCAATGTAGCAGCTGGGGGAGTGGTTTTGCGATGTTTCGGGTTGAAGGACGCTTCGGAAGGCTAAAGAGCACTTACTAATAATAGGACCTCTAAGATGCTACGTGGGTCTCCTTTTAAAAAGGCCCCTTCTCTTTTCTGCCCTGAAACGACCGTGGGGCACTGAGAAGCCAGTGTTCTGCCCTCATCCTTCCCTCCGCTCTCTGCAGCTCTGGTGCCTAGAAATCCTGCTGTCCCACAGTTAATCAAGCGTCTGTTTTTTGTTGTCTCTGAGGGGCCTTTTCCTATTCGCACCAGGAAGGGAAGCCTGCTTTGTCCTTTTGTTGCTTCCAGTCTTTGCCCCGGGACCTGCGGAGGGGACTGGGCGGTGGGAAGGAGGTGAGGAAAGGAAGCTGGGCCTCCAACCCGCAGAGGGAAGATAAATCGGCTGGCTTTACACCCTTGAAGGCAGAAAGCCTTCTGAGAAAGAGGAAGACGGTTTGCCAGCACCCCTGCCTGGGATGGAACGGCAAGAACAGCTCCTGGTTTTAATTTATTTTACCCATTAGTTAGTTACCCGCAGTGGCTTATGCAGAATGGCAGTTACAAAAGAGAAATTCTGAGGTCCGCAGAATTGTTATCCGCTAAATCGTCTTCCCTTGTCGCATGTTTACAAACAGTCCGTGCTGCCATCGACACAAGTATCACACTGAATTCAAGGCTTTCCTCTGTGTGCAAAACATTAAAAAGGGGAAGAATTCAAAAGCCCCTGCCATCACTTGAGTGCTTTCCATACCGCACAGCTGTTCATCGCCTCCACCTTCAAAGAGCTTAACCTTTGTAAAACCTCAGTGCCACAAACTTGCCAGAATTAAACTCTTTAAAGCCAAGCTTGCTGGAGCATCTGCAGTTTGCACCTCTTGTCATGTCCATGGGCTGCACGACAGGCCGGAGAAGTTGTAGGGAGAAATGGCATTTACCCCTCACCACCCTTTGCTCAGGAACAGCTCCTACAGAAGGGATGATTTATGTAGCAGTGGGAAGGATGAGGAAGGTGGTGACTCACCTTTTCACAACAAACACCAGACCTGGCCAGTTGCTCTGGAGAAGGCAGCAGATGTCTGCCGAGTGTGCCATCAACATCAGAGGGGTGGTGGTGGAAAGGTCTCTCTGATGGCTCAGCGTTGTGCAAGGAGTGTGATGGAAGAAGGACATCCCTGCCTTGACTGATCCGTTATGGACTCTGCCTTCCAGATCTTCCTTCATGTTAGTTATGTCACATGGATGCCATTTGAGTAACCTGAGTCCAATGGCTGGTTTTGTGAGTGACATAGAAAATTCCTCAGCAAACACCTGCCCAAGTTTGTTAAGTAAAATAATAGCTAAATCTTCAGGTAAAATGGGCTTTTTCCAGTTGAGGTTATCAGATGGCATTCGGGTACTGTGGCTTCTTCTGGGCATGTCCAGTTTTCCTCTCTAAGGAGATTTCTTCTCTGAGAATAAATTGTTACATTTTCTCATTTAAATGGACATTGCCAGCTTCAGGGATAAAGCAGGAGTATATTGCTTCCTCTTTGGGCTCGGACCAAGTCCTGCTTGTTCACAGCTGTGCTGGGGTGAGTTTCTCTCTACAGTCCTTCTTACTTTGGAAGAAGACCACAAGGGACTGCTTAGGCCAGGTCTACAGGGCTGGTAACAAATGGAACCGAGGCAGCTGGAAGTGACAGCGCAGTCCCCTAAACAGCTTATATCTCAAGGTCAGTACGTTCCCCGCATCCTGGTGCTGGGATCGGCTGCACGCCCAGTTCTTCCAGCTTTCAGTAGAACAAGAAATAGTGCTTTTCCCAGCTTTCTGCCTTCTCATCTGATACAGAAGGAAGGGTCAGCTTTCCCTGAAACTGAACACCAGCAGCGACATGCATCTGTTATGTCCGCTGTTGAGTCACAAGTGTCTTTTGTAAAGAAACAAGCAGGATGTGAGGATAGCTATTCCAGCACGGTTTTCCCTCCTTGGAATGGCCATAGGGTGCCTGTACTGTTTTGGGAACAAGAAGTCACTCTGTGTCCTCAATTCTGCACGCTATGGCCAAGGCAGAGAAGGTCTCTCTCTTGGAGAACTGAGGAGTGAGCCAGTGCTGGACTCAAGGACAGACCCCGGGAGTATTGCATCCTGGTTTCCTTACACAGTATCTCTAAGAATTTTGAAGAAGTCAGGGGTGCAACACGAAACCCTGGGAAAATTAATAAGCAATTTCTGTAATGGCCAATTTTTACAGTACTGGAATTGTAAACTGAGACCTCAGAAGACAAGAGGATTCCAACCGAGCAGGATATCAGTTAAATTAACTTCTCCCCTCTGCCCCTGCACTTGCCAAGTTTCAAGATATTTTACCAAGAAAACAAGAACCAGAGCACATGAGTGTTTTCCATCTAGATTTTGTTTGAGCTAAAGACACTAAGCAAACCTTTAGGGAAAATTCAGAGAAAAGGAAAATTGGCTCACCCTTTCCACTTATTGCTTTAATAGAAGAGTTTGCAAGGAAATGAAACTTCAGGATGCAGCATTTAATCCCAAGGCCCACAGCAAGCTGTCACTCTGTGTTTTCCCATGGAATTGGGCAAACAGAATACTGCTTGGCTTTTAATAAAAGAGAAAACAAACACACAAAGGAGCACTTCATCAGAAGTGACAAGGGCAAGAGTAGAACAATCCAGAGGAATAAGTGAAACTGTGAAATTTAATAATAATAATATTCCCTAAAGATATTACAAATTCTGTCCTGACTATTGCAGAGGTCCCCTGAATACATTGCTCCAGAGCTTGAACTCCCTTCCATCAAAATTTCCACTGCTCCTACCGTTTTGTCTTGCTCAGGATGAGGAAACCGTCTTGAAATACAACTGGAAGGTGCTTTAAGTAGTTGCTCTCTCACATTTTCTTTCAAGGTGAGTACAAATTTGTGTTTTGAGAAGTTTCGTTAAAGCCAACCACCTATGGAGAAATGACAGGCTTATGTGTTTCAGCTCTCCCCAGGAGAATGCCCTTCCCAGCTGAATTAAGTTGCCACTGTGTTTCACTAATGTGCATCTGATGCTTAATGAATTGGGATGTTATTACCATTTGGGTAGAGGTGGATTAAAAACGAGTCCAAAGCCTTTTCATTCATTTCACTAATTGTTCTCCGCATTCATTGCATGCAGATGAAATGGCAAAAGGCTCCCTGTCGTGCGGGATTTGGACGTTTCACACTTGGAACGTCAATTGGACTGATTATGCTTGCAGCATCATTGTCGCATTTGTCAGCCTGGCTGCCAGGAAGCAATAAGCTGTGACCTGCCACATTCCCAGTCTTGCAGCCCCTTGGAACGGGAGGGAGACCCCTTTCTTTGTATGTCCTTCTTCAGTTTCATCTCTAGATCATTTTGGTGCATGAGACTTAAACCAGAGATAGATTTCCTTCTCCTCTCCCCAAATGTATAAAGAGTCATGGCTCTGAAGCTTCAAAAGCATTCAGATAGTTTCTAAAAGTTAGCTTCCATTTCCATATTCCCATACTCGCTGGTTTCAAACTGAAGGCAAGATGCTGAAATGCCATAAGTGCCTTCTTTTGGCACTATTTGCTGGGGAACTGAATGCAGGAAATCTCTTGAAATAGATTGTTTCTCATACAAATTACAGTCTGTTAAGTGACTTCCAGAGGTTTCAGTTCATGGTCGATTTTCAGCCAGGCAGAAAGTCTTGAGTGTTTTGGATTTCTCATCTTTTAAGCTAATTGTTCTTGGTCATGGTGTAGACAAAGTCTTTACTGTCGGGATGTTGGTCTCCTGGGGGCAGATTGCTCTGCCTTAAGGACAGATTCAGCCCTCGGTTGCAAATCCAGTTATTCCGCGAGTGAATTTCTTCATATTTTTGTAGCACAGCAAAGCCCCTTCTCTGTAAGGACAGGACCTCAGGAAATTCCAACACCACACCAAATGCCAGATCAGATCTTAACAGTTAGCTCTTTAGCCTGTATTTTTCCAATGTTTTTCTGTGTGTATGTGTATACAAACAGGCTGAAGATTTGCAATCCGTACATGCACTTGCATCTTACAGGTAATACAGGCAAGCTGCTGATGTACATTGAATTCCAGCATTTCAAGAGAACAAATCAAAAAGAAATCTGTGCATGTCATAAAACACAAGACATTTGTGTGAAATATTTCTATTTTGCAGAAAGGTTTCAGTATATTCAGATTAAAAGTTACGTTGTCAAAAATCTCCCAACTATAACAAAAGGGAAACTAATGAGAAAAGCAAGTCTGGCATAAAACTGAACAAACTGGAGGCATCTCATACATAAATTTGGAATCTGATTTTATTTGTCTGCCATGGATGTGCGAAATACACTGACAGTTTGCTTAGTCAAACGTCTTGTCTGGCTGATGGCTGCAGCAATAGCACATGAAAGAGACTATGTAAAATAGGGGACTAAAATTATTCTTCAGCTGTGCTCCAGTAACGAAGACACTGTCGAAAGCAACAACGTCTGCATTATGTGGCAGAGGCAGTACAGAAAATGACTGTTAACTTTACGCACTGCGAAAACTAGGGACATGTCAAACAATTGCATTCCCATTTTGTGATAATGTGGCTATGACTATGTTCTTGACAGAAATAAACTGTAATTCCAGAAATAGGAAATAAGGAGCAGAAATAAGCCAAATTCTATAGCCTCTTGGGATCTCATAGCTATTACCAGTATTGCACAAGACATTGACTTCAGGGTAATTGCTCCTGCAAAATTCAGGGATCTCCTAAGCAAAAAAAAAAAAAAAAACAACCCACAAATTATTTTAAAATAGCATCTTCTAATCCTGGAATTGAGGACCTCACTTGAGTATTTACTCTTCCAAATACTAGGACTGAGTCCTGGGAATAGTCTAATGTTATTTTGTCTAATTGGCAGAATTGCAGCCCAAAATTTTTCTCATACCCACGCTATTGAGAGGCAAAGCCACTTTGCCCCACAGGGGCTTTAAACAAGTTTAGGGGAAAATTGAAGGAAGAAAACTTAATGGGATCCACATACTTTTAGCACAAGCCCATGCATGTTCCTACTAGAACGTGACTGGCCCTTGACAGCCACAGGCATGCACCAGATGTGTTCATTCTGCTTTTAAGGTGAAGTGGCACCATCAATAGTGAGAAGACAGGTTGGCCTCGGGAGTATGGAATTTTTCTTAGAAAGTCCTTTATCTTTTTGCTGTGATGGCAGTTAGATTTTGTAGCCCACCTGAGTATAAGCCGTTCACCATTTTTGCTGCTGTACAGTTGTCCTGGTTTTGACTGGGACAGAGTTAGTTCTTTTTAGCATCTAGCAGAGCTCTGTGTTTTGGTTTTAGTCTGGGATTCACTATGAGAAGAATGTTGATAGCGCACTGGTGTTTATAGTTGGCACTGAGACCTCATGGACTTTTCAGCTTCCTGTGTTCTTGCCAGTGTGCAGGAGCACAACAGAGTGGGAAGAGCATGGCCAGGACAAAGGGTCCACAACTCCCCTTATTATCTGAACTTAGATTTAGGATTGAGGGCCAAACTGGCCAATGAAGTATTCCATATCATGCAGCATTATGCCCAGTATATAGATGATGATTGACTGGAAAGAAGGGCTTTTCCTCTTCTGGAGGCTCTCACTCTCAAACTCTTTGAGTGCTCTCTCTCCGTCTCATGCTATTTTCAGGCCTCTCCGTCATCCAGGATTGTGGTGTCGAGGCTTATCTTTTTCAGGATCACTTGCCAGGACGGGACAGGTGTTGGTCACCAAGTGGTGACCAGTTACACTGTGCATCACTTGTTCATATATATTATTATCGAAATATATATATACGTATATATATGTATATGTATTCATATATTATTGTTAAGTTGTTCTTATCTCAACTCACAGGTCTCTTTCCCTTTTCCCCTTTAATTCTCTTCCCCATGAGAATGGGGGAGAGTGAGCGAGCGGCTGTGTAGCATTTAGTTGCCAGCTGGTTTAAACCACAACAATGGTAGTTAGATAAGGCCAACTATGTGGACGTATGGACACATCAGGCCCACTCACCAGTTTGCACTCCTAGCACTATAGTGTCTCTCAGCCTGCGCCTTGCAGGGTACAGCCCCATTTCTCAGGGTGTGCGCAGCCACATGCCAAATTTTGAGAAGAACAGCTCTTAACACGGTCAGTACCCATGCCTTTTAAAGTAAAAAACACTCAGATAACTTGCTAAACTGAGACTGAAACTGCCAGATATTATGTGCCTGCTAAATGCCTTTCAAAGTGCTGCTGCTGTAAAACCTGAAAATAACAACCGCATAGGACTTTCCTTCTATGGGGACTGTTCTATCTTCTTGAGCCAGACACATGTGCTTGGCCTGTTCAGACTGCATTTATTCCAAGCCACCTAAGTGCACTTGACATTTATGAACCCATGCTGTACATCCTTCCCACCGAGACGAAACTATTCACAGTAACACAGGTCCAGCACACAGGGACATGATATTTTTCTTAATGAAACCACTCTCAATTACCTTGCATACTGTGGTTGCACAGCACTTGCTGGTCAATGACGCAGTGGGAACACGGCAGCTTCTTCCTTTGGAAAAGGCTATACATGTAACTATAAAAAGACACTCTAGAACAGAATTCCCTGAGCAAGCAAGGTAGTTACGTAGCTATGTTCTGTAGGTGCTTTGAATCATGTTGGAATTTATATCTTCCGTGGGACAGCTGCCGAAATGGACACACACCCACCTCCCAGGCTGACATATTCCCTCATGGAATCTCATACTTGGTAAGCAGATGTCCTCTGATAAAAAGATGTTGAACTGCAAATGCCTTGTGTTGCCTCCAGAGGTGTCTCTCATTGTCAGCAGAGAGTGAGACCAGAGTTTGTGGGAATACTTGGCAGCTTGTTCAAAAAAACCCCACGAACATCAGTTACAAAGATTCGAATTGCAGAATTAAACGTCACGTTTGACTGAAGTGCCTGGAGTTGGAGTCACCAACAACAGTGCTGGTGTCGCCTGTTTATTTTCCCATTAAGAACATCTTGTGGGCATTCTTGCTGTGTTGATGGTTATGAATGTGTTGCTGCTTTGAACAGAGAAAACTGTTGTAGGTGCTCCTCATTAGAGAGGACTGACATACAGTACACAGATGCTGTTCGTGACATTTCTTGACTGGGGAGAAGGTTCAGTGCTCCTGGAATGAGACCCCGCATACGTGATGCCAAAGCTATCCCAGCTCTCGAATGAGGAATCCAAACTTAAAGGAATGTTTGCTAGTTCGTTCACCCTTAATTAGTTTGTATCCAGTAAAGCCATAATACACTGTAACTCATTGACCGAACATGAAAGGAAGCAAATTGGTTAATTGCGAGCGAGTGATGCAATGCCTGTTCTGTCTGCAGGAGCCGGGGCTACCACTCCCCCCAGCAGAATTGTGCCCAGAAGCACTGTTGGTTATCATCCAGCTAATCCCACGCTCCCTCCAGCAACAACGGCAGCAAACAGGCTATTGTGCCGGCAGGTTCCCTCTCCGTGCCTCCTTTGGCATGCTGCCTCTGCCCTCCTGCACCCACCCCAGATGCACACCGATTTCCACCCTCTGTGTGTGTGAAGGACCCTGGGTACAAGTAACAGATGTTGTTCTTCCCTCGCTAATACCCTTCTTCCCCCCAAGCCCCCTTTTGCCCCTCATTCTTGGGTCATTCCCAGGATTTGGGAAGTGAGAAGGAGGGCTGAGCCGAGGGGATAGCTCTGCAGCTTGCATGAGGCTGGAGCAGCTGTCTTTTTATCTCTGAGGCTCAGAGGATTCATCCTGATACCCTGCTTCCAGCTGCTTAGCTGTCAGTTTGGCTCAGCTCTTGCTGCCATTCCCTGTGAGTTTCAGTGGAGAAAGCTCTCTCCACAACTCACTTTCCCTAACAACATGCACAGCCCTCAGTTCAGGAGGGTCTGATGAGTTTTCTTCTCTCCTCTTGTTGTTGACCCTGCAGACAGCCAAGATAGAGCTTCTTCTTTGGTTTCAAAGGAAAAGCCCCTTTTTAAACTGCCAAAAAATTGAAAACATATATTGCAAAAAAAGAAATATCTAATAAAATAAAAAGCAAAATATTTTACGAAAAACTTTTGTGACATTCATCAGCCTTTCCAATGGTAAAAACACTGCTAGTTTTGTTCTGCTTCACATTCGGGATCTAGGAATTTGAATTCCTGTAGTGAACCCCCGCTTGTCTTTGAATCTAAAATGATTGAAACAGCAACAACACCACCCAGCTGGAAGCTCAGCTAATTCAGAAAGTCAAACACTAACCAAGTCTGCTCTACAGCTCTTCTCCAGTAAAATGGAACTGAAACTATTGCAAGAACAGAACAGTCCCATGACGTTTCTCTTCAGTTTTTCTGCTGGAAACATCAGTTACCTTTCAAATATCTTCAAGCATTCCTGAAGATCCTGTGATCCTGTGACGCCCAGTGATTTTCCAAGCCAAGCCAGCAAACCCTTGAGAATCTGAAACTAATTTTCAAAAGAGTTTACTAAGGCTTCGTTTACATTTGTGCCCACCTCAAAGACTCTTAATCTTTTCACAAGAAAGGTTGTCACCTTGGCCTGTTAACATGTTCAAATTATGAACTGCCTTGCTTTCATTTCGATTGATATAAGTTTCTTCAGGTTGAGTAATGTAGAGAGTGAAAGATACAATTTTTCCTATAAGGAAGACAAGGCTCAAAGATTCCTTTTTAGTATAATGCCTCTGCCCAAAACAGTATTAAATTGTCTGAACATTGAATGAAATCATCTCAGCTGTAAGGGAAGCAAAAAAGACCCAGACTAGGTCCATTACTTGAAAGCAAGGTTGCATTATACTGTTCTGGAGCAAAAAGATATAACAATAGAGTAAAGGTTGGTTTTGGTTTTGATAGTTCTTTAAACAGATACTTGACTAATTTTTTTGCTTTTTTTTTCTTAATTTCCTCTTTCTGATGCCTAAGTACACAGGCTTCTTTATCCATATCTGTTGCCTCACTTGGAAGGTAAATCAACTGGCCTTGTTTATGCCTGCACATTCTTACCAACTTAGGACAGTGCAAACAATTACCCTTCATTAATGTCCTTAATACTGAACAGCAGTGCATATATTCAGAATTCTTTGCAACATTATGCATGTGAATAAAAAGCAGCAAGTAGGGTGGTCTGTTGGTCTGAGAACATACAGAACTTCACACAGTCACTCGCATGCACGTACAAATTTAGAGCCTAGCTGAAAACACGTTTCAGTGGCATAATTCCGCCTTCATGCATGCAAAGTACATTTTAGCAGCCTTCGTGTTAGTTACCACATATGTCTAGCAGCTGGATGCTGAGAGAGTGGGAAATGCAAACTGTACAGAAAAGCCATAAGGGAGTACTCAATGAGTATTTTCTAAGTGAACGGCACAAATAAAATTACGAGTAGAAACCAGTTACTTGAACACAAATCCCTGTCTCACCGCCACACAAAGCCCTCATTAGCCATCCTCCATACTTGTCTTTTCTTTCACCCCTGGTTTTTAATAACTAGAAGAGATGAGATGCTGTACGCTGATCCATCTCACTGTGATCGTAATATAGACTAGATTCCAAAGGGACCTCATAAAAGCACATTATATTAAAATATTCTACCTAGTACAGTTTTGTTTTGTATCTTTTCCCATGGAAATAAACTTCTTGTAAAGACGATGTCTATTTTTCATCCTGTTCCTGGACCCTATCAGATTATGTGCCCATTGGCAGATATGATCTAAAGCTGTCTGAGGTAGAGCTCCAAAGACTGATAATGTTCTTATATGTTTTGTGAAAGTAAGTGATGATAAAAAGAGAAGTCTCATTTGGTGTAACTTCAGGCATTGAGCTATCTAGAGAATTCACAATCCCAGACTGCGTTTTATTAGACCTCAAAGTCACTCCACCACAAGACTCAAATCTGTAGGACAAGCATTAATTAATTAATAATTAATTCCCTCAAACACATGGACAGGCAAATTCAGAAAAAACGTGGAGATGAAATATATTACAGAAATCTTTCCTGAAAGGTTGGCAGTATGCTTACCATACTATTTGTTTCACATGGTAAAAGACATATACATGCATGTTAGCAATAAACAAAAAAAATTTACTGCCATTTAATTCCTGGCGCAGTGGTAGAATGAGCTAGTAAAAAGGCTGAAGTTCATTTCCAGCTTCATTGTACACCATCAGTAGAATTGTTTATTAAGATGGTGGGACTGTCAGAGAACAGGCTTTTGCAAGACAGAGTATTTATGAAAGCTGTAATCATGTAGGTGATACCTAATCATACATGATTATCTAGTCTGGGTAGGGAATTGAATGAGGTCAGTGAAAAACAACTGAGCTGTCACCGTTGGAAGTAACTCTGGAACAAGTCATCATGTGCTGTTCCATCTAAATTAAATTGAATTAGTTTATAACAGGTTTGGGATTTTAGACAGAAAAACCAACAAAACAAGGGCACAGGTCAGTGAAAACACCTGGACAGGAAAACTCAATTTAATTATATCACTACTAGGAAAAATATCTGCACTTCTTTGGGAAAAAAAAAAAAAAATCTAAGCAGGATTTCAAGATAAATGATCTATATAAAGAAAATTGAAAGCTGTAAAACCCTGTAAAAATACAGATTCCAGAATACTGTCTTGAAATATATGCTTATATTATCTGTTATATTTAATTTCTGTTTATTTTTAATATTGATTTATCTTTAACAAAATAAAAAATTAAACCATAACCATAGTCAGAGTCAGCCATTACCCTAGAAGAGAATGGTTCCAGATTGGCTAACTCCAACAGATTTCAGAAACTCAACAGTTTAAAGTGACCAACATATCCTGTGTGTTTGGGTGTATTAATTGGCTTGCTGGATGATTATAAGGATCCAGCGTGACATTGACACAAGAAAAGGATGAAAGGCAGTATCAACAGGAACTGGTTACTTGAGACATGGAATAACATCACCAGCTATCGTTTCTGAGCTGGTACCTTGGACCAACCAAACACTGGAGTTGTAGGGGCAACTAGATTCTTCTAGCTCCATGGAAAATAGCCCTCAATACATTTAGCACAAAGATAATGAATTTTATTTCTCTACAGACTCTTTGTCCTCAACGGCAGGGAAGAGCAGGCGGTGCTCCCAGACCCACACCTTAAAGTGAGTCTGTTTTGTCATTGGCTCACACTGTTGAGTCACATGACGATCTCACCTGATTACAGTAATGTGATAACATGGGAGTGAGGTCATAAGGAGCAGGAGAGATCATAACTGAGGGACTTTGCAAGGGATGCAGATTAGCCTGCTGGCCTGGGGAGAGGTGTTCTGATATCTCCTGAAGAGAGAGGAGGCTCGTAAGATGGAGGATGTGAGTTTGATCATATGACTTTTTTTATCTTTTGCTTCTAACCTTCCTGAAAGACAAGTGCTAGTAACTGAGGGGTTCTATACTGGTCTTTTTGTAGCTTGATTAAGGAGGACATTTGAATGATGGTGAGAAGTGTAATGTAATCTGTAGGAAGGCTTGAGTAAAGTAAAGTTATCAGGTTTTGCTCTGCCAGTTTGGATTTATGTTTACTTGATGAACACATTCCTCTTTCTAGAGTATTTGGTAAATGCTTGTTTGCTTACAGTTTTCTTTATCCAAGAGTTGTAGTGGTTTGAAAAAGATTGAGATGAATTGAACTGCATGAAGTGACTTATGAGTGATAACTGAAGTCTCCTTCAGGGAGCTGAAAATAACTTCTTAAAATATAAAAGAAAAAAAAAAAACAAATTTGATGCCCTTCAAGGTATTTCCAAGCCACTTTGAAAACAGCTCAACGCTTCTCTGTGTAAATCTAGATTATTTTTATAGATAGGGGAAACCAAGTAGGATTGTTTGTTCTTTAGTTCTTCCGCAGTTAAAGCTGTGGCTTTGTTTTCTTTGAGGCTAACTTCCAGATGCTCTTGGTATATACATCTCGGTTCAAGCAGTGTCCTAATTGATGTGCCAAGGTGGAATGAGTTTGATAAGTAAGATGGATAGAGGTGGAATTCCTGAATTGCAGTTATGGAAAGGAATTTTATCAGTCAACTCTGAAGCATGTTACTTGTAAAACCGTGTATACAAGGTTATCTGGTGGAAATGCTGATACCCCTATGAAGTGCATTGCTAGGTGATGGTGAGGAGGAGGGACTGCTCTTATTTGCACAGGTTGTTATAGCTCAGGGCTCCCTGTGAGGGAGCACAACAAGGTTGTGTTGCAGCCAACCACTAAGGAACTGTGTCCACACTTGCTTGGGCAGAGGAAGGGAAACCTTGCATGCCCAAATGGAAAGGCAGCTTCTAGACATTGTCTGCCCTCAAACAGCACTGTAAAGGCAGTCTAGTAGCCACACTCTTTCAATGAGAGCTGAAGCTTTGAGAGGGAGGATTCAAAAAAAAACCTAGGTTTATGGTGTCTCTTTACATTTGCAGACTGCACAGGCAAAATCTTGACTTAAAATTTTAAAGAAAATAGCACTACTGAGCAGGCTAGCCTCCAAATCCAAGCCATCATGATGCAAGCTTCCTTACCAGCTTACTCCAAGCTGTGTCTGTTCCTCTTCCCTCTCTCCCCACTACAGCTCTTTGCAGGATAAACACTAGTCCCAGTGTTGTGGCATTTGCAGGACTGCAGACCTGCAAGGTCAATAAACAGTGGTGGGGTAAATTCCATTTCTCCTCTACCAGTAGTACATCTGAGTGTTATCTCAGGATTGACAGGTTTCTGGTGAGTATTTGAATCGAGGAACAATTTATGTTTTTCCTGCTAGCCAGTGCCCTTCAGAAAGCTGCAATTGTTTCTTTGGGAAGCAGTGTCATGAGTAGGAAACCTGAATGTGTGTGCTGATGCGGAGGTGGTAGCAAAGCTGAACAATATCCCGTCTTGTGTGCAGCATCGTATGAGCTCCTCAAAGGAAAGCCACAGCTCAGGGAAAGGCCTTGGCCCTGCAATTGCAGAATGGAGAGGAAGGGGGGAACAGGGAGATGCTGAAACTGCAGAATATTCCCTACTGTCTGTAATTCATGAAAGTTCAAAGACTTCTTGCGTGAAAAGAGGTGGCCATCCACCATGCACCCTAGACCTGACAAAAGTGTAATGAGGCTCAAAAGACGCAAAACTTTTGTATGACTTGAAATAAAACAAATCTGGTGGAGAAACAGAGAATGGGGAGAAATCGTTGGTAGTGATAAACCAATTTTATGAGGTTACTCATAACTGGGAGAGGTACATTTCAGAAGGACAAAAGGAAGGTGCTATGCTACAGGGTCCAATTTATGGGTTGCAAATATAAGAAGTCAGAGGCAAACATCTTTGTAAGAATCAAAGAGCACCTGCAAAGCTGCAGGTACTTGTATATCGTATATGGAGACCTTCTGCCAAGACAGGTGGGAAGAAAAGCTCAATAGTAAAGCAAACTTTCATACAATTCCCCATGAGGATCAAGAAGAAATCCAGCCCCTCTGTTTAGAGCCTTGTATAACTATCGGTACTCTCTACGTAGCAGAAATGTGCTGACAGATGGATCAAGAGAAATGGACTATATTATAGCACTGAATAAACTCACAGGCTAAAGCATTAGGTTTGATCTGATGAATGCAAGATCAGCTTTTAATGCAGATGAGAACACTGATTATACTGTGATTGCCATGCTTCAGTATTCCAGCACACATATATCTGCATCCAGCTGAAGTCCGAAATAACAAAACTCGGAGTGTTTTTTAGGCCTTCTGTAAGGGAAGCCCGTGTTGTATTTCTCAGAGGCGTGATTAGAGTCCTCCTATAAAAAGAGGGGAAAAAAGATCAACACTTAAATGCCTCTATTCAGTTCAAAGCCATTCACTTTCTCCCATTCTTGTTAAGTCTTCCTGGAACTAATGTTTCCTTCCCTCCAGCAGCAAAGCACTCCAAATGCCTCCTGCTTTTTGTATGTTAATAGATGGACTTTAAGTTGAAAATTGCTTCGCTATCAATTATGTGAGTCAACTTGAGCAAGGAGACAAAGAAACTGAATACCAAATAACTGCCTGGCTAGGAAGGTGGAGAAGGGGAGGGGTGGGGGAATGGGTGGGTGCAGTCTTTGAAAGGCAGCGAGCATTTAATAAGCACACCAGAAGAGTATTGTCTTTACATTCTATGATTATCAAATGAGTCGGATTGTGTTTGGAGAGCATCAAGCTGTCCTGAGCCACCCTTGGTGGGAGGAGGATGCGCAGCTCAATTAAATGCTGCTGATCCAGGCACCTCATACCTGCTGTGTGTGCTGGCTACCCCTTCTTGCTTTCAGAGGGGCAAGATGAATGTAACTCTTTCTCCCATTAACACCCTTGATGAAATTAGAGTGGGTGGGTTTTCTTCCCCTCTGTAGGAAAACCACCTGCTTCAGTAATTTATTTATTTGTACTTTACAAAGAGATGGCTTTACTCTGAGAGGTTCTCTGGTGCAGATTGTCTTGACCTTGTGCAAAAGGCAGCGTGGGTGCCGTATTTTACAGACACAGCATCACTGCAGTGACAGAAGTATATGCTGATGTGTGTTGTTAAGTTGCTATGGTATCTGAAAGCCACAGACCATTAGTCAGGTGACAGTTTGTGCCTAGATACTGCTGTGATTGATGCTCTAATAAATACCTGAGAGGAAAGAGTTGGGGGGAGAGGGAGGGAAGGAGGGACGGACTGATGGAAATGACCTTATCCCAAGAGTTGCCAAATACCAATGCTGTCTGTAAAAACTAAGGAGACAAAAAAATTTGTATTCACCTGAGGATTCAGCACTGTAAAAAGAAGAACTAATGAAGTAGAAGCTCCCTATTTTCCATCTTACCATCAATATATCAAGAGGCTGATAAAAATCCAATACAGAAGGACAAATGCCATCCTTGTGCATATGGAGTGCCTTCAGTATATAAAGGGGAAAGCCTGTCTGATGCTTAAGATGTTAGATTGAGACTTTGAACTCAATCAGCTTCTCCCTGTAGAATTTTTATGTCACTCTGGTAGACTCATTTATCCTCTCTTTTTCCCTTTCTAAAGGTAACTTACCCATTTCCAGAGGTACTGAAAGCAAAAGCGTCCCTATTCATGCTAGAACTGCATTGACCACTGTAATGAATTCAAGTCCTGTGCTAGTATAAGACACTTAAGTTACTAAGATAGAACGACAAAACAGTGTTTGTCTCTGTCATGGCAGTTCTGCATTAGGCATTTGATGCTAATTGCTACCAGGCACTCTGAAAAAAATGTCATTTTGTACCAGGAATGCAAGGACAGGGTTTCTGCTGACTTCCTCTATGCTGGTGTGTCCTTGCTGTAAAGAAAGTGCCTGAGGCCAAGGGGATCTCAACAGCCTCTCCTTAAAAAAATTATAATTGCTTGACTCCTCTTTTCTCCCTTAGCCTGGGAAGGGAGACTTTTGAAATGGGTTTGCAAGAAAACAGTATGCTATTGCTCAGTGCGTATGGTTAACCTCAGGATAAGAATGGAGAATTTGGCCTGTCTTAACTGCAAATGGTGAAAGGGAATCAAGGGATGCACTGAGGCTGTCTGCTACAGTTGAGTGTCACAAATCCTCTGCTGCCAAACTCAAGAGAAATGAACGACTGAGGGCAGAGTTGTCCAGGTCAGGTTGGTTTTGGTGAGAAGCGGTCATGAATTCAGAGTGTTTATTCTCCATCCCACCCTTGTCAGACTAAGGGAAGACTCTTCTTTACAAAAAGGTGCTCCTGAAAAAGTTAGCGATTGATAGAAGGTAGGTATTGTTGACATGTTATGTTACACCAGCTTTATGTGTATACAAGGGGAATGCTGATGCTGTTTATCAAAGACAAGTTCACTATTTTGGTATCCTTGCCAAAACATGCAATGTTAGTGATGGCTTGCTTGCTGTCATTGAACAGCTGGGAGTACTGGGAAGCCAAATCATCTGTTGCACTCTTGGCTGCTTTGATGCATGTTGTTTCTAGACATGTGTGTTCAAATGTGACTTGATTTGCTTCAGGTGTCATATGTGGAAGAGGAATGTGAAAGGGCTCATGTTTCTTCTGAAACTGTTATTTTATAATATATAGAGTAATACCTAATTCAGAACACTGCATTGGGACTTGTCTTTTAGCCATATATGTATATCCTGACTGTCTGATTTTTTTTATCACTGCATATTTCTATGAAAGTCATTAATGTTCTGCCTTTTGTGGCAAGTGTCTGTCACTAAGCTTTGTGGTTTATTTTCTCATGAATTCTGCACTAAATGCTTTCTCTAGCATGTCCACATTACAGGCTCAATTACAAAATAGGGATTTATTTTTTTCGCTATTCAGATTAGGTAAATTAGCCAAAAAGAAGGAATCTGATCACTGCACTGTAGATTTTTTTTTCTTTCAGACAGATGTATCCTTTTTCTCTTCATGGTCTAGTAAGATACATGCTAGCTTTCATGTAGACTGTAGTCTAGATGTTTTTATCTGGTCTCGAAGACATCTGCTTGAGTTTGTCAGCTGTATGTCACAATTGCTTTCAGTTTTGTCTCTGTCAGCTGTTTTAAGATATAGATATCTCTCAGATGCTGTCTGTGACTGCATCTTGGACTAGTGCTCTTGCTCTTTATGTGCTAATTAATTCCTCATTCAGTGCCAAATCATCTTAGTTTGGGTAAGTTATTTTCAGCAAAAACCTTCCCTCCATTTCTTAACAGCATTTGTCCAGTTGCCTTCAGATAATCTGTTTTTCAGGTTAGTAGTTATAGAATATGTATCCTACAGTGTCCAAGCAGCTTGTGCCAATTTTTAAAATGGAATCTTTCTATCTCATCTTTGGCCAAGGTCAGTATTTCATGAGACTTGAGAGTCTCAGTAGACTGTCATTTATATCCTACCATAGATCACATAGAATTTCCTAATCTGAAATCATCTGCATCCTAAAGGGTCTTTGAGAGAAGCTTTGAGTGCTGGATTATTGCCTAAGGGGATAGAGTGCTAATCCTGCTATAAACAAGACAATCTGTGTATAATATTCTGCAATTAGTTAGTATTAGTCATAAAAATGGTTGATAGAGGGCTCACATGACTTGTGATAGATGTGCATATTCTCTAGTACTACAAAGAGGAAAGACTGAGAGCACCAGTTCAAAGGCAGCTTTGCAATAAATTTTATTAGCAATTGGGCATAAAGATCTATGCTTTCTCTAGTACTTGTCTGCTTGAGGAGAGCAGAGGATCTGTCAAAAATAATATCTGTCTCACGTGTTTCACCACTTGACTTGGTGCTCTGGGGAAGGACTGCAGCTTTTGTGCTCCCTCTTCCCCATCTTACATGGAAACCTCTACTGGGTGTTTTCTTCTGGGAGCATCTGTTTTCCTTCTGAATATTACTGAGCACTGGCCCCAGGATGGCAAGTTCCTTCCACAGGATAAACAAACCCCTTAGGCAATTCCCTCCGAAGTCAGATTGGTATGATGCCTTCTGTGGTCTCCACGTATATCTCATGTCACCAGGATATAGGGAAGAAATGCATCCTGTCCTCTGAAGGTTTTTAGGTAGTCTCAGCATGGCAGATGGCTGCTACTTACCCATCCTGCGCCATCATGTATAGGCAGACAGGAGACCTGTGAAAGTCCTGAAGACTGATTTCTAGCTCAGGATCTCTTTTTTCGGGGTTTTTTTGTGGATTTCTTTTCTACCAAAGGTCATTTGTGGATAATTGGGCAGGTTATGCATTGCTCTTCACAGAAGGCCACATAGTTTTGCATGCTACACATGCACTGAAGCAGAAACAAGTGCTGTTAAGAGGCACCAGGGATGTCAGAAGGTTCATGGATAAATGGGATACCTGGACTTGTCCCAGGTAGTGTCCACCGCAACTACATCTAGGCTAGGCAAGAGATATCCAAGGGACCTATGCTGTGGATGTAGAGCAGATGGGATACTCACACTGGGGAAGTCCTCAGTTTCATGTTGACGTAGATGCAGCTAAAGTAGTCAATTTTTGAGGATGAGATTCGTGGAAACACAAGAGTGTTCCTTATTGTGAAATATGAGATTTGGAATCCCAGTTCTACTGCGTAAAATCCAGAGGAGGATAAATGGTGAAACAACCATATTCTAATTCAAAATTTAATTTTAGCTGAATATTGGCTTGGTTCTTCACAGACTTGCCAGAAAAATTGCAGGGTAATTTTCTGTTTATCTCAAAAGCGGCAGCCAAACCCATACCGAACTTTTCTTATGTAATGGAAAAACCCTGCTGATCAAAGACCAAATTTGAATATGATTATTTTCTTCTTATGGTTGAGTGGTGCTAATCATGTAGACTGTAGTTATGGGGGGGGAAGCAACCTACAGATCTAAATATATCCTTAAAAGATAATAACTTACATTGGACTGTAAAATTATCGTATGGGTTTCACTTCACTTTCTGGTGACTGTGTCAGTATGAAATAACACAGTGGAAGGAGGAGCTGGCCACAAAGAGACTACTAATGCATCTGGTCTCCCAACTCAGTTTTCCTGTGCTCCCTGCTTAGCCACCAGAACTTAGATTCTCTACACGGCCTGCTGGAAGCTGATGAATTAGAGAACCCATATGCAAACCAAGAAGATGTCAAACTTAGTATTAGATGAAGACCCTACGTTTAGGCAGTGCTCTGCACCTCCCTGCACAGAGCACCTGCTATTTCTCCTCTCCTTGTGAGTCTTCTCCTTTCCCTTTCTTTCCTGCATGTGCTAAATCTGGTTTGACAGCTGTAACTACCTGTAGCTGTGGTGAGCAAAATCAGGTGATTCATACAGCACTTCTTTTTTGTGAGGCGATGGCCTTGGGTCTCTGAATGTCAACAACAATCAATGTGATTTTTCAACCATAAACATGGAAACATTTATGGAGATATCCATACGTGGAATGGGCAGAAAAAATGAAATAGTAAGATGATTTTCGCTGTGACGGGGTGAAATAGCTTACATTTTTCTCAGTCTTGCGGTAGTCTGCAATTTTCCATGCGTATAATCCATTGTCAAGGCTACTGATGCAATCAGCTTCATCAGAGCACATAAAAGTGTTGTAGAATAATTTAACATGTCGTGAACTCCTATAATTTTAAGAAACCTATTGCTTAATTTATATTTGTTGGCCTCTGAGATAATGTCAGTTTTTAAAGGTTATAAGGAGGTATTACTTCAGCTCTAAAAATGCATTGCTTAACCCAATTTCATGACTAGGAACTAAAGCAGTAGGTATGTAGGTTTTTTTTTCATTTGCTAATTGCCTAGCACCCTGTTGCAATTGTGCTGTCTGTGCTCTATCTGGGATAGCACAGATCATGATTAATGAACTTGTTAGCTCCAGATTTAAGTTCGTGTAAAGGCATGATACTTGAGTTGGCACTGCCAGCTGGCCTTGAAACTGAAATCCACCAGTAGCCAACAGAGTAAGGTGGTCCTAAACAAAGATTAAATGAGTGTTTGCTCTTCCTCTTGTCTTGTAAATCAGGTAAGCCTGAATCACTATATATGCTTGTGCAGATGGAGAGGAAACAAATGTGTTTTCTGCTGTTTTATTTGCCTAGTGCTGTTTTACAGCTCAGAAAAGACAACTTAATTGAGAGTGTCTGTGCATGGCATTCCCCATGTTTAGTGTTTTGCCAGCTTGCAGGAAGGAGCCGTGGTTTCTTGCCAGATCAAACATCACAGCAGATTATCGGCTTTCCTAAACAAAAATTGTATCATGTTTTTTTGGCCTCTGCCATTTAAAAAAAAGTGTATGCTCCCTAGCATTTTGAACGTTGGCATCACAATTGCTTTGCTTGTGAGGACTGGCTTTTATTAGGTCTAGCTGGCGAGTTGCATTTTCTGTAGCAAGCGAGACTGCAGAATCTCTGCCAACCCCAAGTACCGTCAGCAATGCCTGTAACCCACTGGCTCCATGTGTGAGGTGTCTCTTGTGTTGTCGTCACCACATCACTGCAGGCTCTCTGTGGCAGTTGGCATCATCCCGGCGCGCCAGGCGTGGATGCAGTCGAGCCGTGCTTGTGTGATTCATGTTGGCAGCTGAGGTGTGGAAGAGGTAACGTGTCAGAAATACTGCAATGAATCCTGCAGCAGGAACAAACAACATCTCTAGTCAGCACCAGTATGTCTGGTAGCATGCTTCTAGAAGGAAGAATAATACCTATTGCAATTAAACATGTTCTAAACTCTTTATTTCATTGCAAGTAACTGCTTCCCAGTGGGAAAGAAGAATCTGTACTCTCTGACACTGGTGGCAGAAATATTGATTAGCTGACCACAATTGGCAAGCCAACATTTGCTACCACCATGTCATCTCCAGTTAAGGTGTTTTGTAGGCTACAGATCTCATTGTGCCATTCTGTTTCTGTCCCATCACCAGGTAGACCTGCTGGTGACCTAATCTGTGGGACTTCTCATAAAAGACCACCCACCATGGTTATTTCCACACAGCGGGCTCTGAATCTTGCTTTTCAAGGTGTTTTAAGCAGCTGTGAACTGTGAATCTGATTACATATGCCTATGCACTAATACACAAGGTATACTTTAGAGTGTTTTGGCCAGGTTTGTATGCTTGTGTGGCTGGTAGGTCTGGCTTTGATCTGCTTACCTACAGAGAACATTTTGACTCTAGATAAAGCTCCAGGAAACAGCCACTGAAACCAGCAGCCCATTTGCAGAGTATGATGCAGCATAAGGTGTCTTACATATTCCATGACAGATTTTTGTCACTGGCATATACATTGAGCATCCCTATACTTCATTTATGGACTTATTGGGGTTGATGGATACATCTAAAATCTTGGGAGCTTTGATGTATTCTTAGGCTGCATTCCAGTGCTGTTGGGATGTCTTCTCAACATATGTTGGGTGATTTTTTTTTTTCCCCCCCTTACTCCTCCTGCAGTATATCTGCACTGCAGCCTGGGTATATCCCCTGATGAGAGTGGGTCTCAAAGGGCTTCTACTGTTGTGGGTAAATATGACAGAATTAAGCCTTTTTAAAGTTTGAATCTGCAATTTCCAACCTAGCTGGCTTTCATGCTTTTCAGATAGTTTTGCCAAAATACCAACAGTGGCCTCAACTGTTTGTTGGTTTGGCACAGCTGTATTCGCAGTGGTCTTTGCAAAGCAACTGCAATATTTAAAAAAATGCACAAGAAACTTGAGACCATTAATTGTTAAATATTTTTGCACAAGGCACAATATTGAAAGGATTTTTGCTCTGTTTTTCAGTTTAGCAACTGTGGGAATTTCCAGTCTTCAGTGACAGTTTCTCTTATTGCTGTGTAAAAAACATTTTTTTAAGTTAGCAAAAACAGTCAAAAATCCTATTTTAGTAGTTTTAACAATAGCAAAATGATTTTGGTCAGTCCTACAGTTTCACAGAAACTACAAAGGACTGTTTCTTATTACAAAATTGCTTGTTCATTCAAGTGGAAAGCAGCCTGATCCTGTTTAGCCAAACTGGACTTTGAAAAAAAGAACAAATCGCGTATAGTAGGGGTCCTCACACTCAGCCAAAATATGTGTGCCCCCAAAACTTCCTATTCTTGACCCTATTGTTGTCCTTCTGGAAGCCCCAGGCCTCTCATCTGGGAGTCGTTTGAATTGTATCCCCAATCATTTCAGCGTCATTGAAACAAAGCGCAGATTGATCTTTTCCAAGCTCCACAAGCTGTGAGCTTTCTCTTCCAAACAGTTTGCGAGAGTGCCTTATGGAGCTGGAGCCTCAGGGAACCCTGCAATGCAGCCACTTGCCTAGATATCAAAGGCAGCAGTGAAATGGGTATCTAGATAGGCACTGAAGTCCTGCTGTGACCACTGGGCTTTGGAAGGCTTTCAGTCTCCAGAAGGAGATGCTGCTCATGAAGATGTGAGACTACCTGCTTTGTGCTGTTTGTGTTGCCTCACCGAGAAATATGTAAGATGCTTTAGCAAGTGGGAGGTTACCTTCATGCTAAATTTAGCTGCAGTCAGTGCTAGGTCTTGTTTCTCAATGTATTACCACAATGTTCACAACCACTAGACTAAGTTGTTACATAGCAATGTAACAGTTGCTCCAGTTGTATTTCAATTGACTGGTTCTCCTTATGCTGAGTGAAGCCATGTTAGATGACTCCTGCCAAGTCAGATGCTGCACTATGTTGGGACAATTTCTCATCTCGAAGGTCCTTTTCACTAAATACCAGGTTTCCACTCTGCCCTTCAAGTAGTCATCTTGTTTTTGACAGACCCTTGTGTCATTTGGCTACTGGTGCCAAGCTGTGCTGGCTGGGCATCCTCTCCTATGCAAACGGGGGAAATGTCATTAGTTTCCTAGGCACACCTCAGTCTGGCTAATTAGGCCTATTCCGTAGACTGGAGGACTGTTAATTGGTCATTGTTAATGAATGTCTGCCAGGGGAGGGCTTGGTAATGGTATGAGCTATCACCAGAACCTTGTCCTAGGTTTGGGGTTTTCTCCTATAACCACTGAAACGAACTGGGACAGAATGACAAGTTATTTAAAAGATAAATATTTTAAATACGCGGAAAGGTCAGTTGAAGGAATTTGACTGAACTGTAAGCTGCCACTTCAGGGAATAGAGAGAAAATGACCTCCTTTGCTATGGAGACTGGGCTGAAACATTGCCAAGCCTTGAAATATTCAGATGATTGGTCAGCTGCCAAAAGCTTGTTATTCATGAAATGCCTAGTGTATACAAGCTTGTAGAGCTATTACAGGTCTTAATGAACTACAATAGAGACTTTTGCTTTACAAAAGGCAGAAGAGGCTTGTCCTACCAGATCCTTTGTTTCAATCCAGTTCTACAAGCATGGGACTAGGGGATCAAGTGCCTTAGTTTGGTTTGAGTGACTGGCTAACTTGTGGTGTTTGTGCCCATGGGAAGGTGTTTGCCATGAAGGCAAGCTATCTGCTGTATAACTCATTAAATCACTTGATTAGGTTTTGCCTGAGCTCCTGTGCCACTGGAGCCATCCTTATTTAAGGTCATTCTTCGGCTGCTTGATTTTGAATTTGTGATCAATGCAGCCCCAGCTTCTGTCAATTCCCAATCCCAACTCGCCTGGTTTTGCACATCTGACAGAGACTGCAACGCACTTGATTAGATGGAGAATCATGCCCTGCTGCTCTGTCTCGTGTCTCGCTTTTGGTTTACTCTGCTAAGTGGCTTACTGCTTTACTAGTAATTGCAAGGCAGGCACCACTTGCTTTCCAGAAACTCCGTGTTATCATTCACATACGTTGTGATCACCAAAGCTAAAAGGCTACTTTTATCACTGGTCTTCCATACATGTTTGATTTGTTTCTCTTGAAGTGTTCACAATTTAACCTTGGGGTTTTTTGGCATGAAATTGAGAGCTGTAGATGACCCCCTAGTCAGATGTTTGAACCATTCCAGTCTCACTATGAAAAGACCTTGTCTGAATTTCTGCTGGTTTTTGGTCATTAAGTGAATTCTGAAAAAGCCAGAAAGCTGTCTGGTGTTTATAGTAGGAGACTTTGTGATTTTTCTGAGAAGGGAACCAAATGGCAACTTGAGGCTTCCAGAGGCTGAAGTTAGCTTTACCAAAACACATCAGATGGGGTACTGGTTTTTGTTGTTGTTTTTTCTGTCTTCGAGAAAGAGGTCAGGACTCTTTGGTTTCTCACACCTTGGATAAATATCACTATCCTTTCACAAGAATTACATCTTGTTCTCAGCACGCTGCATGAATTTGCAAGGCTTCTAGCAGAGTCCAATGCGAAACAATGCTACTCTTCACATAAATTAGTACTTTATAGGATAAACCTTTCCAAAAGCTTGGAAAAGAGAATATAAAATAAATGGAAAAGAGAATATAAAATAAATTTAATAAGAATTTATTGAACTGTATAAGAAGAACAAAATACCTCCAGAATTATATTATACCAGAATCTGCACGAGACTGTTTCACCAAAGGAAAATTGATTTGTAAACACCAAATTAATAGAGAAAAACTTCGCTCGATGAAAATGCTCTGAAAATGTCTGTGAACTTTCCCACAAGCCTTGTGTGCTGGATGTTTACTGTGTAATGTCCATTTTAATGGTATGTCAGAGACTAAAATTTGTTTTCTTACATTGCTTTAAACGTAACACTGACATATCATCGGCTCTACTAACCAAGTCATCAGCTGCTCTGGATCCTCATAAGGTGGTAAAACTGCTGTGTGGGAGTGCAACTCCAGATTCCTAAGCAGGGATGATTTTTGCGTTTGCTAACTCTCCTGAAATAATAGTCAATATTTATTTAGAGTAAGTCTCAAGCCTCTAGGACTACAGCCCAGGCTTTTAGGAAAGCCTTAGCTCAATCCTCTGGAAAAGGTGCTGGGTGTTCGTGATTAAATGCTGCCCAAGTAGCAGTCCCAAATACCCGAATTTGCACTGTAAAGCTGCAGCAGAAGTCTCTGACATGAAAAAGGGTTAGCTTGTTGTCTTCACCTTATTGCATTTTTTATTTTGCCAGTTCTTCAAACACTTTTCCTTTGACAGCAGAAACTGAAACTAAACTGTTTCAAAGGCAGCAGCTTAAACCAACCCGTTTTGCAGGCTCGCTTTCATAGCTGCCAGGCCTGATGCTAATTTTGCATCAGAACAGTCTGAGAGGTCAGACACACCGCCCCCCCAGCCACCCTGCCCCGGTCTGCGCTGGGTGGGCAGCGGGTGGGCTCGGCTGCGCGGGGGGATTTGCCGGGCTCCGGCTGACCCCTGGTGGCGACTGCGGGGCCAGCCCCAGCCCGGGGGGGGTCTGCCCCGGGAGAACGGGGGCGGCAGCTCCTTGTCTTCCTGACATGCACTTTGTCTTGCTTCTGCAAACCCCTGCGAGAGGCAAAAATAAAAAATTATGTGTGCATGTAATATCTGCACATGACATATTATAATTACATAGACACCGACGTAAGGAGGACAATGTAAGAATGAGGATGATCCGAGGGCTGGAGTACCTCTCCTATGAAGACAGGCTGAGAGAGTGGGGTTGCTCAGCCTGGAGAAGAGAAGGCTCCAGGGAGACCACCTAGCTGCCTTCCAGTACTTAAAGGGGCTACAAGAAAGCTGGAGAGGGACTTTTTACAAGGACGTGTAGTGATAGGACAAGGGGCAATGGCTTTAAACTGAAAGAGGGGAGATTTAGATTAGATCTAAGGAAGAAATTCTTCCCTCTGAGGGTGATCAGGCACTGGAACAGGTTGCCCAGAGAAGTTGTGGATGCCCCATCCCTGGAAGTGTTCAAGGCTGAGTTGGATGAGGCTTTGGGCAACCTGGTGTAGTGGAGGGTTTCCCTGCCCATGGCAGGGGGGTTGGAACAAGATTATCTTTGAGGTCCCTTCCAACCCAAACCATTCTATGAAATAGATCTATAATTTGCACATTATAAATTGCCCAGCTCCTGGCAATAGCTGCAGGTGTGCAGCTGGTGGGTTCTGCCCCTCAGAAGGGTACAAGAAAGAAAAGACTGTATCTCTGCATCCACAGGCTGCAAGGGGGGACCACCCACATGAAATGCAGCATGGAAATAAAAATGCTGTCTATGAAGTAGTGGAAGCTTTCAGAGACTGCAGTTCCTGCTGGTAGCATCCAAGCTGCTCAAATTAAACCTGTTAATTTGTCCCATGTTAAGGTGTGAATTTGGGTATGAACCTGCCTGAGTAAATGTGGTTCTTCATCCTCCTAATGATAGGAAACCTGCTCCTTTGTTGCTTGCACAAAAAGCCTCTGTGGCTTCAAGAGAGCAAATGTTTTGGGAAACGCACTCAGGGACCAATAAGAAAAGAAATGAAGTGAGGTTGGAAGTAATCCCACTTCTGTAACTTTTTTCTTTGGCAGGTATAGTTCATTAAATACCCTCTAACAAATCTTTGAAATGCAACTTTTATCTTTAAGATAATTACTCGTTGTTCTAAAAACCTCCTCTGTTTCTGAGGATACGTCTATTTAAACTTAGGCCACTGAGAGGAAAATGTTAGTTCAAAACCTTTTAATATAACTCCAACTAATAGGTGTGTGTGAAAACTACATAGCCATAAAAAGCGCAGTATAAAGTATCTGTGTGCAGCATGGGTGCTTTGGGCTAGTGGTGTCCTGGGACTGGTATGAGATGGTGGTGAAGCCAAATTTCAGATCGAAGCAAAACTGAAAATTCAGAACTTCTGTCTGATGCTGTGAAGTCAGTTCTATTTAATTGCACACTGTAGCTACCTGTAACCGGGACAACCATCCACAACAATAACAAATGGTCCTGTTTAGGACTTTTGGAGTCAATTAAGTCTTTATGTTAAAGTCATATGGTAAGGGCTTCAGCTGGCGGGGGGGGCGGGGGCGGGAATTCAGACCTCAAAAGCTCCGGAGAAAGCAGCCACCTTCTGCCGTCAGGGGAGAGCTGGTAACAAGGTCACGTTTCTTGTTTGAAGAGATTAGTTTGTTCTGCCACACACACACAGGGCTCCCGAGGACTTCGGCTGGAGTTACCTGCACATAAAAGAAAGTGGCTAATGTGACGAAGGATTTAAATATTTAAGTCTCTTTAACATAATCTCCATTAATTTTTATGGATTAAGGAATTCTCAGCATTAATGCAGTCGCAGAGGCTTTTGAACTCCTGGTTTGCTAATTGGTGGATAGAAAATAATTCCTTTTGTATGTCCAGATAACTGAGGACTGTTAGCAAATTAAGGCATTACAGTAAAAACTGCCTGAGGTATTATTTACTTGACTCCCTTGATAAATGTGTGGTAAGCACTGCAGAATTAGGGGGGGGGAAAGTATCTGGAAATGGTTGACAGGCACTAAATGTACAAGTTATGAGCCCATCTAAGCCAACAAGGTGGGAAGGGACATTGTCAGTGGTGAACATGCACTCTGTCCTGAAAATAACAATTATTTAGAGTAGCTGATCAAAAGGATGCAAAAAAAAAAAAAAAAAAACAGAAATTATGTTACTGTCTTGTGCCAGCAGAAGAAAAACCCGGAGAAAACAGAGTTGCAGGATGGCCTGACAAATGTTTCAAGAATCTGTTTTAGTATCCATCTCTCTGCAGGATTGTCCTGGTCAAAAAGTGGGATAAGGGCACTTCTTGTTGATGTTCACAGAAAACTGTGCGTGTGAGCAGAAGGTGGAGAGGGATATATATGTATACACATATATATCTATATGCATGCTTCTAGTACCATAGTCCTGCTGATTGGTGGCCCTTCTATTTGTTGAATGTGCTGATATTTTTTGGAGGGGAAAAATAAAAAGACTGGGTTTGCACAGCCCCACTGCAATCAGATTTTTAGCAAAAGGTGCTGGATCACCTCATCATGCCCTGTGCCCAACCTGTTTGATGGCTTCAAATATCGTGCTCAAAAGGAAACATGATGTTGCTCGGTAACGTTTGAGGGGGACGGACCATGAGTTTTGGAAACATGTAGAGAGCCCTCTCCATCCTGTGTTATTCAATTAAGCTCTTAGATGGCTAATTGGGAAATGTTTGAATTCTCTCTACCTTATTGCTGTGTTACTTGCTGTTGCTGCTGCCAGCAGCAGTATGAAACAACTGCTGAACCAGCAGCTGGCAATCTCTCAAATATGTATGTTTTTGTTGGTTTAAAAATAGTGAGTGGGAATTCGTGCTTTCCAGGATCAGAAAGGTCCTCTTTCTGAGATTTGTTTAAGACAGTACATTTTTGTTGTAACCGCATGTTCTTGGTGCCGTTTTGCCTCTCCAGTGAGATCCTTCTGGCCTTCGCCTCTTGTTTACTGAAGCAAATTTCGTAGATGTTTTGTGGAGACATTTGTCTCCTACTTATTTGATGCATTCACTTGGGATGAAATCCATTCCTGCTCAGAAACTCTGCGGGGTAATTGATGCTTAAAGCTCTCTCTAATAGGGAATCCAGTCATGTGCTGCTATGGAGTAAACCCCCTTTCTTTCTGCTTAGTACTGACCTTACTGGCCTGTCTAGAGATCTACCATACAGATTCTGCTGTGCCTTCTTTCTAATTAATACATTTTTAAATTGTTATATTTTTGCCTATACAGCTAGTGAAAACCATGCTTTTTCTGGATGTCAAAAGTCAATCTTAGGAATTTGTGCAATGATTGTAAACAGGCACACAGAATATTCCTACAGCTTTTCCTCTAGTACATAGGGAGTGTAAGGGAGCAGCGGAGGTAGCCAGGTTCAGCACAACAAATGCAAACAAATTGGAGATGATCTGTCTGAAATTACTTATGGGAAACTGGATCCAGGAACTGGACTTTTGTTTCGCAGTTGCATATGAGTTATTAATGTTATGATGAATTTAATATATCTGCTTTTATATCTGCCTGTCCTGTAATGATGAATGAACCATGATTTCTGCTTTCTTTCTATTTTCTGGCATATACTGCTGTGGGGAAACAAGCAAAATAACGTGGTGTGACTTAACCTAGTAAGAAATGGCACTATTTACTATGACAAATATCTATACCAAGGCTGCTTCCTCTATCCACTCTCAGAACTATGTAGATACCAACACCTGTTCCCAGTTCTTTGGATGATGGGTTTTCAACACTTAAGAAAAACAAGGAAAACAAACTTATTTCTAAGAGCATGAGATATCTTAAGGAAAAAAAAAAAGACATGGCCTTTGTTTACCTTGGATAAATGACGATATCATCAGTTAAGCAGACGACTTTAACAGGTGTTTAATTTTGGTCGCAGGTGTTGTAGTTGTGGACACTATGCTGCTGGATTCACAATGAAAGCAGTAGATAAACATAGTCTCAGAGCAATTAACACTTCTCACTGCAACTGAAGCACCTCTGCAATGTGCTGCTGGACATACTGTATGAGTGCAGAGCAGTCTTCCTTGTAACTCCAGCTGCACCTGGGAACCTGTCAACAGCAGACACTGTTTGCATGTATAGGTCCATTTTTCTGGCAGATGTTTGAGCCCATCCAGACTGTTCTTCTGACTGATCTCAGAGCCTAATCAAAGGCTTTTTCTTTGCACTTTAACCGATTTAGTGGCTGGCAGTCCATGAGGCTGTTTCCTCCTGCTGTCCAAAGGGACTGAGGTATCCCTGACCTGATGGGTACTAAATCTACTCCCATACCTGCAAGGGATTTGCAGTAGACATGCTCAGCATTTCTGATTTTTTTTGTGTGTGTGGGGGGGGAGGAAGGTTCTACTTAGTTTCCACAATAACTTCCCTTTCCTATGTTTCAAGAATTTTTTCCTGCCTTGTGAAATGGCTTTTTTTAGAACCAGTTTCAGAAATTCCTGCGTAGTCAAGTCAATGCTTAAACATTAAATATTGCAATAATCAGGCATGTCACTTTATTAATATATTATGAAGGAACCTTACTTTTTCCATAATATTTTTCAAACACAACTGTAGTGTAGAGTTCAAATCAATGAAGTCAGCCAAAAAATTTTAATACAGTAAGCAGATTTGTTTCCATTGTCTTTAGCTGGCTTTGGACTAGCCTTGGAGTGGACAAGAGGCTAATACTGCATCAACAGTTAAGTGGTACAACCTCTTCCTAAGACAGTGTTCTTTGAGTATATCTCACCAATATTCAGTCTTAAATATTTTAAGGTGAATGTTTTTGATAGACTTTTTCCCCAAAATATGGAATGTGAAAGACTTATCTCACATCCAAAAAAACAATTGAGATCTTTCCCTAAACTACTCTGAATGACATGGCAAATAAACCTCCAGGAAAACTGTGAATAACCTGAAAGGAATTTGGAGAAAAACCATGGGACTCATCAGGAAGGCTGGAAAGACTTAGCAAGGCAGATAATTATGGCTTAGCAGAGTGATAACTAAGGAAAGACATGACTGTTATATGAACAGTGGAAGGAGATAAAGGCTAAGGAAGTAGGCTGCTTATTGTAGGAGGACCAAGTCAAGGAAACAACAATCTTAAATTATACTGGTCATTATTTTTTTGACACAAAGACTTAAGGGTGAGATGGAAGTATTTATACGGAAGTTGCACTATTTACAGAGATCGAGTGCCTTAGGACTACTGCAGATGGTGTAAAGCTAGATCATAGCTATGTGAGATACTGTAGTATTTGTCATTCTCCGGAACAAACGCTTTGTGTAGAGAAATCTTATTCAAAAGGTTGTGGCTTAGTCTGTGGAAAGTATTAATGTGGAGAGATGAGAGATTATACCTTGTGAATTCATTACTTTGAGCTGTTCTCTTAACTCTGCCATTGTCATGGGGAGAAAACTGGTAAGACTTTGGTTTCCATGGACAACTTAACAATTAGTCACAAGAGAGGGTCTGGAGTGAAGAGCATGGGTGTACATATGCCTAGGCTATTGGAAATGCAGGGTTGTCCTTGGAAGCACTTGAGCAATCAGTAGGTCCCACTGAAGGTAAAGGAAACAATTCCATGGTAAATAGACTTTTTAAACTGAATGCTTCTTCAAGGCTTTAAGTCTGGACACTAATGTTATAGACTTCTTAACCTATCCTGATATTTTGGGGCGTTCTTAGAAATGCTATCTCCTGTGTGTTCTCCTCTCTCCTGCTCAAGAATATCATTGGAACTCTACCTTCAGTGACAATAGGGATTTTTATTGCTGATATCAGCTTACCAGTGTAAGATCAAGTAACAAAAGACAAAAAGCGGGGCAGGGAGTGTTTAACAAAAAAAGCACCTGTATTTTTCTGATTCTTTTTTTCTGGAACATTAGACTCTCAAATCTTGGAAAAGGAAATAAATTTTTGATTTATGTAAATTATTTCATTCTTTACTAAGCATACACTTACCATTCAATGGTGTGGAACTGCTGTGAGATGCAAAATCTTTTGGTAATTTTAAGAAAAATGCTGAGTCTGTGCTTTCTTTAAAAGCTATTTTTCTTCAGATTAGAATTTTCTGCTAGACTTACTTGAGGATCTGTAGTGAACAAGCTGTTTTCCCACTACCACCTTCTTTAAAGGCTTGACTTCCAAAAATGCACTAAACCAGTTAGTGCCCCAGTTTCAATTTTCTTGTTTTATGTGGAAAACTACTGTGAATCTTTTCTAGTATTGTTATGCATAGAAGATAATGGCACATTAATAATGCAAGCTTAGAAACTTCCTGTATGTTGTAAAGAATAGGGATCTATTAAATAAACGATGGTATTATTTTCTTTTCCTACTTCTTTCCTTCCAATATCATCTACCATACCTCACAGGAGACTCAAATTTTCATTGTTCTCAGCATACTTGCAGCAGTCAGGCTGAAGACTAATAAGCAAAACACTAAAGCTGTTCTTTAACAGATCTTCAGAAATGAATCAGTTTGTAAACTGGTTCAAAGTGCAGGTAGGAGTCTGTATCTGATGCTTAACCAGGAAGGATTGCATATGGAACTAATGCTTTTCAGGTAGGAGCTCAGTGAATTGTGAAGCCATGACAATACGTTGTTAAGTAGTTGTATCACAGATTTGTGACTCTCTCATAACTGTTGTATTTATTTAAAAGGAGATAAAGGAGATAATTCATACCCATCACTGGTCTGGGAAGCTTATCTGTTCCTGAATAGCCTGACAATAACAGGACGCAACTGAAAGGAAGTTACACTCTCCTCCTTTCCTCATGGTTCAGTACATCAGTTTGGAGGGGGTAGAATTCTTGGTTTATGCCAAATTTGGAAAATTAAATCAACCAAGAATCCAAAATCAACCATCTAACTGTACACAGGAAACTTTAAATGCTGTAGTTTCCTTTGGAACTATTTCTATACCTATATATCCCAATTTTGCACAATTTCTGCTAGCTTTGAATAAAAAAACACAACTTGCAACTCTTAATTAATGCTATTTTGTGATGCATAGTGCACTTCAGATATTAGAGATTAATGGGTACCTAGGAAAAGACAAATCAGCACTACAATGATAGGGAGGAAGAAAATACAGACAGGCTGATCTTCAGAATCTTTTCTAAGTAGGGGTGAGATGCATTTTTTCCTTGAGGATTAAAAGATGAGATGTTCAAGAACAAAAGCAAAACATGTATAAAAACAAAACCTGCCCACATGAATGGATTCTGTACCAAGAAATTAAATGCTCAGCAAGACTCTGACATCTGTGCTTGTGTTGGTTTGCCACAGTGGGAAGTCTGGTAGTCAGCTGAAAATTCTTGAAGCTATGCAAACATACAGGTAAAACTGGAAGCATATATCCAGTAACTGAAATTTTCTGAGGTTTTAGAACAGCTCCTAAATGGAAGAAGAATACATAAGTAACTGAACTGGATTCACCATGGGGAGCTTGCTATTCATGTTCTTCCTTCTCCTGGCCCTGAGGAGGGCTGAGGAAGGGGAGGAACGGGAAGCAGTGGCTGTTGTTGTAAATGAGCAAATTATGATGACGACATGCAATTTCAAGGCCTATCTGATAGAAATAATCAGCATGGGAAGCCCTGGCTATTCCCATGCCTTAAAAATCCCGGTTATAGATAGCTGTAAGGATGTGAGAACTGAGATATCATTAGGGCAAGTAATACCTGAATATGTCTTTGCTGCGGTAAAAAGATAATTCATGTGTGTAGCAATTATTTTTCTTTTAAACACAACAGCTTGATTCTTCTCTCTGCAGAATTATCGTTGTTTAGGTGACAGTTGTATGTTTGGTCCACGTGTGTATATACATACACAGATGTGTAAGTAGACACACAAACTAATGAATCTACATTAAATAACTTATTTTCTGTGATCTATCTCTGCAACAGATAACTTGTGTAGATATGCTTTTCTCTTCAGAAGTCAGGTCTACCTGTCATGTCTGTAGATCTTTTTCTAATAATGACTTATTTTTTCCCCAAGATTAAGGTCCTGTCATCTCTATACCAAGAGGTCATTAGCTTTTTAACCTTCTGTTCCCAACATGCAGGCAGCATTGCAGTCAAATGTTTGTTACACTAACAGGTTTAACTTTGCATGCAGGTGTAGACTTGCAGTATTTCTGTGAATCCTGTTGCTTTGTTTGGAAGTCCATCTTTTTAGAGATTGAGTTTTAAAGAGCTGACCAAGTAAATTGATTTTTGGCAGTGATAGGTGTTGTCACTTTAAAAACTCAGATGGAAGTTCAGTTATCTGTAAACATTAGTCACCAAAGAGAAAACCATGTTGAGGTCATTCCACATCTTCCTCCCATAGATGACTCTGGGACCAACAGAGAACCTTAAGCTGTTTGCCAGTTCTTATTCAGTATAATTCACGCAGGGTTAAATGTCACAGCTTCACCTAGTATAGTAAGACTTGGGGATGAAGATGAATTAGGAATGAATGTCTGGCATTTCCATCTATTGTCTGCTCTTTCCAGGAGTTGCAACTCAACAGCAAAAGCCTTGCTTGCATCTGAAACTTGCCAAATGAATCCTGAATCCCATGGAAATTAGTTAATGTAAACTCCTAAGGCTAGAATTATTTGGCAGTTTCTAACCCCCAGCCATCCACTAAATAATTACATAAAACCTAAAACACAGCAGTTCCAGATGTTTGTTTGTACTCAGCAAGGAGGGGGGAAAGGATTTGCTATTTTGAATTAAATTAGAGGAAATTTTGCTTTTGGAAGTAGGAAGCGAGTTTACTGTAATGGCTCATTCTCGATCAAACGGAGCTTATTAGTGTTTGAAGGTTTGTTCTAGCAGGCGGGAACTGCAGCAGTGCTGGTCTAGATGCAATTTAGTTGGTGATGCTGAATTCGGGCTGTGGCTTCATAAAGCCCTTCCTGAAGCAGGACTGAACTTGGCTTGGCTCTGTGCGTGATGGCAGCCTTGACACGTAGCTGGTGATACAGACCAGTTCCACCACCACCAGCGTTGGGGTTTGGTGGAAGCGGTCAGGTGTGCAAAGGTGCTTTTTCAGTGCAATGGAAGGGAGGGAAGGGTATAACCAAGGTGAATTAGAATATGGTCTGCATTTTTTTTTCCTGTGGTTAGTCAATATCTGTATTCCAGGTCTGTCAGCAAAACACAGTAAATCTAAACATGCAAACAAGCAACACTAAATTTCTACCATTAAAGTGGTTTTGCTAGTTCTTATGACTTTTGTTAACACCTTTTCTACCATTCACTACTTTGTTATCTTCATTTTCTTATGTCTATTCTTTGCTTCAGTGGAAACCTGCTTCCTTTCCCACAGTTCTCTTGACTCAGCCTGTCTTTCTGTCAAAACTGAAGCTGCCAAGTATCTTGGACCTCTGTTCTGGCTTGGAAAGGGAGCAGGCAGATGATCTAAAGGGAGTTTTGGATTAAAGGTTGGGTCAATATGACTGATCTTTGCTGATCCTGGGAAAAAGCAGCATCCTCTGGAGAGGAGCACTGGCTCAGAGCACCTGTGTTGGGATGGCAGGTGTCTGCTGTGGCCCTGACTCTTCTCTGCTGTTTTTTAGGCTACGATAACTTTAGCCAGTAGCTCAGACCCTGAGGAGCAGATCTGTGGAGTGAGAAGATGGTGCTAAAGACGTTCTGTCAACACTGTAGCCCTCTTGGGGCTTTATCAGGCTGATGTCCCATGAGCTGAAGGTCTACTAGCAACTGGTGTGATCCTCAAACCTGCCTTTGTTTTTGTCATTGGCTTGTGAGACTATCTTGAAGGGATGAGACCCCCCCTTGCTTCCAACATCTGCTTGCTCAGTAGGTTACTTCTACTCTGGGAAAAAGGAATGAGGTTTACTCTCTTCTTCCTAAATTTTACTTCTGTCTGACATCGGGCATATAATGGACTTTTTAATCCAACCCACTCTTTGACTTGTTGCATATTTTTAAAGCCACAACTCTTTCCTGAAGGACAGTCCAGTAGGAAAACTTAGGCCTTTGAGCAGTCTGGTTACCTTTCACACCCCTGTGCTAATACTGATCTAGAAGTGCAACTAAATGCAGAGAGCTGCAGAGCATCAATTTTTTCCTATCACTAAAATACAGTCTTGGTCCATCGTATTATGTCTATGTTTGCCAGTTCTTTTAAGGTCAAAACCGAGGCTGTCTCGAACATCTTGCTTTCACTTTCAGCCCTGGTGCTCTAGGGTTGCGAATGCAAAGACAGCTTTAAACAAACATCGGTGAACTGACCCTGACAAACATGACATCTTTTTGATCTGTTCCTTAGTTATTGTAAGTGTGTGTTTATCACATGCGGCATCTCCAGAATAAATTAGATGGTCACTGAGCCTCTGTCTGAACTTTCCCCTTCCAGCTAATCAGGCTGTGCTCAGTTCTTACCCACCACCTTTGGTAAGAAAGCTGAGAGTGGAAAGTTAGAGGAGATGAAGGCAAAGGAGAACTGCAGAGGTGTTGGAGGAGCTGGGTTGCAAACCTCAGTGTGCAGGGGTGAGAGGAGGTGGGTTTGTGTGGCTGACTTCAGGAGGGATGCCCTGGGTAGGGGGATGCTGGGGAGAAGATGACAGAGAACAAACAAATGAGTTAAAATACTGGACTGTGCAGTGGGATATATCATTGTCCAGGGAGCTAGTGGTTATAAAATGAGTGCCCAGCCTGCAGTTTAAAGATTTACATGACATTTGAATATCAAAAAAAAATGGAGTCTGACTTTCTGCTTATGTAAGCAGCTTGCTGCAATGTAGCTTTTAAAACCTGCCTTTTTGTGAACAAACAGCTAGACAAGAATGGTCATCATTAGTTTGCAGGAACTTCTGTTTGATGGTGTCTGCATTGGAGTCAAAGCCAACTGCTCTACAATCAAATCCTTGCAAAGCAAAAAAATAAAGCTGTTATTCAGCTATATCTTGAGAACCAGAGGACTGACTAAAAGCAATTCCTTTATAGCTTTAATACAGAAGGATTGCATTTTTTATGAAGCTTTGTAAATACAAATTACTTTGTTGCTGCAAAATTAATGTTTAGGACTTTTTTCAGAAGAAAGAATAGCCTTTTGTTTTAGGTGCTTGTTTAACATCCCATGGAACAACTTTTTGGAATGACGGCAGAGGAAGATGAGTAAAGCTTTTATTTTGGCAGGCAGTGACTGAGGGTTTGACCAGTGATGAAACAGTCAAAAGTTATCTTTCTATGACGTAACTACTGATGTTTGACTGTTTCACTCTTCTGTCAGTCTGAAGCCAACTTTTCTTGGTGTTATTAAAGACGATAAATTAAAAAATGCATGCGCTACTAATTCTGTCTGGATTCAAAATACCCAGGTTTTTATTTATTCTGCAAAACAATGTGTATCTTACTAGAGAACTTTGTAGTTTAATGTTTAAGTAGAACTTCAAGAACTGCTCATTTAAAAAAAAAAGGTTATTACCTATTTAAAAAGCTAAACTGTTGGGGAGGAAAGAGGGGGAAATTAAAAAAAAAAAAGAGGGAAGATACTTTCATAAAGACCCTGAAATACTTTCTAGGCCTCTTAATTTTTAAACCAGCCAAGGGACACAACTCCCAGTGCAGCAGAGGAGCCTGCAGGGACAGCCGATGGCGTGGATGCTATCTAGTGGGATCTGGTCACTGGGGACGGGAGCAGGAGTCACGTTTCGAGGTGATGCCTTAGTTCTTTATATGTTACGTAGCCCCAAATTAGCTTATTTTTCACTTCAACTCTCCCAGCTGCCATCTGATTTAAAGGCACTGGATTGCCTTGTGCACACTGTGCTAATAAAACTACATCATGTTTTGGATCGCTGTTCTTAGGCTGCTGTAGTACTTACTTGAGAAGGACATGTTAAGTGGTTCTCGAGTCTGTTGTCTGGCAGGCATTTCATAGAAATCAGTAAATCTTGCTGTGCAAGGGAGAGTTCATTGTTCTCATGAAAGGAAGGTGATCACATTTCAAATGCGATACTGCATTTATTCGTTTGGGGTCATTTTTCACACTATGCTATACCTTTAAAAGCTATCAACTTCTGGTTAGGCTAGAGGCAAAATATCAAATTTGACTGTGACTGAATTGGTTTCGAAGTCAGTCTCATACCCCAAACTTTCTGGGTTACATAGGGAATAAGGTTGGAGCACTGAGAGGTGAATTCAGAGGGTATAAAGAAATGTCATCCCCTTTCCAGAAAGCATCTGCCACTCCCTGCTAAAGAGGACATCCTTGAAAGGATACGTGTTGGCACTTTTAGATTGTTATGTTAGGGTCTGAGAAGATGGGGCCAAGAGACATGTGCATGTCAAAAAAAAAAAAAATTATCCTTTCTAATGACATGCCCATCACTCCCAGCCTAAACATGGGAGTGTGGCATTTTCCTACTGGGAGCAAGAAACAATAGTAAAAGGAACTTGTCTGATTTGCAAAGGATGCTGGTATCTGCTAGCATTTTGATCAAAAAATATTATCCAAGGTGATTTCTGGCTGAGCTACTGCCACTTCCATGGTGTTTTGTGGAGGCTGAGACTGTACGCAGAGCTCTGCAGGCCGTGGGCCCACTTGGCTGATGTTCCTGTCCTGAATTCGACACATTGAAACAAAAATGTGTGAGAGGTAATAAGAAAACATTTAGTGAACACCTTGGACTGCATTTGAGCTTTGCCGGTTTGGTGATGAAGCGCTGAATAATTATGTCACTAAACCATGACGCCACTAGAGGGCACACAAGTACTCTGGTTTGGCTAATTTTGAGTATCACCACTGTAACAGAAGGAAGAAATGGTATGTCATTAAGGAAATCCAGTACCATCTGCCTTTCAATTCCTTTGGCACAGCAGTCATCCCAAAGCATAAATATTGGGGTTTTTTTTAATATCAAATATGAATTAAAAGCCATCAAAGTGAGTTTTACTACGTGAAAAGCCTTGGTCAAACACTGGATTTGTGATACTTAAACAAGAGGAATCTAAAAACTACTGTGATGTCCCTAGGATGAAATTTAGGGAGTTCAGCAGAAAAACAGCCTGCCAAAGTTTTGGACTGGGTTTTTTTCAGGTTCAGGTTTTTGGTGTGCGCTTTTCCCCCTCAAATGAACAGTAACTTCATCAGGAGGTGTTGTTAAATAAAAGCTACATACTGTAAGCACCTTCTGACAACATCTGACCCTAGAGAATGGCCCTGCCCAAAGGACAAAGAGCAGGAGGTAACTTCCCAGGTTGAAGTATGGGACAAAGATGAGGGAGTAAAGTGTGGAGTCTCTCCCTTGTTAGGGCAGGACTGCATAAATTTTCATAGATGACCTACATCGATGCCTCATCACAACAGTATGACCTTCCCCTCAGTTACCTGCAGATTAGCTTTGGTGTGCTCGCATGTGTTTTACTCTGGTCTTTATGTTGCAGTGAAATGCATCAGTGGTGGTTGAGCCAAAGGGTAGAAATGCTTTTATGGAGATGTATGGGCACACTGTGAGGATTGCGCTTTTTTCTGTGCAGCTGGACAAAAAATTTCATCAAGTCCCTTTGCACTGTAACACTCGTTTTTATTTTTATTTTTTGAAAGTCTGTTTCAAACTGTTCATTGAAAATCGCTAACCTTAAAAATCCCAGTTGTGTGGGTTTAAAACAGGAAAGTTTTCAGATTCTTTTTTCAATTGAAACCAGGATTTTTGTGTTAGGTGACAACAAATTTCAGCCAACTTTGTCTAGTTCCCTAAGGCTTTAATCAAGTGAATGATCATTCTAGACATTAGGTTAGAGTTTCCTATGACAGACAAAGCATACAGTTACTTTTGTCATTTCCTTCTGCTCTTGAATTTCTCTGTGTCAGACTTGCCTGTACCCAAATTTTCATGGTCTTTGAATTTAGTTTCCTATGACTTGAGCTTTTGCTAATTAAAGGTCATGGGTTCCAAATGCCACACAAAGTTGCTAATTAGCAATAATTTGTGTTGGTTCTCACACTTTGGCAAAACTACTTGGCTGATCTTGGTAATTCAGTCCTTCACTTGGTTTATTGCTGGGAGAGAATGGAAGCTGTCCAAATGGACCTTTGTTGTGAAGATGACAAAGACAGTTTTATAGATCAATTTCTAATGAAGTATTAGACTGAAACTAGCGACTTTTTCTTCATTTGCACTGTTTTTCTTAAAAAATATTTGAGTAAAGAAGTGAAAATTAGACTTAGACATGGGTGTCTATCAGTTTCTATGACTGCCTATGGTCATCTTCCAATTATGTCACTATTTTAATGCCTCTCTTTATGTATCGGATATTGATATATCCAAAGCCTTGCATGGCCAGTTTTTCTCCAAAGAGTTAGAGTGCTTATTTCTTAAAATGCTGCCTTTTCTCTATAAAATAATACATATATTTTAGTAAGACTTTCATGGTCAATCTGCATCTTCAAAGATTTTGGTGTTCTGTAAAGCAAATACTGTAATCTTGCAAGGTAATATTGGATGAATTACTGCAGTTAAAGAAACTGAGCTGTGTTGTCTGAAGAGCTGAACACCATAAAATGTAGTTACATGTTCAAACCGAAATCATGGCTGCAAAGTAGTACAAACTGGTCAGCAGCATCTGTTAGGAATAAGAAGGGAGGTATTACAATTAACAAAGTTTCTCCTAGCTACAAAAGGAGTGTCGTCCAGACACAATTTCAGGCTGTAAGAGGAATGATGAGAAAGCTCTGCTCTAAAATACTGCTTAAATGGACCCAGTGGTGGACACAACAGGGCTTTTCATTCCTGTGATGCAGCATTCTGAAGAATACCAGAGTCCATGACAAAACTTGACTCAGCAGGATTAACTTCAAATGGGAAAGGAAGATGTGAATGTCGAACTACCAGGCAGGAAGGGGAGAGAGCTCTGGAAAAGGACAGAAGAGCGGCTGGCACCAAAGTGCTGGCAGGAAGAATAGGGTGTAGGAGTGGGGTGCTGCTCTGCGGGTCTGATGCACCCAACGCAGGGAGCCCACGGGGCACGCGATGATTCTCCATGTCTTTATCAGATGCTATCAGCGAGGCTCTAAGGAAATACACCCACTTGGAAAACAGAAAGATCCAGATGTATTGAGGGTACCAAGCACTGCCCCTACAAACATTGTAGGAAACGAGTGAATAGCGTGGGCGGATGACAGACAGGAGGAACCTCAGTGGAAGTGATTCGTATGGCACTTGCTCAGTAGCACGAATGCATTTTCAGATCGACGTTGCTAACAGAGCAAAGATCTGTGTCTGTTTTTTACCTTGAGACTTCCTTGTGGGGAACAGGCAGCGTGGGGTCCCTGTGGGACCTCCTGCGGGTGCTAGGGAGGGGGAAAGCCTCGGCAAAACAGGTACCTGCTTCCGTGCGGGAGGTGGCACGTCCACCCAGCATCCGAAAATCCCCCTGCAGCGGCCATGGCTGAGCAAAATCCCCTTTCAATCCGCAGCATCGCACATTTATGCCACAGATTTAGTTTACAATGAAACAATGCACATGGACTAAAGCAGCACTTCCTAGTAAGAAAGGAGTCAGTTTGTTCCAGAGCAAACTACTATAATCCGAAGATAATGGGAGGATCCTAATCAGGGATTGTAAACTATTGTTCTAAAAATCAGTTACACATCATTCTTTTTCTACATGTTGTTGTCATTCCACATACATTACGTGTCCTCCCGAATATCCTATTTGATAGTGGTGAGAAAGCCGGTGGACGTGGGTTTTGCTTGCTGCAGAGTTTAATTGTGCCTTATGGGGATTCCCTTCTGTCAATGTTTAGCTGGATATTGATCTGCATAACTGGAGGACCTTTTTATGATTGTTTTTCTTAAAACAATTGATCTATAAACAGACATTTCAAAGAAAACACACTAGGCAAGGAGAGCTTTCATCTTTCAAAATTGTGCCAGTAAAACGCCTACTAATAATCTGTAGATATCTTGGACCATGTCCTTTGCTGATGGAGAAAATCGAATATTATTTCAGGAAGTGAACTGGAGTCAGTCATTGTTTGGGGCTGGGATTTTTTTTGTTATTTTATAAGACATCCCATTATTTTTGTGGGGCACAACAGGTGCAGGGAAGAAGATTGTTCAGCTGAGGTCAGAAAGACCTAATCACAGGGCTACTGTTTAGACAGTACCACCTTGATCATCCAAATGTCATGGAGACACTGCATATGTTTGCATAATCAAGGCTTTGGCTAATGGTAGTGCTTTAAAAAGTAATTAATAGCTTTCCCAGAATACGATTATTTTGAAAAACAGGTAGATGGTGGTAATTGAGGTTCAGATAACCATGGTAGAACTAACAAATGCTAGCATGAAATTAGTGGAGAATTATGTGAAATATTAACAAAGAAACATGAAGCTGCTATTCATTTTTGAGGATACTATCAAAACGCATTAGCAGATGACTTCCAGTCACATGATGTATTAAATTTAAGAGAAAACAAGAAAGTGAAATTTAAAAAAAAAAATGTAAATGCTATGTTAGACTTAGAAAGGCTACTGTCAAATTTATTTCATCATTTAGTAAGAGTTCCCTCTTTCTTATTTGAGAGGCGGTCATTCTCACTTTGTTTAAGGTTCCTTCCTATATGTGTAACAGAAATAGGATGCTTTCTTCCAGTACAATTTGCTTTTTAAAAAATGATGTGCGTGATTCGAGCAAGCTTTTATTACCTTTTTAAAAAGAACATTAAAAAGTCGAGTAAACTTACGCAAATGCCATGCAAATATGCACAAATCCAGCCTCCAACTAGAAAAGCACTAGACCTGCACCAAAGGTAAACGCATCGCAGCGCTGGTTTCGGACAAGGGCGGCCCCCAGCGCGGTGCCCGGGGAGCGGCCGCACGGAGCCGCCGGGGCCCCGGCTCCGACCCCGGCCCCTCCGCTGGCGAATGGAGTGGGGAGGGGGGGGGGTGTGGGATGTCGGGTCGCACGCAGGAAGATGGTTTTGTGTCCAGCGCCGTTTGGGAATATAGTCCGCCTTTTCATATGGTCGGATCCAGGCAGCGACGGCTAGAAAGGGGTTTACATAAATGCTCCGAGAAAATAGCAAGGGTATTAGTTTTCGCGAAATTTTTAAACTTTTTTTTTCCGCCTTAAAAAAAAAAAAAACAACAAGAGAGCGACTGTAATTGTCCGCACAGATGTCTGTCTCAGCAGGGTAAAGCCTTTTAGACCCGGAGCAGGGAGGGGGGAAACTCAGAGGAACTGGCCCTTTTCTACTACATCTTCTGAAGGATTACAGATAAAGAAAAGCTTTTGCAAACAGCTAGGCACATACATAATTACAAAAGTCCCGCTGATTTGTTTTTAAATAAATTTGGTTAACAATGAAGTTCTATTTTCTGAAAAATGCTTACTGATATTGGCACTTGGATCTGAAATGCAGCACTAAGGTCTTTGTTGTGAACCCCCTTTGGTAGGAAGCCAGATCTAAAACGGCAGAATAAGCAGCTGAACAGGTCCTTGAATTTTAGTCTTCAGATTTCACAGGAAATGATTTATCAAAACTTGATTTGTGATGATACGACACCCAAAGCTCATTATATCGTCTTCTGGGTTTCTTCTTTAAGTGTCTTTTGTTTGCCTTATCTTTTCCTGTCATTTAGCTAGGGTTGGGCAAGTGATGCAGAATGTTTCTGCAAGATATTTTCTCTAATTCAAGTTTATACCTGGGATTGTAGTTAAGAAAGGCACTCCAGACAAGGAAGGATGCCACTCTGGAATGGGTGGATTAAATGTGGAGTGAGTTCAGTCCCCGCTCTGAAGGGGTTAAAATCTAAACATAAGGTGAGCAGTGAGAGAGGAAACTGAAATGAAGGGTTCTGCAAAAGGAAGATGAGCGAAAAAGACAGGATTGCAGATACCATTTTAATGGCACTTTCTGCTGAAAAAATGCTTCTGTTGAAATTATTCTGACCCAGGGCTGTGTGTTAACAGCTCTCAGCCTTAATCACTCTTTGTGCTTCCCAGTGCACATACTGTTCTGTAGAAACAGCGGTTCATACGTTTATCAAAGCACAGTGCATTCGGGGAAATGCCCACCAAAGATTTTGAGTTTCCCAGCAAACAGGTGGTTCAGCTGGGGTCCACCTCCCCTGCGCCCATCCTGCCCCCTCCCTTGTGCTGCCCAAGGGAACCCCAAAGAGCAGGTTGGGTCTTCTCACACAGCGATTTTGTCAGCACTTTGGTTCACTTTGATATCTAGAGGTAGCACTAAGAAAAAATACGCTGTGGGAAGTAGGTACTGACTTTGATTGGAGATGACAGCATGTGACATTACCTATCCTAGAGAGGATGCCTTAACAAAATCCGATCTGTCGAGGTTTAACCTCTCGGCATAGATACAGGGCAAGATGCAGGCATTGCTGCTTATGACATCCTTATGACACCATCTTTTTTTTTAAAAAAAAAAAAAGCCCTATACTAACAGCACAAGATCAGGAAATGAGCTTCACAGTTTCTAAATTGTCGAACCCAGTACAATTCTCTACATACGGCTTCAGGTTTGTAACAGCCTGAGAAACTCCGATTGCTCGGATTGGGAGCGAGAACGGTTTGCCTCCTGCACTCCAGGAGGAGACTTTCCACGCTGATTGACCCTGCAAGGCCAGAAACATGCTACAGAAATCTGGGGGCAGAAGCTGGGCAAGAGCCATGCTGGTCCCTGGCCAGGGGCTGGGTGACTGCCGCAGCAAGGCCACCGGGTCCACACCACACCAGGCTCCTCCTCAGCTACGTTCCGCAAGGGTGAGGAAGCTGTGCCTAACCAAAGGCTTCACAGGTCTTCTGCATCCTGGCCAGGCTTTGCCACCTGTTTTAAGGTCCATGCTCCACCAAGGAAGCCATAAAGTAAATCTGAAGGTAGAAGATAAGGTAATTACTGTTTGGGTATGTCCGGTGTGTAGCCTGCGCTGTCACCTGCACAACGTATATGCTGGGGTCCTGCTGGCTACCAACCTTGTTGGCTGCAAACCTGATCTGTGCTGGCAGGAGCACCCCCAGAGAGAACGGAAGCCCAGTAGGAAGAAAGGTTGGCTTATAAACACGGAGACAAGCCTTCCTTTCTGAAAGCGCGATTATGCTTCGTATATAAACATATCCCTCAAATCCAGCCTGGTGTGCAATGACACTGTGACATGAACAGTGATGGTTTCAAGAGGCACCAGAACCACAGGGGTGAAAATGTTTATTTCAGTGTGAAAATGCAAGCTTTCCTAGTATTTAGTGTGTATTTAAATACTTGTTTTGAACTGTCACTCGATTATAAAGACAAATACTTCAAGAGCAAATAATTGTTTAATTAAGCTTGCACACCAGGTTTACTTCATAACAAGATTTATAGAACGTGTAATTATGAGCGTTCGTCCAGTAAACGATCACGAGATGAAAGAACATTGCCACCAAAGCAGAAATAGTCAGAAGTTGGATACCCGCAATGCCTTCCCACCGTTAAGCACACGCTGTCCCTGCTCTGGGAGCCGACTCCACTGGCCAAGGGAGCCTCTGCTTTCAGGTGCATTGTGTACAAAGGAATTAATTCTGTTTTTCATGAAGGGACCAGAATGTCTTGTGCCTCTTTCCTACCATGTCTTGAAATGGTGACTCTTAAATCAAACACGAGCTTTGGAGTGGTGGGAGTGTTAGAAAGGGGGTCCTGGTAGGTTTGCTTTGAAAGGAAGCCAGTCCTTTTGGTTCCTTCACTGAAGTCCAAGCTCAGAGAGGCCAAGTGAAAGCGAAAACGTGCCTGTAGGGCTCTGAGTGCCACGCACAGGCCATCCATCGGTGTTGCAATGCCAGCTTTTATTGGCTTCTGCTGGGGCTTCACAGGCATGGAAGCGGCTTCGCTCTTTGCTCTCTGACTTTGCCTTCAGCGCGAATTTTGTGCTACGGTTCCTACCGACTCCTGAGCCCGACGTATTCAGGAAGCAGAATGGGGAGTAATGGGAAAAATAATGATAACAGAAACGTCAACAGAAACATTTTTAATTGGGGATTTTCATTCTTATTACTGCAAAATCACATGGAAGCAGCCCACTGCAAAACAGAGGATAGATGGATAAATGTAATGGACAGCGGCTCTTCCATATGGATAGTGATTTCTCAAGAAAGCAAAGCGGCCCAGCCTTGAATAGAGTTTGCATACAGATAAACAAAAAACCCACCCTTGCTAATACAGGTGATCCTGTGCTACAGCAAAAGCTTCAAGACGGCATTTATTCTGAAATAACACAAAGAGTGTATACTGCAGTCTGTAAATAAAGTATTCCCTAAGGAAAATCAAGGCAGAAATTTTAGTAATTACCACCCCAAGAGCATTTCAGGTAACGATGGGGCGTACAAGAAATACTTGCTGCCCTCATTCTCCCTTTTCTGCTTTTCTCTTCTTGTTGCTGCTTCATTCCTCAGCAGAGACAGACATACACGTATGTACATCCACGTGCAGTTCCATGTACCAGAGCTTCTCTAACAACCGGAAACCTGTCACGGCGAAGAACATCATCGGATGGGCTGTGCTCTCTGTCCAGGGAGTGCTTCGAGGGAAAGGGTTTGACTTCTGGCCGCATTTGACAGCTCTGCGAGAACACGCACTTTCTCCACGTGGAGTAGCTTGGTCATGCTGGAGCCTGGCTGTGACATAAAAGACACAGAAATAAAGACGGGCGTTTTGTAACTTTTAGGAGAGAAAGAACCTTTGCTAGGTGTTTTGCCGAGCAATGTCGTATGAGGAGTACGTTAGAATTATAATATTACTGTCATTTTTGGTAAAAATAAAATTCTACCTCAGTTACTTAAACAGTGAAAGATGAAATGTTTAATGAACATAGAACATGATGTATTTCACCTTCGGTACAGCCTAAAGACTCCAAGGTTTTTCCTTTTACTGTCAAAAAGCCTTCACAGTACATCACCATGTGATACTAAAAGTAAAGACATAAAAGTTTTGTTCCGTGTTATGCAGAGCCCGATTTATTTTTTTATCGAGTGTGAGCTACAGTAATTTGCTTCAAGGTGATGTAGGAGAAGGCCTGCGCACCACTTACATCTCACGCAGCTCAGTGCAGAGCCTGGAGGTTGTTTGCACTCGAACGCTTCACAGTTTTTCCAAGGTATTTTTTCAAAAAACTGAGGGAGGTGAGGTTTCCCCCCTGCCCCCTATAGAGAGCACACGTTTCTGAGTGTTACGCAGATACTGCCGCCTCTTACTCAGATTTAGTCCCTGCTGTTTCTGACAGATTTTTACCTATTAGCAACTTGGGTTGGGCAGAGAGTAACAAAGTGTCCCAGCCGTGAGTCTGAGGAGACCATCAGCAGGGGCTGAGCCCCCCTCAGCTCTCACTGTATCAGCCGCGAAACACGAGCTCATTTGTTTGAGTTTATAGGCAGCTGTAAGCGAAGTCCTGTGAGAATAGCGA